>NC_090445.1:1501897990-1502201021 GCF_031143425.1 Pleurodeles waltl | reverse complement strand
TATCCAACACGTGGGCCATGTTTCTGCGCACCATCTCCCATCCCAGAAGAGCCCAAAGCCTGAAGCTCCAACCGCATCAGAAAAAAATGCCACACCTATTGATGTCCCAGAAAACATGGATACGCCATAGAAATCTGTTAAAAAGGTTTCCCACACGTTAATGTCCTCTCTCAACCCTACTGACAAACAAATCCTATGGTGCAGTAGCACCGCTCCTGAAATGGCTAACCCCAATCGCCTACAAAACGTCCTTTCTCCCCCCACTACCCTGCAAGCAAAATTAAGGTATCCCAGGAGATTCTGCGCAGTCCGCAGACCAATATTGCAAAGCACTCGCACTGCACCTAGAAAATATAACATCTCTTTAACCTTTGGCGCCAGCAATCTGGCCACCAAGGTGTTCGCGTCTAACTCTATGCCCAGAAAGGTGAGGACTGATAGCGGCCCTTCCGTCTTCTCCGGAGCCAGGGGCACCCCCACCTGTTGTGTCAATTCCGGAAAGGCTGCCAATACTCGCCTACAGGCCCCAGAAGTGGCTGTTCCTACAAAAAGAAAATCATCCAAGTAGTGAGTCGCCGTCCAGTGCCCGCTCTGTCTGACAAAAACCCACTGTAAAAAGGTAATGAAGGTTTCGAAAAGTGCGCATGATATGGCACAACCCATGGACAGCACCCTGTCAACATAAATGGCCCCATCCAGCTGCATACCTAGAAGGTCAAAATCTTCTGGATGTATTGGCAGTAGCCTGAAAGCTGACTGAATGTCGCATTTCGCTATACCAGCCCCTGTCCACACCCCCTGACCAACTTAATAGCATCGTCTACTGATGTGTAAACCACCTTAGTGTCTTCGGGTGAAATGAAGTCATTAACAGACGGGCCCTCCGGCCAGGACAAATGATGAATCAGGTGAAACTCTCCTGGGGCCTTTTCCGGCACCACCCCCAAAGGGGATATCATTAACTCTGAACTTGGCCAATCATAGTAGGGTCCTGCAATTCTGCTTAAAGACACTTCTTTTGCCAGTTTGTCCCGGACTACCTGTGGCTGTTCCTTGGCCGACCACAAATTGGCAGCCCATCTCTTTCCCCTAGGTCTTTGATAATCCACCCGGAAACCTTCCCGAAAACCCCACTCTAGCATACAGGCCTTGTCAGAATCTGGGTAAATGCGTAACCAAGGCAACAGGGCCTCCAGCCTAATTGGCGTAGGACCCTTTTGGTGCAGGAGCGCCCTGCATGCCACATCCTTTGGACGCACTCCACTGCTCTGCCGGTCTGGAGAGGGAAAAACATTGGGTGACTGGATGACGACCCCGCACTTGGAGCAGTCATGCTTGAACCTACAGGGCTGCCTGGAACAAAAACCTTTGTTGAAATTCCAGCATGCCCCGTAGTGGACACCTGGAGCCGTGGACCCCCGCCTGCCCCTTCCTGGGCGGAACGGGCCTGAAAAGGATTGTAGACTACTGGTAAGCCACTGGCCGTGTGCGTAGATGCAAAGGATTGAGCAGACACCATCCACTGCATCCACAGTTCTGGATCTACGTCACCCCATGGCTTATCTGGATTGACGCTCACCCTAACCCTGAATTCCTCGTCGTAACTCAGCCATGCAAAACCACCAAAATGCATCTGAGCCTTCCGTATGATGTCCATATACTTGAACAACGCTATGGTTCTATTTGGGAACTTCTCACAATATATACTGGCAAAGATCAAAAAGGCCGACGTCCAACTATCCATAGTGATTGGAACTCTTGGCCTGCGTGCCAATTCCCACTCCTCTTCCTTGGAACCTTCTTTGGCCTGTATATCCCTGTGTAGAAGCTTAAAAACATCCACATATTCGTGTTTTCAAATTCTCGCTTCTGTTGTTTTGTCCGCTACATGTGAACCTAGGGGCATGGCCAGACCCATGTATGGAAGACGCTTCTTGTGGCCCCCCCCTTCCTTGTCGTTTAAACCTGTGCCCTCCCCTGACGTCTGATTGCCTGTCTCGGGAACTGTTACAGCATTGGCCTCCTTAGCTTTTGTCGTTTCACCACCCTGTACCATCCCTTCCATGCCTGCCTCAAGCACCGAGCAGTCACCCACACCTATGGATTTACGTGTGCCTGGACCGCTGGAAGCCACACCCTCCCCCCAAACCGACCACCATTGTCCCTTACCTCTGCTTTGCTCCCCCAAAGGGCGTGCAACCTTCCTTGGCCCTCAACCGCGCACCATCGCTTGACGCACCTCCGTTGCCCCGTCCACCAACTTTGGATCCTGTAAAATAGAAGCAGAAGAAGAGGTTGCTGTGCACTTGCGCCCTCGCCCCTTCCCCTTGGTACAGCTCACCTCCTCCTCACGAATCTCTCCTTCCTCCCACTCATCCACATCCTCATCATAATCGAGGTCCAACGCCTCTTCTTCCTCAAACTCGCACCTGTTTACCGCACCACCCTTCAATCTGGATGTCATTTCTGAAAACTCCTCTAGGTCCTAATAGCGCAAACCATCCTTGCGAGACCCACACTCCAGCGGCGTAGAGAAGGCCGCTGAAGACCCCTCTAGAGCTTCAGTCCAACGCGCAGGGGACGTGTTGCGCCCTGGTGGTGTAGCTTTCTTTCTGCCAGCCTCCACTGCTGGCATCGTCCGACCTTTCCCAAAGTGGCTGTGTGTACCACTGGGACTTTCCGTGCCGATTAACCCTCCGGATGCACCAGCCTCCTGACCCCTCACTTCTTCTTGTGGCACCCAAACCCAACTACCGGACCCTGAACCTGCAGGCTGGGGCCCCAGCCCGTCATAAGCCTCTGCAACCCTTTTAAACTGCCTGCCACAGGCCCCTGACTCCTCCCTGTCCCTGCACAGCTGTGCCTACCTGGCTTCAGTCTCTGCCACGACTCAGCATTGTTCCCTGATCCTGGCCTCAAGATCCCAAGCTTCAGCCTGGTCCCAGCCATCCTGCTCAGGTCCCCCCCCCAGACATTGGTGCCGGGGGCACCGCCCCTACCCCAGCCTTGGGCTTGATTCCCTGCTTGCTCACAGCCTTAGTCTTGGTGAGCCCGCCTTTGCTTTTTGTTGGGCCCTTGCCACGTTTTTTTGGCTGGGGGCCCGGGGCCCCAGAGGGGTGTGGCCGCGCCCCTGGGGAAAGACAAATCTAAAGGGGCCCATACGTTACTGGGCCTTGGCAAGGGCTTGTCACTTGGGCCTGTGCCCATCTCAGAGCATCCCCAAACTGGCTCCATCTGTTGGGCCCCTGTGTGTTCCAGGCCAGAAAAAACTAGGTCTGTTTCCGCCCTCGCCTCCTCTGCCTGCCGCGTGGGATCTTGAGGCTCATCCCCCTGATGCATGGGGCTAAGCGCACCTCGCTCCCGTCCCCTGGCAGCTTTCGAATTTGTTTGGGGCCCATTCCCCTGCTCAGGAGAAGTACAAGCGGCAATCACAGCCACTACCCTGCTCGACGCGGCCCGCATCGGCTGCATCATGCCGACCCTGGCCTGGTCCAGCACGCCAGGCCTGAGTAAGTCGGCTCGGCCGGCTTCGCCAATTATGCGAAGCGCGGCCCGCACTGCCTCAGAGTCATGGCTGGTTGCCATGGCGCTGGAACAGGATAGCGGTGAAGTTGCAATCAAACAAACAGGTGAGGCCACAAGCCTCGCCGCGTAACAAACACTTGCCTCGCAAAACCCCTGGCAGTGGCCAAATTCTGCCCCGCTTGCAAGTCAGCACGGAAAGAGGTCACTCCCTCCCCCTACACCCTATATAACCCCTACCCCTAGTCCCTCCCCCACTTACCTGCAGCCTATCCTGTCCCACGGCGCCACTTCCTGTCCTCCCGAATGTGCCCGCAGAGAGACTAGAGCGAGTCTCTTTCTCCGCGGGCCCCTCCATTGTCCTCTCAAAAACAAATGGGGGTCAACTTTCCTCAGGCGGTGCTTTGCCCACTTTTGACTCCCTTGGCTCATGCCGTTATTATTCCTCATTGACGGACTTAAATCACGCCAGACAGTTGCATTTGCAGGCTTAGCGCCTTTGCCTTTCTGGCAGCCCACCCTCGGGTGGTGTTTTTTCGTGGGCCCCCATTTGGTCCACTTCACATCCTGGCCTGTGCAATAGCTTGAAATAAAACTTGACATGACTTGTGTTTATATTTTGCCTTACTACCTATTTTATTGTAAACAACTATGAATTGTCCCATAGTGTTGAGCACTCCATTTCTCTGGAGCTACGTGCATGCTATGCACATTCTCTAGATACATTCAAACATGAAGTCCCTTTTTTAGGGACAGCTCTATGAAAGATCTTTTAAATTTACTAAAATTATTTATATAATATATTTATTTATAGAGGCTTTTACTCAGACCCCTGCATCTACTGGTCTTCTGTTCACCCACTACAGCACAAACCATGAGGTAATGGATCAACCCATTGCTTACTTCACAGTGAGGGAAAGCAGTCTGCTCTTTCACAAGAAGCATATCCAAATGTAAAGTAATTCTCTTCAGTGCCAAGGATTACTATGGAAATTTGTGCTTTTTGAGACTAAAAAGATATTTTACCTTATAGTATTTTGTTTGTGATTGCCGAGGACCCGGAAGCATCCCCAACAATAACATTTTGCCAAATCTATAACAAAACAAAATAGGCATTAACAAAGCCAAAAGTCTGGTAGCCAGTGCCACTCCCACTGGCTTTTCCAATGCTTCTGTGAATTTGCACTTATTAGGATTTTTAAAGCAAAACCATTTTTAGGTCCAGCTTACCAGACATTGCAAGCTGTCTACTTACAAAAGACCGATAGTGTGTCAGTCAAGAATTTACAGGGGTTACGTCTCATCCACTGCTTACCATTAATTGATTTGGTCACTCTCCTTGGCTTGATTCTTATTTGCATGTTTTCCTTGTCCAGCTTGTGTTTGTCTTTCATCTAAGGCATAGCATCTTTACTATCTTCTTGATTGCCTGAATTATACCTTTCCAGGGTTTGCTTTTAGGGAACCACTTTTTTTTCTTTTGATTAAGCACTCCATCAGGTTGCATGCATTTTCCAGATCTCTCCCTGATAAGTTACAGTCTATCTTTCCTTCAAGAAATGCTCACCACAGTACTCTGCTGTGTTTGCTTTCTCCATCGGAGCTGCTCGCTTTCTATAACACTTACTCACACCCACCATGCGCTCTGTGTAGCTGTCTGTCTCCTGTGCTTCTCCCCTGCACCAGCGTTATTGTCTTCCTTGTGTACTTCTTCCCCATGTTGGTGTCTCCATCGTGTCCTCATCCAATCCCCATTGCTCCATCCCAACCCACTCCCCACCCTTTCTTCCATTGCCCCCACCCTTGAAGTTCTTTTTTAACTATATATTTTTTGGAGGGTCAGGCAGCAAATTGCTAACGACTCTCCACAAAAATCCTCTTGTGCACTTACAATTGCTTTCTCTTTATCAACCAATCTAAGATCAATGAGTAAAAAAATTAAAAGAAAATGACCTCTACATCAATCTGTAGGTGGGCGCATTCATGATGACACATGCATGTGACTACAGAATGATGTGACCACCAAACGCGGCCACTTCCTTGCATCTTTTTTCTTTGCCAACACTAAACAGAAATGGCAAAAAGCATTGCTTTTTACCAATGCTGTTCAGCATTGCCTAAAGGCATTGTCAAGACCAAAAGGTCCCATAGGCGACACCTATTGCCCTTGCCAAAGATTGTTTACGATGGCGACCCACCATTCTTCAATTGGTGGGTCTACTTCAGATTTTGAAGCGTAATATGAATCTTCATTAAAAAGAAACACGACTGAAAAAGGATGGTGGTGTTCTCAACAATCTCCTACCCCCCCCCCCCACCCAGCCCCCCCCCTAGAAATGAAGTGGTTGGGTAGGCGAACTTCCCATCCTGAACACTTGCATCCTCCAAAATACTGAAAGCAGAAATTTCCCCCTGCACAGAGATCTGAACAAGCCCCTTAATAATAATAATGCTCGGCTTGCTAATTACAGCTGCCGATCTTTAATTCCACATTTAGTTCGTGACGCGCGAGCAGTATGCTTTTGAAAGTAAAATTCTTGAATGTCTGGGATCGGCGCAGCTGTGGATACGAGCAGTGGGAGGGATGAGTCAGTGCGGCCTACTGTAGCTTTTCACGATCGGCATCATCAAAACAGGTAGATACACATATGGAGAATTATGTTGTCTTCCTATTTTAATAGAAGATCATTTGCTGTTTCTGGCATTCAAGCTTATTTTATAGGTCCTAGAACGATGAAATGCAGGCTTGAAACTGTTCATCTTCGAACGCGTGACCAGCAGTTTGTAGAAAGGTCTCTGTAGTGGGTCAAACTAACCCTGGTCCTGTGCCTGTGATCAGAATGATGTTTGTAGTAGACAATTCGAAGATGGGATACTAGCATAATATGGCACCTGTTGATAAAGCAAAATATCAAGAAGAGGTCCTCCTTCTTCACCCAGTGGCACAACGAAACTGGAGGGGCCCCCCATTGCACAGAACATGGAGTGGTCCCCCTTCCGGACTCACTCAGGCCAGGTGCTGTGCTGAGGGCACCCTCTGGAGCTCGACGGCCCCTGCACTGCGGAGGCTGCAGGGGCTTTTGTTACGCCCCTGACTTCACCCAATGCTTAGTCTGTAATAGTAAAGGGCCAGTGATGAAAGTTTTTCTCAAAAGCCCTGGCTATCGAATGCCAGGGCCACCGAATACCAAAGCTGCACATTCTTGATTTCATCTCATGCCTCTTTAATCCACCACTAGACACTCTCTGGCCTGTTATCTCACTCCTCTGGGATCTTTTTCATCCCTGTGTTCCCCCTTAGTAATCCCGTACCCCTGGTATACCTCTTTAAAAAAATTGTTGTCCAGAGATTTTCGTTTTTGATTTCTGTTTTTGGATCATTAGAGAAGTAACTTAGCTTGGGTAGACATTGCTGATTCGGAATGATTTTTTCTAGACAACATTTTAAACAATGGCTGATGTTTTGCAGGGAAGAAGCATTTATCACGAAAGCACGAGAAGCCTTTAGAATGAAGGCTTTATGACAAAAATGCCTTTACAACAAACGGCTTTTAGAACAATTTTTTTTACAATTATGCCTTTACAACGGATGCCTTTTACAAGAAAATCAAAGTATATGTAAGTATATTGCAGGTAAGTAAACAACTTTTAAATATATTTATGAGTGTGTGTATATATATATATGCTCCAAAACTTCCACCAAAACTGCCAAACTCCTTTGGGTGAGTGCCACCATTCTTGATCGCTTACAAAGCAAACAAGGGGTACTCACGGGGTCCAAAATTCACCAACTTAATATCCTCAACCAGATGTGTTTCGGCTATATGCCTTCCTCAATGCTTGGACATAATGAATTGCACATGATTGTCCAGTCTCTTTTAAAGTTATTCCAGACATTTCCATTGGAGTGTATAAAACATCATCGATCTACTCACCATTCATCCCATGCACATAGCTACCCCATCCTCTTGCATCAATTCCACTCTGCATGAGCTGTCCCCAATCTCATCTGGGAGTCGACTATTTAAAATCTTCTGCTCTAAATCACGACTCCTGGAAAATACGCCCCTCGCAAAAAGCATTTAATTCATGTTAATCCAACCAGCACCACCATTTAATTCATGTTGATCCAACCACTACCGAACTTGGCCTTTGGCCGTGTGCGCGGCGGTTGGCCGCTGAGCCTGGCTTGAGGCTAGCCCCTGCAGCCTACGCATATAACAACCCAACCCGCACGACCCTCCCACCCCAGGCCAATATAGGCCCTGGGGACCCCACCCACCGGGGCCCATCTTAATTAAAAATAAATTAGGAGGGGACGGGGCCGCGAAGCTCGGCCCCGGGGGACCCCATTCCCCAGAGCCTGGCCTAAACATTTAATTTTTTTTAGGGAGAGGGACCATGCGGCCCCCTACCCTGGCCGATCTCGACTCCGGGGACCCCATCCCCGAGGCTTGGCCTAAATATATTTTTTTAAGGGGAGGGAGGCCGCATGGCCCCCTCCCCCAAGCTGATCTTGACCCTGGGGACCCCGTCCCCCATGGAGTAGCCTCATTTTTTAGTTTTTTGAGGGGAACCCCATCCACCGGGGCCCAGCCATTTGACACGGGTGCTCCTCAATTGAAACCCAGTCAACATGTGGGGAGCAGTGGGAGGAGCCTGAAGGCTGCCACGGTGCCAGCTGACCCCCCGGCTCCTGCGGGAGCCAGCATTACTGTCAAGCAGATCCCTCTCTGTGAAAGCAATTTATTCCCCTGCCTCTGTTTGACAGATCTCCCTCGCTACGAAGGCAGTGTTTGCTGTGGCTTGGTGGCTGTCGTAAAGCTGTAGCCAAGCCACAGCAAACAGCTATGTCCCGAGGGTGGGTATCCCGGGACATAGCAGGACCCGGCCCTGGGTGGTGGCGGTTCCCAGGGCCATCAGTGGCTCCTTGAGTGGGCCCACGTGGCCCCACTCCTATTAAATTAGCCCCTGGAAGGTCGTGGTCCCCAGGGCTGTGGAGGTCCAAAATGGACATCTTTTATTTTTTTAATATTTGCCCTGGGGAGAGGGTGGTCCCCAGGGCTGCGAGGGCCATATGCCCCTGCATACAATTACAAAAATGCCCTGGGTAGGAGGCGGCCCCTGTGGCTGTGAGGTGGCCACACAGCCCCGCACACAATTACAGCAAAGCCCTGGGGAGGTAGCAGTGCTCCCCAACACAATTACAGCAATGCCCTGGGGAGGTGGCGGTCCGTGGGGTGGCAGGGGTAGCCAGGTGGTCGCCCACACACAATGACAGCAAAGCCCCTGGGAGTCGGCAGTCCCTGGGACTGCCGGAGGCCTGGCACCCCCCACATTTAATAACATTTTAGTCCCGGGGAGGTGGCAGTGTCCAGGGCTGCAGGGGGGCAGGCAGCCCCCGCATTAAAATAGCAATGCCCCTGGGACTTGGCCCACCCGGGGGCTTCAGAATAAAGAAGCGCAGGAGCCCGCGCCTGGTCATTTTTTTTTATATTCCCCAGATTTGCGGATCAGCTGTGAATCACAGGAAAAAATTTTAAAAATGCTTTTCAACTCTGAAGGGGGTACCTCTAGTACCCCAAAACCAGAGCTAAGGAGTCAGAGTGTGTCTGTCCTGGACCCCTTTATTTTTAAAAACTTTTTTTTGAGGGACTCAACTAAAGCAGAGTCCCAAGATGCCTGCGAACACTTCCTGGTTGAAGTGTTGGCAACCAATCAGAGCTGTGCATTTCCCTGCAAGAGCTTGTCATTATTCGTGAAGTCGTCGCGGCCAGAGATATACAAATTTATTTACCATTTAACTTCTCAAAAACTACTGAATGGATTTACACCAAATAAGCAAAAGTGTAATCTGCGTACTGAAAGCTAGCTTTCTGCCAAATGTGGTGTAATTCCGTCCATTGTTTCGGGCTGTAGTCATGTCTAAAAGTCCTATGGAATTAACATGGGAAATATAACTTTTTTAACCCCCCCTTTTTCTCGGCCCCCCGCTTGACAGATCACCCTGGAACTTTCCATGTGCAACAAAAATCACTGGGGCCCCTTTTTTTTGGAAAATTTTGTGAAGATTCATCAAACAGTGCCAAAGATATAGACAAGTCAAAAAACACTTTTTCTCTGAAAACATGGTCCTAACCATAATTACCTAGTGGTGACCTCCACTAGACAATGTATATATATAAAAAAAAAAGTTTATACCTACTTGTGAAATGCTTATATTTCGTGCTAAAGGCTTTTGTTCTAAAGTCATATTCATTCTAAAAAATCTCATTGTAAAAGCCTTTTGTTGTAAAGGCATTTTCGTTACAAGCTTCCGTTATAAAGCCATTCGTTCTAATGGCATTCGGTGTTCTGTCATACACCTGTGTTGCAGTTATGATGTAATATTTCAGGAACCATGAGACATATATACTTCATTTTGAAGTCAAAAGATAGGTTTTGGGGGTCAAGTAGTCCTATACAGTAATGTTGATCACCCCTGTTTTAGACACAGATTCATAGCTCATTTTCTTTATTTGTTTCGGTACTCGCTTGCGGTACATTTGCAGAATGTTGAACATTTGAGAAGAGCATATCGACAGGGACATCTTTTTGCAGCACAGGTTTTGCAAGTACATGTACATGTAAGTTCTGTTGATAGAGGCTTTAGAAATTTTGTAGGTGTTAACACCCATCAATATCTTCCCAACCAAATTCCCATGGATCTTTCTTTACATATGTATGAACCAAAACATTTACACATCTGATCAAGTAGAACGCTCTTTTGATGTGGCCAAGCAAAGAATATGATGTTGGTGGAAGGTCACTTAGCAGAACTGATCTCTTGAACTCACTCTACCATAGATCATCAAATGTGTGACAGTCAGAACCTGTTTTACACCCAGGCACAAGATATTATTCTGTGTCTTTAAAGTCACATTCTTTTTATGTCTCAGCAAATCCTTATAGAGACTACACAGGTTCAGCAGCAAAAGCTCCAAGCTTTGTTCCAATTTTGCTCATAGTGTCATCACCCGTAAGAGCATGTGCCTTGATAAGAATACTGGGCATTTCTGGGTCAAGTTTCTTGAACAGAATACGAAGTAGGATTAAGGTCCATATTTAAAGGAAAATGACGGAGCGTGACGCTGTGCCAAAATTGGCAGTTCCGTGCACCGTCGTTTTCACAATGCAGGGATGCAACGTATTTAAGTGAATATGGCGCACTCCTGTGTTGTCCCATGCGCTGGCACTAAATTTAGCTGCCAGTGCCAATGCAGGCATCCTTGCACCATCGTGCACGGATGCCTGCTTGGGGGCGTTGCTTGTTTATGTGTGGGAAGGTGCCCCTTCCTGCACATAAACAATCACTAATGGTGATTTGGCACTTCTGTGTATGCTGCAGAATGCAGCAATACAGAAGTGCCAAAGCGTAATTTTTAAATGATTGTTAATGTGCAGGAAGGGACACCTTCCCACACATAAACAAGCAAACCCCTCAATGCAGGCATCCTTGCACAATGGTGCAAGTATGGCCTGTGTTGGCACTGGCAGCTAAATTTAGCAAATGCCAGACATGATTGTTTATGTGGCAGAATGCAGCACACACAGAAGTGCCAAAGTGTCATTTTTAAATGTTTGTTTATGGGCAGGAAAGGACACCTTCCCACACATAAACAATCATGTCTGTCATTTTGCTCTTTCTGTGCATGCTGCGGAATGCAGCAGACATAGAAAAAGCAAAAAACGAGGAGGAATAAAAGTATTCCTTCTCTTGTGCCTTTGACACTGTGTCAGGTTTACGAAGACTCAGAAATCAGAGGCAGCGTCAAAATGCAATGAGTGTTGCTGTGCCCTGCCCACCTCAACACCCATTGCACACCCCTTCCACGGCTGAGTGTGAAGGGGTCATATTTACAAGGTGGCTTGGCATTACCTTGTAAATACGGTGCAGCGCATAGCGCCACCAGAGTGTCACGAAAAGTGATATCCGGTGGCACTAGGGTTTCATACATATACCCCTAAGTGTCCGTTCTTGTCTGTTCCATAACATATCCATGACTCTGACAATTCTTGACTCACGAACATTGCAACAAATCTAAGTAGTACAATAATATCTGTGTCATTTGACAGTACAATGACTAGATTGGAACCATTTCAGACAGCCCACTCTACATGTGGCACAAGATGAAGGTAAACTTTGTCCAATTTGCTGTTAAGTTCTTGAACAATATTGCATGTACCTCTTCAATATCTCTCTGCAGGCACCAACTCCTTATTGACAATAATTCCATGTGCAATAATTGGAAATTCAGTGTTCACTGAAGAATCAGCAATGTTTTTGCGAGTTAACATCTCCAAGTTCTTCTTGTTCGATGTTGATGACCAGAATCTATCAAGTTTCACAGGTATGTGTGTCGAACCTTTGATGCAGGCTGGGTCAATTGTTCCACATTCCTCTGATTCTCTCAACTGTGAAAGACAATGTGCAGTTCTTGTAAGGTGCACACTGACTTTGATACGTGTAGAACAGTCTGAACGACTTCTCCAAAGTTTTGCATGGATGAAATCATGACCACTCGCAATTGTGACATATAGTCCACAAAAGCAACAGTTTTCAACTAGGACACTTTTTTAAATTGAAATTCTTTATGTGAAAGTTATTTTCGAGCTCTTGTATGAGTTTGAGCTTCACTAGTTTGGTTGCAGAATTTCCATCAAGCAATGCATTTGTTGGAAGATCATCATGCAACAGAATGTCCTTGATAAATTCACCCCTTTCTTTGCTACATCCATTTCTCTATGTGCTTGTTTGTATTTGTTTTTTTGTTCAGTTATGCATATAGTTTTGATCCATGTTCCAGGACATCTAGTAGACCTGTCTTTATATTGTTATCCACATATTGGGGGTCATTCTAACCCTGGCGGTAAAAACCGCCAGGGCGAATGACCGCGGTAGCACCGCCAACAGGCTGGCGGTGCACCGCTGGGCATTCTGACCGCGGCGGTTCAGCCGCGGCCAGAGACGGAAAGTCGGCGGTGTACCGCCGACTTTCCGCTGCCCATGAGAATCCTCCATGGCGGCGGAGCGCGCTCCGCCGCCATGGGGATTCTGACACCCCCTACCGCCATCCTGTTCCTGGCGGTTCTCCCGCCGGGAACAGGATGGCGGTAGGGGGTGCCGCAGGGGCCCCCGTAAGAGGGCCCCAAAAGGAATTTCAGTGTCTACCTAGCAGTCGCACCTTCCCACTCCGCCGGCTCAATTCTGAGCCGGAGTCCTCGTGGGAAGGGTGTTTCCCGCTGGGCTGGCGGGCGGACTTTCGGCAGTCGCCCGCCAGCCCAGTGGGAAACCCAGAATGACCGCCGCGGTCTTTTGACCGTGGTACGGCCTTCTGGCGGTTCCCGCTTGGCGGGCGGCTACCGCCGCCCGCCAAGCTCAGAATCACCCCCATTGTTTGGTCATGAAGTTGTATAGTCACACAGGCTCAGTCACTTCAAATGGGTTTCCTTGCTGCTGTATGAAATGAAGAAGGCTTTCAAAATGTTTATTAAAACGTTTCCCTCTCTTTCCCACAAGTTCATGGTGAGGAATAGTTTCACAATGGTCCATACATTTTGAATTTGTCATCTCTTTGAAAACACAGCAAATAAAAAGGACCTCACTGTAAACTAGCTGCCACTGAGCAACATATTCACTTTTATGTGTCTGACCAACAATTCCCTTGGAGCTTGTTTGTGATCTCTGGATCATCTGTTCCATTGTCATATCAGGAGACACAGCATTGAACCTTCCCTCTCTGTCTTTCACCATAAAATGTCTTTGGATTAATATTCTGTAGAGGTAGGATTTTTCCACCTCTAGCTTCTTCGATCTTTCCAAATACCAGGACCCATATTTCAGGAAGTTTATACAATTGAATCCAATAAACACAGTAATCAGTGAATTCACAGGCTTCACATGCAGCTCCCAATCACCTCCCCGATCAGCATGTTCTACGTTTTTCACCAGAGCTATCATGTGTAAAACATTTCCCCAGTACTTGCAAAGTTCTGATTTTTCTTCACATTCTTTGGCAAACTCTACGAACCTGGTTTTCAGGTTTTCTGATTTTGAACTGAGTGTATTGAACATTGCCTGGCTTTGCATTATGTCTTTTGAATGAAGTGCACTCTGTGCATCGTTCACTTCTGTGATTTTGCTTCCAAAGATTTCAGCCTCAAAAAGTGTATCACTTATGCCACATCCACTGAGATAATTTCCTGCACACCACAACACAACTTTTGTCATGTGAAAAACACCTATCATTGGATAAAGATCATCAAATTCTACTGGATTGCTTATAAAAATGTCAGCTACAATACGGAAAATACTTTCAGGATAGGCTGGTGTTCAAGCTGAGCATGCAGATTTTGGAAATGATTTTAGAGCTGTGTATACTGTTGTGTAGTTTGTGACTGAAGATGGTATTACTGGTTAAAACCCAACCTCCTTCAGTGGGATGGTATTCTGGGAGATCAGAGCATGAATTCTAGCCCACAGAGAAACAGTTTTTTCTTAATCCTTCAGTCCGCACAGAATAAGCAATATGATAAATTCATTTAAATCAGCTTTTTGGACCACAGTATCACGTAGAAGAGATCCATGTCTCCAGCCACTTTGAAACTTTCTGGTAGACTGGGTTGTGTTAATGGCCTGTAGTGATTTTGCACATGTTGGCAAGGCAGTTATGTTAGAAGTTTGCAGCTTTGTTTGTTTATGCCTACAGGTGACACAGCTTGTTTTCCAGAAGCTTCTTCATTGGTACAGTCTTGAAAAAGCACCATGGCAGTATCATGTGTGCTGGATGGTCCAGACAAAGAAGAGCTGTTTTCAAAATCACATTTATCAAGAGCAGCAATTGTAAATCCTTTCCTGGTAAAGTGACTTGGAAGTGGTGTGCTGTTGGATTCACAAGATTTTACAGCATGAGCTGCTAGCAAGTTCCTGCTCCTTACTGTGTCATTATAAGTTGTTGATACACCACTGTACTTTAGCACTTGCCATAGATTGAGTGGAAAGTCATCGTGTGTAGTGGAGTTTTCTTTTTGCCATGATGTAAGTCATAAAACATGATTTGGAAAAGACAGGATATTTGCACAGCATAAGGCTGTCGGTTAATGTGATTATCTTCTTCTTCTTTGCTTATATCTTCAAAGCCATCATCAATTTTGTCGGCTTCTGTTGTGAACTGAAGAATTTGTTTGTAACAGAATTGCTTTGGTGATATTAAACAATGTTCTAAAAAATTTTAAGACAACATCAGGCATTCTTGTTGACTCCCATGATTTGCAGAGCTCTGGGGCATAAATTATTTTGTCATTAATTCCAAAATCTAAATCTTTAAGGATGTTTCCTGAAATGGCTCCTTCTGATTTTACTGCATCCTGTGATCTAGTTCTGGCACCAAGAACCTCAGGAGTGAAATCAGCTGAGAATACCATAAGTTGCTCATTATTTTGTTAGACTGGCAAAAATGAATTCTGTTATTGTACATTCTCACCAGAAAAATCTTAATTTCATTATTATGGATCAATACAATTTCATCAATGTTGATCATTATTTCTCTGATCTCACTGAGTGTGTACCTGTAGCCAGTACTCAAGAGTGACTTTAAAACTTAATTTTCTTTTTCAAAGAGTGCCAACTTAACTGATGGCTGGATGTTACGTTGCTGCTAGGAGCTCATTGTACATTCATATTTTCGAATATTTGCATGCAGTTTGGGTGGGCATAGGAATCCCCTGCAAATACATTTACCTCGCAGTTTAGATCAGCTACTCAGTGAAAACCTCATCATGGACGAAACTAGCTGCAGATAAAAACATGTTTGCCTTTTGAAACTCACATACTCTGTACTCTGTTCCTTCATCAATCCCTTTGGCCCTTGTTCCGGCTAAACCAAAGATTGCACATTGAAGATCCTCTGCTTTCTGATCAGTTGTTGGAGATGGACGAGGGGTAGCCATCGATCCTCTAAGTGGATAGGCATTGGGTTTTGTAGTCGTCGCTTTTCAGAAGACTCGGATTCTTGTAATGATTCACTGGTTTCCGCTATTTTGTGATCAATTTTTCCAGGCTTTTTTCCATTGTATATGACTTGTAGCACTTGTTGTTACAATGATAACATTTTTGATCCTCTTCACCCATCAGTTTCAATAATTTGTGAATTTTATCTTGCTGTATTTTTGCAGCACCTCAAACTCTTTCCTGTCCAGCCGCAGTAGATGTTAGCTTTTCTTTCAGATTAGTTTGGCACATGACACATTTATTGTTGTTGAAGGAGTCTTCCGATTTTGTAGTTAGAAACTCTCTGTCAGAAGGAAAAGATCCTCTGCTACCACCTGCTTTCCTCATGTTTACAAATTTTAATCAACATAAACCTGAAACAAAAACAATATTAAAATTAATTACCAATATGATGGCTAAAACACATCATTATAGAGCTGACATTTTGAAAAATGGTGAAAGGGTTGCTCTGAGGAGTTATTTTCCGTCTCTAAAAGACTACTTGACCCCCAAAATCTATGTTTTGACACCAAAATGAAGTATAGAGGTCTCATGGTTTCTGAAATATTACATCATCACAGAACACATCCGCCATTTTTAAAAGTATCGTCCAGAAAAAATCAGCCTGGATTAGCAATATCTACCTAAGCTAAATTACTCAATGATACAAAAACACAAATCAAAAAAATAAAATCTCCGGACAACAAGTTTTTTCGGCGGTTTATCAAGGGGCCAGGACTTTAGTAACTGTTTTTCTATTTTCTCTTCCTCCTCCTTTACACCTTTTGTGTTTTTGTCTCCCTCTTGCTCTGCGTCAAAATATGATGAAAAATAAGTTGCGGTCCCCAAATGTGAGGTCCTGTTGGCCTCACCTGCAAACATCTGCTCAAATTAAGCACTGCACTCACCTGAACCATATCTCACCCACATTGCTAAAAAGAAGGGTACACATGAAACACTGCGCAGCTCGTCTTGCAACCTTCCTAATCCCTCCAGCAGGGCATCTCATGCAACTATGAAAATTAATGTCCCGACCACAGTATAACAGAAAGAGTATTTGACTACCTGCTCTGCTTTGCCTTTGGGGTATTTTGTGCACAAAAGTTTCAAAAATCACAGAGCCCATACTCAACCACATACTAAGGGTATCTTATGACAAGAACAGAAATGTTGCCTAGTTACCCTCACATAAGATCTTGGTCAGAATGTCTCGTGTACGGAACCAAACAGCATCTTTTAACCCACAATCACATGCAACAGAGAAACATTAGTAGGTGAAGGAGCATCTCACACCAATAACTGTTCTCTCTGCACTTGCTTCCTAACATGCATAAAGCACTTGGGGCCAGATTTACAAGGCCCTTGCTCCACCGGAGTGTCACTTTTTGTGACAGTTCAGTGGTGCTGTGCAGTGCGCCACATTTACAAGGCAGCGCTAAGCTACTTTTTGTGTCTTAACGCCACTTTGTAAATATGGGCCCCTCCATCCCAGTTTTCTGCGTCTAAGGAGTGTGCAATGGGTGTTGCATTGGGCATTCCACCGCAATACCCTTTGCTTTTGATGCTGCCCTAGATTTACAAGAAGTTGCAAATCTGTGGCAGTGCCAAAAACTAAAGCCACCCAGGGGTGGAGTTAGCATAGCACCACAAGGAGGAATACTTTTATTCCTCCTCATTTTTGCTTTTTCCGTGTGTGCTTCATTCTGCAGCACACATAGAAATAGCAAAATGCCATTAATGATTATTGAAGTGCAGGAAGGTGTCCATTCCTGCACATAAACAATCATTCAAATATGACGATTTTCTACTTCTATGTGTGTTGCATTCTGCAGCACACATAGAAGTGCCAAATTGCCATTATAGATTTTTTATGTGCAGGAAGAGACACCTTCCTGCACATACACAATCATTACCTTCAACGTAGACTTCCTTGCACTATGGTCCAAGGATGTCTGCATTAGCAGCTATATTTAGCGAAAGCGGAAGCACAGGAGTGCGTCATATGTTAGTAAATTCAGCACATCCCTGTGTTTCTAAAATGATGCGGTGCTGCAAAGATGAACGGTAGGATGGAAGAATAGAAGGAAGAAAGGAAGGGTGAAAGAACGTCCATGGAAGGGTAGAAGGATGAAAGGGCGAAAGGAAGAATAGATGGATGAGTGAAAGGATTAACAGAGGGTGAAATGATCAATAGGTTAAACGGTTAATAGGCGGAAGGACGAAGAATGAGACAATGCTTCAGAGGATGGTGTATGGAAGAGTAATAGGATGGGGGAGTGAAAGGATGGATGGATAAATAAATAGATATATGGATGGATGGAAAGGTGAAGGCGTGGACAGAGTGTATAAATATCTGAAAGAGCAAAAGGAAGGAAGATAAAAGGGTGAAGAGGACTATTCTAAGGAAGACTGGTTTTGCCCACTTCAAACGATTGTGTGATTATAGGTATGGTTGAAGTGAGGGGTGTTTTTATTTTCTGGCTGCTCCCTTTGCAGTAACTTTACATTCTCCTCTGGCTCCACTCTTACTTTGACATCAATCAAATGCACATCATTTCATTTATATCATAGTACTTATGACGATCTAGGGATGGTGATAAGGGCATACAAGGAATATAATGACGGTCAAAACATATCTCAAAATTGTAAGCTACAAACCCTGGGACTTACACACCAATCCCTAACAAATGACACAACATGAGCCCAAGGTAAGACCAGTGAAGTCAAGGTAAAACGAGAATTCCAGCAGTCCAAAACAAGGATGGAACACAGGTTGGACACCTGGAGCAATGACTCTACCTGGTGAGAATATTCACCTGCACTAACTACAGTCCTTTCATTTTTCTTGGGGCACTCTGTCGCACAGAGCATATCTCACCTAGTTGCCATGTTTCAATAAAAACCTAACGCCGTGTTCTGTAATCATTAAAGAAATGCTTGGGACCACATGCACTGTACCTATAGAGATATTAAAGGGGGCATCCAGTGTATAGAAAGAAACACTTCTATTTTTCCAGTTCTCAATCTCTAACAATCACCAACAATAAGCATTCTATAGAAATCGTGTGTCATCATTCATCATATGAGCATACTAAGGGCCTGAAGCCCAGTTATTTGCGCAGTAGATCCAGATACTTCACCATCTAAGCTTCCGCTATTTGTTATACTGTATTGCTAACCGTGAGGCTCCTAGTACCCTCATGCTTCCTGTGTACAAAAAGATATGTGTCCCTTAAGTCTGTCCAGTATCAAAAATCCTGACTGTGAGGTACCACTGCCTCTGGTTTGCCAGGAAAGCTTATCCATGTTTGTTCAGCTTTGAGATACTTTGGGAATGAGTTTCCCACTCAAACATAACCACGCTTGCCTAAACAACGCATGGCTTTTTCTGTGCCTTAACTATGCATGTGCTGAACTATGCATATGCGTGGTTAAGGCACAGAAAAAGCCATGCTTTGTTCGGGAGACGGTGCGGAGGATGTGGTGAGGTAAGTGGGGCTTGGGCAGGGGTGGGGGGTGGATTAAGGGATTGGGGTGGGTGGGGGGGATCTGTGTATTTGCTATTTTTTGTTTTTAAGGCACAGGGGTCAGAGGTTTGGGTATTTTTTTAAGGGCTTAGGGTGGGGGGGTCGGGCTATTGGTTTTTTTTTTAGGGGCGGGAGTGGGGGGGTTTGGGTATTTTTTGTATTTAGCGTGGGGTGGGGTCGTTTATTTTTAAAGGTGTGAGGGAAGGTTTAAGGAAGGAAGATAGGAGGGAGGAGAGAAGAGGAGGAAGGATCGGCAGAGGACACAGTGAGGTACGTGGGGTTGCGGCAGGGTTGATGGGTAGGTTTTAGCTGTGGGGTGGATTTAGGGCTTAGGGTAGTTGGGGGTGTTGGGGTACTCTAGCTTTAGTTTTTAGCGGCAGGGTACTTTTTTATGGCTCAGGGTGATTTTGTTTTTAGGGGCAGGGGTGGGGGGTCGGATAGTTTTTTTGGGGCTTATGGTGGATGAGGGGGTTCTGCGTAGTTTATCTATTACAGGGGAAGGTTTTAGGACTCAGGGTGGGTGGGGGTATTGGGGTAGTTTCGTTTTTAGGGGTGGGGATCAGGTTTTTTTTTTTTTAGGGATAAGGGTAGGTGTGGGTCAGGTAGTTCACTTTTTAGGGGTGGGGTAGGAATAGTTTTTTTTTTAGGGCTCAGGGTGGGTGGGGGGTGCCGGGGTAGTTTACTTTTATAGGGCAGGGGTGGGAGGGGTCAGGGTAGTTTTCTTTAGGTTTAGGGCAGGTGGGGGGTCGTGGTACTTTAGTTTATAGGGGTGGGGGGGTTGGGGGAGGTTAGGTATTAGGGGTGGGGGTAGTTTTGGGCCTGAGGGCAGGTGGGGGGGTGGTATGATAGAACCACACATGACGTTTTGCATACCGTTTCCACACACGCCTTTACTAGGCATGCTTTTACAACGAAAACTGGTTGTAACGGCATAAGTGGAAACAGCACGGTCGTGGTTTCGACCGCGTTGTTGGGGCATGCATGATTCCAGCATTCGTGGTTCCATCATAAAACCAGATACTTTACATTATATTGTTCACCTGGTAACTTATGTTTGATAACCCGGAGTGGAGGGTTGCTATGGTGCACTAGTACATAAAAAAGAACAACTGCAATAGCCACCAGTTCATGTATATCAGTTAAACTGTATTCGGTTCATTTTATGTGCACTATTCAGAAAGCTCACAGAAGCACGAAAAAAGCTCTGCTGCACTCCAAGAGACTGCTGTAATTGTGCTCCAAGAAATCTAAAAGCCTGCCCGTATATTAATATATATCCCTGCTCAAAGAATGTACTGTGGCTTCTGTTTTATTTTACAATTTACTATGTAAAACATATACAGTCATATCTCTAGAATCATAACTACATGGCACCTCTGACTTTCTAAAATGCTTCCCACTGTATTTGTTCAAGCTTTCTGACTATGTTTTAAAGTTATGCCCCTTTAAAAAAAATCTATGAATGAGCATTGAGCTTTTTTAAGTGTCATATTTTATGAGTTATGTTGTTTTTGAAGCAATCCTTCACTCCATGTCCTCTGAACAAAGATACCAGCGAAGACAAGAAAACTAAGGTGGTCTTGGCTAACCATTGCAAGCAACTGCATCCCAAGATTTGGGGTGGTAGATCAAATCTGCAATCTCATATTTTCTATTTATTTCTATGAATATATTTCTTACAGAATAGATCAGCCATTTGAAAAACATTGGATAAGACAGAATCCTATAGAATGGGACGAGGTCTTCATAATATAACTTTTCTGTGTACAGATTATTGAATAGGGCAATACCAACATGCTATACAGAGGGAACCTGGATAATACAGAAGTAAACATGATTGTACAAACAAATCATGGGCAAAAATAGAAAAACTGGGCCACAGAGAATAAAACTGGGGCACGCGGAATAAGACAGGATCATACAGAATGAAACAGGCCCAATATAATAGAACATGGTCTCCTGATAAAAATGGTACCTCAATTGTGTGGGTAGGCCTAGTGCCCGTGACAGGAAATAAACAGAGTGAAAAGATCAATTGGTTAAACGTTTAATAGATGGAAGGAAGAAAAATGGGCCAATGCTTCAAAGGATGGTGGAAGGATGAGTAAGATGATTGGTGAGTAAAAGGATGGATGGATAGATAAATAGATAGATGGATGGAAAGGTGAAGGCGTGGACAGAGTATATGACTATCTGAAAGAGCAAAAGGAAGGAAGATTAAAGGTTGAAGAGGACTATTCTAAGGAAGAGTGGTTTTGTTCATTTCAAACGATTGTGTGATTATAGGTTTGGTTGAAGTGAGGGGTGCGTTTATTTTCAGGCTACTCCCTTTGCAGTAACCCTGCATTCTCCTCTGGCTCCACTTTTACTCTGCCATCAATCACATGCACATCAATTTATTTACATCAGAATACTTATGACGATCTAGGGATGGTAATTAGGGCATACATGGAATTCAGTGACGGTCAAAGCATATCCCAAGACTGTAAACTATAAACCCTGGAACCTACCTACCAATCCCTGCGAAATGATAAGACAACAGCCCAAGGTAAGACCAGTGAAGTCAAGGTAAAACACGAAGTCCAGCAGTCCAAAACAAGGATGGAATACAGGATGGACGACAGGAGCAATGACTCTATCTGGTGAGAATATTCATCTGCACGAACTAGTGTTCTTTTATTTTCCTTGCAGCACTCTGTTGCACAGAGCATATCTCACCTAGTTGCCATGTTGAAGTAAAACACAAAAACCGAATTTATAGCCATTGTAGAAATGCTTGGGACCACGTGCACTGTACCTGTAGAGGTATTAACAGGGGCATCCAATGTATAGAAAGAAACACTTCTCTTTTTCCAGTTATCAATCTCTAACTATCACCAACAATAAGCATTCTACGGGAGTAGTGTGACATCATTCATGAAATGAGCTAGCTAAGGAACTGAAGCCCAGTTATTTGAGTAGTAGATCCAGATATTTCATAATCTAAGCTTTCACTATTGGTTGCATTGTTAACCGTGAGGCTCCTAGTACCCTCATGCTTCCTGTGTACAAAATGATACGAGTGCCTTAAGTCTGTCTACTATCCCAAATCCTGACTCTGTGGTACCACTGCCTCTCGGTTGCCGGGAAAGCTTGTTCATGGTTGTTCAGCTTTGAAATACTTTATATTATATTGTTCATCTGGTAGTTTATGTTTGAAAACCCTGAGTGGAGAGATGCTATGGTGCACTAATACATAAAAAGAACTGCAATATCCACAAGTTCATGTATATCAGATACACTGGTTCATTTTATGAGCACTTTTTTGGACTTTGGGCACGGGAATCTCACAGGAGCAGGAGAAAAGCTCTGCTAGACTCCAAGGGACTGCTGTAATTGTGCTCCAAGAAATCAAGAAGCCTGCCCTCCCAGCTTCTGTTACTATGTAAAACATACAGTCATATTTCTAGAACCATAAATACGTGGAACACCTGACTTTCTAAAATGCTTCCCATTGTATTTTTTCAGGTACGACCCTTTAAAAAAATCTCCGAATGAGCGTTTTCCATTTTTAAGTGTCATTTTGTATGTGTTATATTGCTTTTGAAGCCAGTCTTCACTCCATGTCCTCTGAACAAAGTTATTCCAGCGAAGACAAGAAAACTAAGGTGGTCTTGGCTCACCATTGCAAGCAGCTGCATCCCAAGATTTGGGGTGGTAGATCAAATCTGCAATCTCACTTTTTCATTTATTTCTAGGAAGATAGGTCTTACAGAATAGGTCAGCCATTCGAAATACAACAGTGCAATCGAAAATAAATAGCAGCACATAACGTGAGGAAAGCATCGGAGAGAAACAGGGCTGTAGAGAAGTAAACGTGACCATATAGAATAAGTCAAAATCAGTCCTAATACAACTGAGTCCAACAGGGTAAACCTGGGCTACACAGAATAAGACAGAATCATACAAAATGGGACGAGGTCTTCATAATAGAACATTTGTATGTACAGATGATTGAATAGGGTTATACAAATAGACTATACAGGGGGAACCTAGATAATACAGAAGTAAACATGACTGTACAAAATGAATAATGGGCAAAAATAGAAAAACTGGGCCACATAGAATAGAACTGGGGCACGCGGAATAAGATAGGATCATGCAGAATACAACAGGCCCAACATAATAGAACATGGTTCCTCACAAGCGAAAAGGCCTGTACAAAGTAGACCACATACAAGGAACCTGAATCATACAGAACTAAACATAAGCAAACAAAATAAATCAGGGCCAAATATAGCACAACTGCTCTAATGTGATTGGAACTGGGGCACGAAGAATAAGACAGCATCACAGAGAATGCAACAGGCCCACCATAATAGAATATGGCTGGCTACAAATGGTTGAACAGGACTATACAAAAAAAATAGGCCCATATTTATACTTTTACATGCAAAACTGCATTAGTGCAGTTTTGCGTGTAAAATTATAGCGCCGGCTAGCACCATTCCTTGACGCTGGAGGGGCGCCATATTTACGGAATAGCGCTAGCCAGTGCTAATACCCTGTTAGCATCCTTGTAAAGGACGCTAACCGGGTGGGGGTGGCATAGGGGAAAACAGAGCTTGTGTGGTGAATAACGGCGCTACACTGTTTAGAGGCAAAAAAATGCCTCTAAGCAGTTTAACGCCATTTCCTGGCACACAATCCCCATGGACATGGCTCTTGTCTTAGTAAAGACACGAGCAATGCCCACCACCCCATTGGCCATGCAGGGGGGCATAAGTCAGGGCCCCGAGCGGGTGAAAAAAAAATTATACTTACCGGGACGTACCTGGGATGGGTGGCTCTGGTGTGGGTGGTGGTGCCCCTGGGGACAGGAAAGGGCACCTGTGGGCTCTTTCCATGATCTTTGACCATGGAAAAAGGCTCACAGGTCCCCTAACGCCTGCCCTGACACAGGCGTTAAATAATGGCGCTAAGCAGGCTTAGCGTCATTATTTAAGGCCCCAGTGCTAGGTTTTAGCACAGGGGATAAATATGGCGCTAAGGACATATCATCATTTTGTGGACGGGAACACCCACCTTGCATCTCATTGACGCAAGGTAGGTTTTCACATCCAGAAAATGATGTAAACTCCATAAAGACGTGTCTAGCACCAAAGCATAAATATGGAGTTAGGTTTGCGCTGAATTAGCGTTGCAAAAAAATTATGCTAATTTGACGCAAACCGAGTATAAATATGGGCCATAATGTTAAAACAGAGATATATGGTATTGATGTAAGTCATATAGCAAATTACATCTTGCTAATAACAGTCACATACAAACGTCAATAGAGAAAAATAAATCGAAACGATATTGCAAAGTTCTCTAAAAAAATCTTGTCACTTGTTCAAGTTTGACGAGACACACCCCAAACCTCAAATCCACAATCCTTTTTGAAACTGGCCTTCTCCTTCTTTTCTGAACACAGCCCATGCGTTGATTCTGAACATCAGATGCGAAAAGGATACATCATTCTTTGTAGTAGGAAAGAAATACAAATGTTCCAGCAGCTGGACCCAGTAAGTACGCTGAAATATAGGAGGGATCAAGGGGAAATCTGTTCTACACAGGATATGAAATTGGCCAAAAATAACTGTGCAGACCCCCGTAACGGAAATGCCATTACTCCCTGAGCGATCTGTATGTTTTTAGTGAAAAGCAATATCTGCCAGAAGAGTCCTCTGGTATAAAACCACACAGTTCTCGGAAGAGCTGGCGATACAAGCAGCTTTCTGTGCGAAGGGAGCTAGTTTTAGGAATCTTCTTTTCAACTGCTGGAGCTGGTTTTATGTTTGGCGTTTGCCAAGACATTTTTATTTTACCACGAATACATATAATACCCACTGGTCTCTTAATACGTAATTTTATTTTAATTCATCCCACACCCAAATACAGCATGGAGCAATTAGTCAGCCCCCTTTGGCCTTTGGCTGACTTCTGTGTGAGGGAGGGCATTCTACCTTTCACAAGGAGCACATCCACACGAAGTAGTTCCCACAATGTCAGAGGTTACTATGACAAGGCACATTTGTTCAGAGAAAAACATATTTTTTCGTGTAGGCAATGTTTACATTGACAGGGGCCCAGCAACTCAGCCAACAACAAAGTTTAACAAAAGCTATGGTGATGAAACAAAACAAGTATTAACAAATCCAAAAGACCAGCAGCCACCACCCCAATTATTTTCTTCGCCAAAGCTTGCTTAGATTGATTCCGTCTCCTCAACGTGTTAAGAACGGTACGCCATCAGAGTTGCTAGCCGGCTAACACAATTCCCCCCAAAAAGACACAAGACAGACACAGAGGCAAAATAAACTAGAAGGGTCACACAAACATATCAGGAATGTTAAAACAGTCATAGTGTAAAAAGGATGTTAAGTTCACCTGAATCATGGTGATAATTGTTATAAGGAGAGATTATTAAAACATATACAATTATCATTTAAACCTTTATCAGAAATAAACTTTTGGCATTAGACTGTAATGCTCCAAAAAAAAACTAGAAGGCAAAACGATCATTTGTGAAAACATGGTCATGTAACCATATTGTTAGCCTCTAGAGGACATAACCCCATGAAATACAGGAGAATGTAATGCAGTGAAATCATATATGTAGCCCCTAGAGAGCATTTTCAGGGTTAGCAAGCCTACTGTAATAATATTACAAACAAGGCCTTTAAAATAAAACTTCTCCTAGCTGACCTAACCATGAAAAAGCTTAAAAGACAGTGAATGGTGGGAGGGGTTATTATTTTGGAGTCCACATTAACATAGTGTGGGGACCCAGAGATGATGTAGACTGACAAGCACATTGTAGCCCTACGACTACCACAAACTGAGTTATGAGCAAAAATGTTTTGTAAAAGTAATGCCCTGCAAAGCATCTTGAGGCAGGTTTCTATGACAAAAAATTTAAATATTTTAGAGGCATATAGCAATGACATTACAAACAAGGCCCTTAAAATACAAACTATTCCCAGCTGAAAAATAAAAGATCCAGCCATGAGAATGCTTAAAAATACATTGAATGATGGGAGGGGTTATTATTTTGGGTTCCCCGCTAATGTAGTTTAGGGACCCAGAGATGACCTAGACAGAAAGAGCACTTCGTGTTGAACGTTTTGGCAGTGGTCCCAGTGCCCTAGGACCACCACAGGCTTAGTTGTGGGCAAAAATGAGCTGTGGGAAAAGGAATGCTTGCAAACCATTATGGGTCATGTTTTCCCAAGTGCAGTGAATATTGTAGTATCGGCTCTCCTGCTGTGCTGGGAGAGCCCCTTTCACTTTTCTGTTTGATGTAAAGCATTTACCAATTTCAAGCGTTTTAAGGGGAGAGGCACAAGAAATGACTCTGATTAGATAACGGTGAACAATATGACCAGCGCTTCAATACTGCTGATGGACTTCTCGCTGTTGTGCCTGTTCACGATATGAGCACCATGCACGAAGGGGAGAGACAAAAAATAGTTTGCCCGCGCTGTAGTATATCGACAATCGTGCAATAATCCATGTAACAGGGGCAGTCTGCAAGGTGTGAGAAAAACAGCCTCAAGGTGGGACAAACGTAAAGCAATTACTAGTGACATCAAGTGATTTTTGAAAGGCAGGCGCAAGAATGAGTGAAAGTGATGGGCGTGACATGTGCATGATTAAAAGCCCACAATATTTGCTTGCGCGCTGGACCTAAAAATGAACACATGTGTGACTTGGGCTATTTTTATTGTCTCAAAGATACTTGCCTCAATCCTTTTTCCCAGTAAGCATGGACGTTTCACTACAATGCCAGGGGTAACAGAAGGGACATCATTCACTGTTTGGCCATTGATGATATCACATAGAGTATACACCTTATCCCAAAGATAGCCACTAATAGCTTCCTGTTTGCTTCTGGGAGGCTGTAGTAATGAGTCTAGGGTGCAGACTACGAAAAGCAAACAGAGCCCTATCTACCTTATGATGCTGCCACTGCCCTTCCGACAGGGGACACGTTGAGGGTAGTCGTTGCTTCCCCTAATTGACCTCGAAGCCCAAAAGCCCATCTTGCTTCAGGCTTTTCTCTTTTAGAACAGTATTCTTTCTGTTTTCTTTCTCATGTCCATTTGCCATGTGTACTCACCCCATTGGCTTAAAATTCTTTCTGCTATGCAGCATTTTGCCCAAGTTTTCTGTGGCATGTCACAAGAGATACCCACACCATGAGGTCCCTCCTGGAGAGTCACATTATAGCTGTGCTGCAATGTTTCTTTTGCTGTATCCCAAGATGCCCATGTCTGGATGGTTCTTACTTTATGTCACTTTAAGCCCATGTTAAGTGTTCCTTTATAAGTCATGTTATGCTCATGTCTGATATTACTTCTAGTATTTTTTATTATATCAAGAACCTCATGTTCCCTTTGACGAGTCAAAAAATTCCAATGTACTAATGTTCTTGCTCCTGTGCCCCAGTAGCATCAGAATTCTGATATTCTCTAATGGCATGTCTACAGCCCACATACCCACTGACATTCTTTCTAAGATGCTTCTTTACCCCATTACCCAGTTGTTTAAGATATACTTATTGCCACATTTCATTACCCTCATTATTCTGATCCTCCTTCTGACACCTCCCATTGCTAGTATGTCCCAGATGTTCCTTCTTACTTCTACCACTACCCACATGTTGCTTTTGGTAACACTTTTTTACCATATATCCCTCGTATACCTTTGGGAGTGTCTGTTTACCCTCACACCTCAATGGTCCTTCAAATGCAGACAGCAGATGCCGTTATTTTCTTCTTATTGTTTATTCTAATAATACCATGTTCCTGGACGACCCTCTGGACTGCTAGTTTGGTATCATATCCTCCCATTGTCCCATGAGTGTGTGTGTGAGAGGTTGCCCATGAGAGTACCTCTATACCACTCCCTAACATGGCCTCCTCCTAAAACTCCTCCCTGTACATCTCTTCCAAACATGACATGTGGAATGAAGGCCTGTTGGGAAAGACAATCAGTTAATGTATGAGAAACAGCAGTGGCTCCTAAATGAGTGTGGAGGAGTGTCGTCCCCCTGAAAAAATGCCCCAGAACAAAATGGTAATTGCCCCTCCCCATCCTGAAAATTGGTTCAGGATGGGGCCAGGCAACTGCTGCCAAGTGGCAGCAGGGAGCCGGGCATTAACTTTAAAGTGTGCTTGTTCCTTTGGCCAGCCATCTTGCAACAGCCAATCTGACATGCACACTTTAAACTTCTCTAACGGGTTAGAGAAAGCGCAGGCCTCCAGTGCTCTTAAGAGTGCTGAGATATGCCGCTCCCTCCAATACTGATGCTTCTGTCATGCAAGAGAGAAGCTCCAGAATTGGGTAGTGCAGTTTTCTGGGTCCGTATCTTTGAGGAGAGAAGACACCGGAGCGAGGAGGACGTCATAGCAAGTCAGTAAGGTAAGTGCCTTTTTATTATTATATTAACCCCATCCGAATTTTGCCTGCCCCACCACTCTAAGGCCCATATTTATACTTTTTGACGCAAACCTGCATTAGTGCAGGTTTGCGTCAAAAAGCATAGCGCCGGCTAGCACCATTCCAGGATGTCAGCCGGGCGCAATATTTAAGGAATGGCGCAACATTTAAGGAATGGCGCAAGCCGACGCTAAGGCCCGGTTAGCATCAAAATACATGACTCTAACTGTGTAGGGGAGGCATAGGGAAAACTGGGGGTTGTGCTGTAAAGAATGGCGCTAGTCAGGTTAGAGTCACAAAAATGACTCTAACCTGACTAATGTCATTTTTTTGATGCACAACCCCCATGGACATGACTCCTGTCTTAGTAAAGACAGGAGTCATGCCCCCCAGCCCAAAGGCCATGCCTAGGGGACTTATGTCCCCTGGGCATGGCCATTGGGCACAGTGCCATGTAGGAGGGCCCACATTAGCCCCCCCTACGGCATTTTGAAAAACAATTAAAAATACCTACCTGGACTTACCTGGGATTGGTCCCCCCATCCTTAGGTGTCCTCCAGGGTGGGGGTGTCCCTGGGGGCATGGAAGGACACCTGGGGGCTGTTTCCGTGGTCTCTGACCATGGAAAAAGGCCCATATGCCCCTTAACACCTGCCCCCAAGCGTTAAATAATGATGCTAAGGAGGCTTAGCACCATTATTTAAGGCCCTCCTCCTCCCATGCGTGATTTTTGCACGGGAAGATAAATAAGGCGCTAGGGCCTTCGAGTAATTTTTTGCCTGGGAACGCCTACCTTGCATCTCATTGACGCAAGGTAGTTTTCTGCGGGCAAAAAATGACTTTAACTCCAATATTTTGGCGCTAGACATGTCTAGCGCCAAAATAAAAGTATGGAGTTAAGTTTGTGCCGGATTTGCATAAATAAATGTTGCAAATCCGGCACAAACAAAGTATAAATATACTCCTAAATGCATAGCAGCAGCCGCTGATGAGAACTCCTGTCACACAACCCTTTTGGGTCGGTAGAGAAAGACACGCAATGGGACCAATTTAATGAAGTTAGTAAACTCTGTAGAAGAACTCCATATTGCAGGGGAAGGCTGCTTGGGAGGAAGATAATATATCAGTTGTCTTAGTAGCTAGCTAAAGATGCATTAATTTGCATTACGGGTGATCAGTCAATTTCTTCTTGTATACTTGCATTTCAAAATGTGAGTAACAAAAATATAGTCTGATAATATTACCATTTATAAATATCATCTTCAAAAATAATGTGTGATGGGATGTTGATTTCCTGTTTTTAACCCTAATAGGACAATAATTTTGTACACGATATTTACATAACTATATGTTTTTCAGACAGTAATATACCACTTGGAACATCTCTGTGATCTGCTCCTTTTACTGGCTGCTTCATTAAATACTAAAATGAGAATCTAAATATGAATAAAAAAGGAGTTAATCTGGAACTCAAACAGTGGTGTAGTATTCTGAAATTGAAAGTGGAGGGCAGGCAAAGAGAAGAGAATAAATGGTGTAATAGTTGCAATAGTTCTTTTATAGTATAATAGGGACTGTCAAATGCATTAAGTGACCCCAAATGTTTTTGCCCCTTTTAAAAGAGAACAATGGTAACTTAAGAGAGGGATATATTGACTGTATGATGGCCCAATGTTTTTTGATGGATGATGTTTGTCTTTTGCTGTGTGGGCTAATGGTGGTGAAACAGACTAAACAGTCACACTACTTTTTTTATTTTGTAGTGAGCAGATCGAGTCTCTGGTTGTAACAAGCCCTTTTCTAAGCATATCTTACAATTCTAGGATACCATTTTTCCAACAATGTGCTTTTTAATAAATCTGCCTCCTTAAAGTAATCATTTTTATTGGTGCAGTTGCATCTTAATCTCTGGATATAAGGAAGACCGGACCATCTCTACAGGAGCCTTGAGAGAAGCTGCTGTAAAACAAAATAGTGTTTCCGCGTATGTTCTGTATAGGGTGGTAATAAGTCTTCCTTCATCATGTTGATCAAAAGGTCTAAGAATGGAATCTTTCAACTGTTACTGCTGCATGTCTACTGTAAACGTGGCTGGGTATGGGCAACCCCGGTCATTCGTTACCTATTTTAACCTGTCACGCCACATTCTCTTCTCAGAAGAGCTCTTTCTTTTTAGCAGAAGCATATGCCTTGTGTTACGGAAAAGATGGATTTCTTTACCCTACAAACAGAACTATTAAAATCTTCTACAAAATCTGTCTGAATATTTTCTTTTCCATTAGAGACCATCGCCTCACTGAATCAGCATCTGGGTTGCAGCTTCCCACTACATTCTACCGCCCTCCACCCCCACACAGTGAGCATGCCTCCTACACTCTTTACTTGCGAGGATTTGGTTTTGAAAAATGTGACATGATTGAAACATGAGATGGTGCTTATTCCTTACAGTATTCCATTGGCAGAAGGAGGTACATCACAAAATCTTAAGAAGGACACCACGACTGTAAAAAAAACAGCAGACAAAGATGTAGGCATAGTAGTACAGAATACTGAGGATTAAGGCGCTGAAATTCAAAAAAAGCTATCCAGGCACAATTTTTACCTCAAATGAACTCACAATCCTATTGAATCTATAAAGATGCAAATTCTAGTACTCACCACCACCCGCAACCGATCCCCTGCTGCAGCTGGAACAAGGTCACCAACGACCAGCTGATCTCCGCCCTCGCCCAAGCCCCACCAGCTGACACCGCTGACAGCGACAAAGCCGCCCGCAACCTCAGGCAATGGATCGATGACTGCGCCAACGCTCTCGCCCCGATCAAGAAACCCTCCTACAACCATGCCGTCAGAAAGGCCCACCTGTTTCACCACCGACCTCTGGCCCTCCAAACAGGCTTGCCAAAAACTCGAGAGGAAGTGGCACCAGGAACAGACACCAGCCACCCGCATGGCCTTCAAGAACGCCATCCGCAAGCACCACCAGCTCATCCAGACCACAAAGAGATCCTCCTTCAAGGAACATATCGACAACAACGCTCACAATAGCAAAGAGCTCTTCAACATCATGAAGGAATTCTCCAACCCCAGCACTAATGACATCCCACCTTCGCAAGACCTCTGCGAATCCCTTGCCACCTTCTTACACTCCAAGATCGCAGACATCCACGACAGCTCCAACACCAAGACCCCACCAGCAGTGCCAACATCTCCGACTCACCACCCCCCAACCACACCAACCTCCTGCTCTCCTGGACACACATCAAGTCGCCAACTGGATGAAGACCAGTCGCCTAAAGATGAACTCAGGTAAGACAGAGGTCCTCATTCTCGGCCCCACCCCCTCCACCTGGGACACCTCCCGGTGGCCGTCCATGCTGGGAGCCGCACCAATGCCCACCAACCACGCACGCAACCTTGGTTTCATCCTTGACTCATCGCTCTCCATGACCCAACAAGCAAGGCCGTCTCATCCTCCTGCTTCAACACCCTCCGCATGCTCCACAAAATCTACAGGTGGATCCCTACTGAAACCAGAAGGACGGTCACACAGGCCCTCGTCAGCAGCAGACTAGACTATGGCAACACTCTCTACGTGGGAACCACAGCCGTTCTCCAGAAAAGATTGCAACAGATACAGAACACCTCCGTATGCCTCATCCTCAACATCTCCCACCACAGCTACATCACAGTCCACCTGAGAGACCTACACTGGCTCCATGTGAACAAAAAGATCACATTCAAACTCCTCACCCATGCCCACAAAGCACTCCACAACGCCGGACCAGCATACCTCAATGATCGACTCACCTCCTACACCCCGAACTATCAGCTCCGTTCCACCCACCTCACCCTCGCCACCGTTCCACGTATTCACAGGACAACAACCGGTGGCAGATCATTCTCCTACCTCGCTGCCAAGACCTGGAACACCCTCCCCATCCACCTATGTCAGACCAAGGACCTACTGACCTTCAGGAGACTCCTCAAGACCTGGCTGATCGAGCAGTAGCAGCCCCCCAGCTCTTGGGCACCTTGAGACCCTTATGAGTGAGTAGCGCGCTCTGCAAATGCAATGATTGATTGATTGATTGATTGATTGTTACCACGAGAGCCAGAGATGATGGTTCCATCAATACAAAATAATTTGAATTTCTCATTTAAAATCAACCCAGGGTACCTGAACTCTATACACTCCCAAAGGTACAAATTAACCAAGAATATCTATCAGGGAGACTGAACTTGTGCTGTGGCTCAATATTTGAACTGTTGTGTGAGTATATTAACGTATTTATTCAAGACATTGTACCAGCTTTGGAGACCTATGTGCATACTAGCAGTTATATGATTAATCTGACTGAAAACTTTCTTTTTGATCCTAACAGAGAGTTTTTGTTTACCTTGGACATTACCTCCCTATACACTCCAATAGGAGCATATGCTGATCATTGAAGAGACTCTTAATGCTCACCCGATACCTCATGGAGTACCCATCATGTTCATTATTGACCTTTTGAAAATTGCAGTTACAACAAACCATATCAAATATGGAAATAAGTACTAATAACAATGTTGTGATAGTTTTATGGGTGAGTTTTTTGCCCCAAACATGGCTAATATCTATGTGGATGCATTTGAACATTGATTTGTTTTCACTAACGGTAATCCATACCGGTCCTCCAAAATGTTGGAAGCATTATATTGATGACATCTTTGTATTATGAGAAGACTCACCTGTGAGACTAGAGGAATTTGTCATGTATCTCAACCACACTCCATCTCCAAGATTCCATTCTTAGGTCTTTTGATTCAGCGTAATGAAGGAAGACTCATTATCTCCCTATATGGAAAATCCACCAAGAGACTGATATACTAAAAAGCAGATTGTTGGAAAGTGAATATCCTAGAAGAATTGCAAGATCAGGATCTGTTCACTACAAAATCAAAAAACATGTGTGACCATTTAGTTTGTGTCAACACCTTTAGTCCACACAGCAACAGGTTACCATCATTCATCAAAAACATTGGCACATCATACAGTCAATAGATCCCTTTCTTGAGTTATTATTGTTCTCATTTAAAAGGGGGAAAAACTTTGAGGCCCACTTAGTGCATTCAAAAGCCCCTCGAATCCTAGAACATAATGCCCTTGATCTAGTCTAGGGTTTCCCCCATTAAAAGGCCAATACAGATGTGGGGGTTGCATGGTTGCCAGTTTACTATCAATATCAAATCTTTCACTCATGATGCCATTACTTTAGAGCTGCAGAATTTTTCAAAATATGATACGACAAATGTTTATTGTGTGTCGAGTCTGTACCCACTGATCTATATTGGACAGGTTACTGCACGCTGCAGTATCGATACTGCCCGCTGGTCACGTACTACTTGACAAGCAACACACTGGCAATGATCTCGAATGGCAGGTGCTGGATGTAGCCAAAACTCCAGAGAGAGGGATATTGCTCTCATTTTACACAGACTGTAATATAAATGGATCAATACGTTCGACTCAATCTCCAACGGACTGAATTACCTCAAGGAATAGCACAGCCTGGTCACTTCCCTCTAGGACTGATTTAGTGCAGTCTTTTGGATTATCTGCACTGCTGATTTCGTTGTTTAAAAAAGGACTTTGTTGTTAGATGTATAATATGGAATCTAAGATTTGCTTCTTACTCATTTTGTCTGGTTTTGATGTAATTTTGTGTTTATGTTATTGCTCATTTCTTCTTAACTACCCCATTTATCCACCCCGCTTTGCCTGCTCTCCACTTCCAATTTCAGAATGCTACACCACTGGTCTGTGTTCTAGATTAACTCCTCTTTTATTAATCATTTAGGGCCAGACATATAATACCATTTCCTTTTTCGATCCGCAAATTGCAAATTTTTGCAACTCGCAATTTGCAAATCGCAAAAGGAAATGTACTAATGTGTCACAGACACATTTAACGATTCCCAATGGGGTTGCAATTGACCTGCCTTATCAAGATTCATGAAGCAGGTTGCAATGTTGGATTAGTTGGGGACAGCAAACCACCATGTCTGAGTTTGCTTTTAAAAAAGCAACTTTTTTAAATGCAGCATGTTTTCCTTAAAGAAAAACAGGATGAAAAATTAAATGTTTTTGTTTCATTTTTTAAGGCACTGCCTGCCCTTAAAATATATTTTCTTTACCATTCACAAAGGGAAAGACGTACCCTGGGGACACCTTCCTATTTGATACTGGGTAACCACCTACTTAAAGTAGGTGGTAAACTACTATTGTTTTGCAACCACATTCCGGTTCAAAACAATCATACGTCCTCCTTTTACTCGCTATTAAGAAGGGACGCCCTTGGCACCCCCTTCCTAATAGCAACTCACAAACCCTTTTTTTATAAGTCGGTAATATGTTACAGACTCACAAACTAGAGTTTGTACTTGCCAGAGGCCGTTTTAGCAGTCACAAACAGGCCAAATCTCCAATTGCAACTGCTAAAAATAGTTTTACATCTGGCCCATTGGCCCACTTAGAGTGTAGGCGCTTCTCTTCTGCCCCCACGCCCACTTTTTTCACCTTCCACCATGGGGATAGGCTGTGGCATCTTCGACATCAGCAAGAGGTTTGGAAACTGCATGTGATTAAAGCCTTGTTTTGGACCTTAGCTATTCATTCGCTCGCTCTGTGAGCACATGCCTGTGCTTCTCTAAACTGACATGCACGGTCCTCTCTTGTCTGGTTCATCAGAGTATCGGCTATTTGCGAAACTGGTTGTTACTATGTGCGATTCTATTCACTTTTGCACAGCCGGTGCCATTGGGGCCTCATAATTTGGGTCATCTGAGATATTATGCCTGAAAAGTTGCTGCCCTCACGGCCCTGTGAAACTCTCATCATATTTTATTCTACTTACTTTCAGGGATGAGTCAATTGTTTACTCTTCGTGTGTTATTTTGGTCCCCTTATTAATTAATTCAGAGGCCTTTTCATCCTTCTCATACACTTCTCCCCATACAGGCTTCCCCGTTGAGTAAGTATCTTATTTTACTACCTAACAAACCCACTTTGGTCGTCATGGTTTCCACGCTATAACACTTCCCCATTCAGTAGGATTCTTCAGGTAATAATCCTCTCATTCTCCTTGTTTTCTGATGTAGCACAGATTACCACTTTCTAATTGTTCTTTACTCATTTTCACAGATGTTCCCATATTATAATTGTCCTGATGAGACCCTTGCATCATTCTATTGGTTGAAACATTGTTGACACATAACAAGCAAACCAGTAAAGGAATTATTATCTATTGTACAAAAAATAGGTGGTTGTTAGTAACAAGTGAGCCCCTGTGTAACCATGCTTTTGTTGAACGTTTTATTTTGTGATGGGCGTGACTTTACTGTCACACTACACTAACTATTTCATTGTATTTGATAACTGAAGAAGTTCAATTGCTCGGTGAATGTTATGGTGGTTTTCTGTTTATTCCTTACTGTATGAGCATTGATTGCATAAGACTTTTTATCTTCCAAATGTGTGATATGGCATAAATAATACTTGTAAGAACCATTGTTACAAAATAATTGTATGTTACCCAGGTTCTCCTGGGTATAAGGGTTGCTTTTGTAACCTTTTAAACATTTCAGTGATGGAGGCACCTCAACACTGGCCAGTAATGAAGTGAAAAACAGGAGATAGACTGAGGGAATACATTTGTACTTTTTAAAATGTAAATAACAAAACTATCTGGGTCAGGCACTGTAGATGATTCCATGATATTGATACCTTTGGCAACTCTGTCAACAGTGCTGCCAGGGATGAATAACGTTTATGGTACATGCCCAAAAATGTCAGCCTAGTCTATTTTTAAGATGTTTATGTCTGGGTCTGTTTCAACTTTTCATGAAGGCACTAGTCAACAAGTCCTTGATACTTTGTGTGTGAGGATTTAAGTTTCAAAATAAAAACAAATCTCATTGTTTGACATTAAGATGTATTACACTAACTTTTTTTTTACTTTTAAGCATTAACTTCATCCTTTGCCAAGGAAAGTTGTACACATTTCACTCAAAACATTTGTGATCTGCATTTTAAAGTTTGTAATCTGAATTAATGTTTCCTTTGGCAGCAGCTCATTATTTGTACTCCTCCAAATTCCTAGCTATGAGGATTTCTGTTTGATCTAGGGAGCTTGTTGGAATATCTTGATGTGTGTTTGGTTCATTATTAAGAAGGTGGCTTAAAAGTAAAGGTTGTTTTAGGGTAAAATTATCTCTGTAATCTCTCAAAAACAGTAATATAAAAACAATAAGGCATGTTTCCCAGAATCAGTCGCAAATATGAATTTCCTGCTTTATGGACCATTTATTAGAAGATTGTGCTCTCCTCTTTCGATTAAATCATGTTGACTGGACATTGTTTGACATTCCCAGTATCTCTTTTGTTCCACCTCGTGACATGTTAGAATACTCCGACCTTCCTTTTGAAAAAAAATATCCTTACTCATCTTTCTGACATAATCTCATAACATTTTTACATTTAAACCTGAAGCTACAATTCACGTTTCACCTCCTAAACTGATCCTAACCATCCTAAAAATACAAACAATGTTGGTTAAAAAACATCATGTTCCTATAGCTGTATCTCAATGCAAAGAATGGGTGCTTGCGATCTCACAGAGGTGCAAATGGACTCCTGAATCACTCAGCTGCTTGCTGTCGTTATATAATAAGGCTGCACTAAAACACCATGTCGGTGAAAAGTTTGTTTTTATTTATAAGAACGCTTTAAAAAACACAAGCAATTAGTCACTTTAGCCAGCCTTCGTCTATGGGCTGAGGGATCCAAACAGTCCATGCAATCAGTAATGCTCTACACCAGAGGTCTTCAATCTGGGGGTCAGGACCCCCAGGGGGGCCGCGGAGACCTGGAAAGGGGGTCGCACATTCCCCCAGCTGATCCTTAAAATGCCTCAGCTGAACTTTAATTTGAGTCTCCTGTGCTGTGAAAGCCGCACAGACAGCTAAGGAGACTTTCAGCCCATGGCTTCTGCTTCCTGAATGAAAAGCAAATGTGCTCTACCAGCTGATCTGCAAATGTGAAGGGTGCTTGGGAGCAGCTTTAAATGATCAAAGCTTCGTGAGGACAAACATTTTTTTTTTTTTAGGGGTAGTGTGAAGAGTTAACAACTGAGCTGTGAAGTGCATGCGTTTATTTGTAATTGTATTTACACAGCTCACTTCACCTGGAGGTGTTGAAGGGACAGCTATTAAAAAAAAAGGTATTGCATATGTTCTGATTTTACTTAAATCCACATTTTGGAAGCACAGTTTTATAATAAACCTTTTTGTAGTGGCCTATATTATACTGTGTGCAATGCAAGTATAAAATAATGCCTTTTTATATATTCACAGTGCTTTTTGTCACAGGCTGTGACATCATGGCACTAAAAATGCAGAAGTCACTATTCTCAACTGTACTAACAAAGATTTAGTTCTGTTGCTCTCCGGTTAAACACAGACCTCTGCAGTGCATTAACTAATAGAGGTTTCATAATGCACTACAGTGCATTTCCCAATGAGTAAGACCTTTATTTTATTTATTTTTCATTTCAGCTGGCTTTATTTATGAGAGGCTTGTGCTGCTGGAGCATCACTTTTTTGATGCTCCAGCGACACAAGCCTCTCAATCATACCTATGAGGTGACGCAAACCCACCCTGAGTGGCTTTGAATGGCCTTGTAGATATGGAGTAAGGCAAAGCAGCGCAAGCCGCTGCATTGCCTTACTTTGCATCAAGAAGGCATTCCACGGGTGTGGTGGTGGGTGTTCCCATGCAACCCAGATGGATTTTGACGCTGCCCCAGATTTACAAAATCAGGTAAACTGGAGCAGTGCCAAAACCTTACGCCTCCCCAGAGCAGGCGTAATGAGGAGAAATGTTTTAATTTCTCCTTGTTTTTTTCTCGTTCCGTGTGTGTTGCGTTATGCCGCACATGTAGAAAGAGGTACAATGCCTTTCTGGATTGTTCCTTCCTGCACAAATACAATCCTGCCTATGTTGGCACTAGGCAACAATTGTGCGCCAGCACAGGGGGAAAGGACAGACATGCACAGTATTTCATAAATACGGTCCATTCCTGCCCTTTTGTATTGGCGTGGGGCAGTGTAGCAAGAAGAGTTGCGGTGCTGCCCCACGTCAATTCCTCATAAATTATGACTTTTGTTTTTAGCCAGACCCTTGACCACGCCCCACACTCACTGATCTTTGGTTTGCTAAACACTGTTCAGTATTATTTCCTCACAGTAAAAATGATTTGCTGTGCGAAATGGGGATGTTTATTATTGTTGATGATGAGGAGTACCAGGTTCTAGACATTTTTATCAGGAGGGGGTCCTTACACCTAAATATTTTTAAGAGGGGGTCCCAGCATCAAAAAGTTTGAAGACCTCTGCTCTACACGCTCATGTGTTCAACCAAGAGTGGTAGAAGAGCAAGCCGTAGAATCAAAAGGCTACACACAAACACATGGTTCCAGAGGCTGTTGGGGAGTGGTGATAGAAGGACAATGGATGGACAATAAGGAAGCAAGAGCTTGAGAAGGGTACAATTGAAAGAAAGCTGAATAAAGAGTTGAATAGAGCAGTGTTTCTGGCCCTAGTACACTTCAGGCAGTAACCAGGAAGATGCCACAAACAGACCCTATTGATCTCGCTGGTCTTTAACTTGAAACTTTGGGAGGAGATGCTAAGAAAGGAGTGAAAGGGACCTTAGATGCTGCAAGGAAAGAGGGGGTGGCCGTTAAAAAGTCTCTGGTCAGAGCCTTTTATATAGTGGCAAGTTGGGTCCTAAATAGTGTGTTTATGCAGCAATGGCAATACCATTATGGTTGTTAAAGAGAAATAATACAGCTGGATCTTCAAAATTTGAATACCTTTCACAAGTGGAAATACGTTTTTCTTAAAGTGGTCTTATTTTTGCTGCGTTCAGTTTGACAGAACATGGTACCAACAGGCCACACTGTATCTCAATTTATCCTCCCATGCCGAGGAATTGCGAATGGGCTGCAAAAGATTTCAGGGCAGGGCCTTCAGTATACTGCCCAGTCATACATGACAAAATGGTTGGCTTTTATCGATTGAACATTGGATTGGCAGTTAATGCGGATCAGTATGGAGTGTTATGGAATGATTCAGTGGTTGATGGTGCAGTGTGCATTGAGTTGTCCTTGTGGCTTCTGTTTGAGTGTGTGGAATTATATGTATGTGGATATGTGATTAAGTGGTAAGGTACCAAGTACAATATAGTGGTTCTGACTCATTTGGTGTGGCATAAGTTTTTGTATTATGGTCAGCTCTCCTCATTTCAATACATTCGTACAGGACAGAATGGGACAGTTTTGTATATGTGGTGTGTTAGAATGTGAACTTTGGTATCTCAAAGAAAGGGGGTTGCTTAGTTGTGTGATGGTGGAGGTTGCTTTTTTGCTGTAATACTGACAATGAGGATTATGTGGGATGTTAAGCTGTGCAGTATTGGATGGAAATTGTGGGGACAAGTGTTGTGTTGAGGTGTAGAATAGTTTAATAGGTTGTAATGTCATGTGGTTGATAATGAGATCCTGAGGGGTGATAGTGAGCTCATGGGTGTCCAGTGTTCTGGATTGTGGTGGTGGCAGCAGCTGTCATGTGGTAGTGTAGTGTGAGTGAACATAAACAGGTGGTTTTGTTGTCAGGTGGTGATGTCATGATGGTGGTGAGTGTACTGTAGAAAGTGTAGTGAGAGGAGAACAAGAGTGTCTTATTATCTGGTTTGTAATTTCTACAGGGGTACAGTTCCAGCTGCAATGGTCCGAACTATGGGTTTCCTGATCTGTGTGATTGCTCTTATACTCCTGGGTGAACCAAGTCATGTGGGTGAGTATTTAACAACAGCTTGAACTAATGTTTTTGTTTCTTTTCTTACAGTTATGCATATAATTATGTATATTCACTGAACAAACCAAAGGTTAAAAGGACATTATAGTTATGGGAAAATACAAATTAAAGCATACCGTTTTAAACTAACAAAACCACTGAATTGATTACTTATAGTTATCTCAGGTAACTATAAGTCGTGCCCTAAAGTAATTATAATTTGCAGTACAGTTTCTAAAACAATCTATGTTTTTTATGGAGGGGGGTCCCACTGGGATCCCCTGACGGTCCTAAAGAGGCACAGTATCTGTACCTTGCCTTCTTATATCATTTTTTAACATTTTATCTGGACAAGAGTCTGAGTCCTAAGATGGCTGCCGCCACATCCTACTTGAAGTGGTGGCAGCCAATCAGATCTTTTTTCAAAGATTTGCAGGCCTTGCTGATCCTCCGAGGTGTGAAATATACAAAGTTTTTGAGCCCTAACATCGAAAAAGCTACTAAATGGATCTACACCAAATCACAACAGGCATTGGCAAAGCCAATAGGTCACGCCTATGGGCGACATAGCTTGACTTCGGCAATTGGCAAGTGTCCGTTTTATAGTAGGGTTTTTTCCTGTGTGGAGGCCTATTGGATTTGCTAACACTTGTTCCAACTTTTGATGTGTTGTTTCAACATTCATTGCTTGGCAAATAGATGGCAGTGTCTGGCAGCCAATTGAGATTTTGAAAAGAGGAATAATTTAAAATGCAATGGCTCTCATGTTAGCCTTTCCAGGTTGTTTTATGTGTAATTGGCTGTTCCTTGATTGCACAGTAAATTGACTGTATAAAACTGTTCAAATGCACATTTATTATTACAGCTTAATTTAAATTCACACCATCTGAAAATATTTCTAAGAATGAAAAACATTATTAACAAAGTCACTTTCAACTATAGCACAAATTAAAATTAAAAATAAGTTGAGCAGGGCTGTTGTGTGTGGGGACTTTAGGGTTAAACAAACAGCTGGGATTGCTGCCATGTAAAAAGCAGCTGCTCATGAACAATGCATGCACATAGATGAAAAAAAAAAAATCAAAGACAGTGCACAGCCTTCCACAGCACTTACTTTGTGCAAAATGAGTGAGTAGCAGAGTACGTCCTTGATTCCCCTGTAGGGCAGACTGACTGTGATTCACATGCAGGGCTGCTCTACCGCCTCCACATGAGAAAGGAAATAATGCGCAATTACCTCCAGGCCTCAGGACATAGGTAAGCCTCAACTTTTCAACTGTGTGGGGTTGCTACAATAAGAGACAAAAGCAACAAAGGAAAATGAACAAAAAAATCCACTCACCTTGAAGTCAGACAAAGAAAGTAAACATGCGCCCTCAGAAAACAGCGTCTGACATTTTGATCTCTGTCTTTTAATACACAGCAAATGTGAGGAGACAAGAACAGGATTTACAGGCCTATTTATAGAGGCGTTCAGAGCACAATAGAAGCCCTCATGTAAACTGCTCTTAGACAAAGAAAAAGGTAGCTCCTAAAACAGATGCTACATAGGTGACCAGTGGATTGATATAGTACGTGATCCCTGCTCTTGGGGCGAGAAAGAGGCATGACACATGCATGCCATGGACAAATGGGGAGAAAGAATATGAGAGTGATGATGGAGCCAGCAAATGGGAAGGATATGGGCAGACTGAAGCCCTCAAAGTATATATTACATGTCTCAAAGAGACAGCATAATCGCTATCTAGCTGAGACCTAAAAAGCACACTTTCTGCACCAAGATCAAGCTTTTTGCCAAATTTGGTGTAATTCCATTCAGCTGGTTTTTCGGTATTGTTGTTCTACTTTCCTGTGGGAAAATGAATTGGGGAAACACATTTTGTGACCTCCCGGTTTTCCTCTGCCCCTGCGTCACAAATCACCAGGACACTTTCTAGGAACAAACTGAGGTGGATGAGATAAAAAAAAAAAGGTTTTTAAAGATTTGTCAAATGGTGCTAAAGTTATAATCAAACCAAACAACAACGTTTCTATGGCAAACACAATTAGTTAAAATTATATGTTTTTACATGGTTCCCACCCTGCTTCCCTCTGCAATGCGAGAAAGAAAATGGCAGCCGCAACTTTTCTGTCAGGTTGCAGCCAGCCAATCAGGGCCTTGCTTTTCCTCTGAATCTGCAGAGGATCCAAGGAGGATCCGCATCCCTACATATACAAATTTGCTTTTAAATTAATAACTAGAAAACTACTGAACAGATGTACTCCAGATCACTAAAAAAGGATACTTTCTGGACCAAGAGCTAGCTTTGTTCCAAATTTGGTATAATTCCGTCCATCGGTTCGGGCTGTAGTCGTGTCTAGAATCTCTATGGAAGTTAAAATGGGAAATGCACTTTTTTGACTCCCCTTTTTCTTGGCCCCTGCTTGAATAATCACCCCAAAACTTTCCATGCCCAACAAAATTCTTGAGCACACTCTTTTGGAAAATGTTGTTAAGTTTTGTGAAATGGTGCCAAAGATATAGGTAAATCAAAAAACATTTTTTCTATGGAAACTAGGTCCTAACTATAGCTACCTATTTCCTATATATATATAATACCCAATGGCGGTCGTCAGTAGGTAGTTATAGTTAGGACCTCTAAAAAAGTGCATTCCCCAATCTAATTTCCATAGAGATTCTAGACACAACTACATCCTGAACCACTGGACGGAATTACATCAAATTTGGCAAAAAGGTAGCTTTTGGTCCACAGATCACCCTTTTGTTATTGGTGTAAGTTCATTCAGTAGTTGTTGAGATATTAAAGGGAAAATACATTTGTATATCTAGGGCTGCAGATCCAGGGAGATCTCCTGCTGAAATCTGATTGGCTACTAACACGTCAAACAAGAAGTGTTGGCAGACATTTTGGGACTCAGCATTTTTATTCAAAATTACAGAGAAATCTGCAGTTGGATCCGCGGAGTTCACTGTGATAAAAAAAGTGCGGTTGTAAATGCTTTGGCCCCTGGGTGGGCCAGGTCGCCAGGACATTATGGCATAAATATAAGAGGGAGGTTGCATGCCATCTCCCTGGGGCTATGTGTAAAAAGTTTGCAGGGGGGCCATGCGACCACCATGCCCCAGAGACCACCACCTTCCCGGGGAAATAGATTATAAAATTACTAGGGAGGTTCCTGTGGATGCCCCACGGACTGCCACCTCTCTGGGGCTATGTGTAGAAAGTATGCAGGGGGGGCTGTGTGGCCCCCCTCCATGACCCAGGGACCACCAGCTCCCTGGGGCTACCGATTATAAAACTACTACTGGGACCCCAGGGACCATCCCACTCCCCAGGGCTATGTGTACAAAGAATGTGTGGAGGCTTCTTGGCCCCCCGAGGACCACCACCTCATTGGGACAACACATTTAAAAAATAATTGTAGCCCAGGGATAGCTATATCCCTGACCTACAAAAAGAAATTAAGAAGAGGTCCATTGTGGTCAAGTAACTATAACTCGTGCCCTAAGGTAACTGTAACTCACGCCCTCACCATGCACTGCTAATTACCACAGACATTACAGCACTCATGACATTTTTAAAACACCACTGATAATGTCACTGTAACATTTGCAGTAAAATTATTGCCAAGATAACTGTGCATGGCGGGGGCGCGAGTTATAGTTACTGTAGGGCACAAGTAATGGTTACTTGATGCAGGAAAACTCGGCTGATTGCAGTAGCCCACTCCCTTTTGCCCCCATGTTTAGCTGAAACTGGTGTTCTTTAACTCTGACTGTACCCTGGGCACTGCTAACCAGTCCCAGGGTCAGTGCTCTGGTTAAAATGCTATAAGCAAATTAGGCAAAATCATAATTGGCTCTGGCAACCTACCTATAAGTCCAAGTATATTAGATAGGGCATGTAGGTTTAGGGACCCCAGCATAGCTTTGGTGTCCAGTGTCACTGTAAAGGCAGGCCTGCAGTGCTGGCTGCTTTTAAGTACACTTTGACCGAAAATTCAACTTTGAAATTAAAAGTACTTCCAAAGTCCTAAACTACCTTATTTTTACATATAAGCCATCCCTAAGGTCTGCCCTAAGTGCCCCCCAGGGTTGGGTGCAGTGTATATATAAGCAGGCCCTTTATAAAATATGCTTTAAAAGCCCTGGTGAGGAAAAAACAGCCAAATTCATTTTTCTCCATTGTAGTCAAAGGGCCCCATAGGCTAACATTGGAGACTTTATTTTCAAATAATAAAGTGTTATTTTCAATAGACATGAGCTAAATATAGCAGGTTTGGTACCACATTAAATGCTATAATACATCCAGCAACTTGCCAATTTTGAATTTAATATAACTAGCACAGGGAAAGAATTCTGCGCTTTCCTTATTGGTCAATCTTTTGCAGCCTGAGCCAGTCTACCATAATGTGATGTGGAGTGGCCAGCGCTGACACAAAGGAAGCATCTGGGGGGTGGAGAACTGCTACAGAAGATGGCAGAGCAGGGTGGGGGAAGAGTAGCCAAAGGAGGGAAAGCCACTTGGGACAGAAACTGGACCTTCCCCATTTCCGGCACCCCCTGACAGCTAGGAGCCCCACTGATTAGATTAGGAGAGGGGCTGGAGGAGGTGTGGTAGGGAAACTTGACAAAACCAGTGGGTGGGCTCAGCTAGGTGTAACCTTCAAGGAGAGATCTCCTCCATGTTGGATTTATGAAGAATTTTGCTTTCTGGGATTGATTTTGCCACACTTTACAGGAAGTGAATAGCCCAGAGGGTGTTGACCATGGGTCTGGATGGATTTTGCAGCACTGTGACCAAATAAATCTGTTGCGCTAAGTGGAGTTCTGCAAGCGGCGAGTGTGTTAGGTCATGCCATTCAAGCTAATAATTAGCACAAACCGCACCACACGCAGCGCAAGAGGGCGATGCTACTTTTGTGGCACTCAGGTAGATTTTCTACTTGAGTGGCACCTTCCTCAATGTGAACTGTAGATTTTTCAATGCGAGCGGTAGCGACTATCCAAGTCTGCTCGTGTTGAGAAATCTTGTTCAGAGGTGGTCTGAGGAAGATTTTCCTCACTTGCACTCACTAACCTAAATGAGGAAAAAAACTCTGCTATGCAGAGTTTTTTTTAACTCCGCACTCTAAGTGGAGCATGGAGTGGGAAAAACCCTGCAAACTCCACGAGCAGAGCAGAGTTCACAACCACACCCTAGTTGGTTTGCACCCCATTGGCCAGGAGAACCCCCTGCTTCCCACCCCCAGGAGCAAGGATAAATATGGCAGAGCTGCCCCACAATTCAGATCACTGCTGGAAGAAGATACTGGAGAAAAATGACTGCAGTATTGGATTCCTGGCCTGCACCTAAAGACCACACTCACAAGAACTGTACCAGCTGCTCACTTTAGGCTTCAACAAGAAAAGGGCTTTGCCTTGCTTCTGCAACTCCAGGAATGGACTACCTGTAAGCTACAGGTACAAAGAAGCACACCAAAGTCCCCTGCATCAAGTCCTGCAAGAAGAGCCGAGTGGACCAGTGTGCAGTGGCCAATTGAGGATTATGACCAGGTGCATTCTGGGAATTGTAGCTCCAACTCCCAAGAAGCAGCTCAGAGTTTCTGGAGCCTTGCATCAAGTTTGTGGACACTTCAAGGAACCAAAAGGACCTCTGGACGAAGATCCAGACCTTTGGAGAAGTTTGGAGCAACTGTTGTAAAACGCTCCATAAGTTGAAGAGGTGCATTGTGGGAGTAGTAGTCCCAGGTGCCAAGAGGCAAACCAGAGCCTCTGAACGCTTGGCTGGTGCTGTAGACCACTTTCCTGAATCAAGAAACACTTCTGAAAGTGAGTGTAACAGTGTTACACCATGGGTGGCCTGAACTTTGGACTTTGTCCTTGTCCAGTGACCTTCTTTAACCCTTTCAGCGCTATTTGTTTCTAAGTGCTAGTTTTACTTTTAATCTTTTAAAAATCATGTCTCTGGTTCCCTACATTGAATGTTTGTCATTTTGGTGTTATCTTAAATATAAAAATATTTCCTATTTTTATAAATTGGAGTTGAATTTTTATTGTGTGTTGTGTTTTACTTATTTACTGTTTTATGGATATTAAATGCTTTACATACGTGCCTCCTAAGTTAAGACTAACTGCTCGTGGGCCAAGCTACCAAGAGTTGAGCAAGGATTAATTTACTGAGACCATGACTGGACCTAGTTGGGGTTTGTGGCCTATTGATAATTGTAGGTATCTACATGCCCTTACCAATAATCCACTTTCCAACACTTGAAATAATTCTAACAGCTGAATTTCTATGGTTTTGTACATTTAAAATCATAGAAATTTAGCAGTTATCATTAGAGTTATTTCAAGTAACTATAACTCACACCCTAAGGTAATTATAGCTTGCGCCCTCGCATCCTAACTATAACATCCCTGTAACCTTTGTTTTGTTGAGTGAATATATGTATATATACATGTATATATGTGTGTGTGTGTGTGTGTGTGTGTATACATATATATATATATATATATATATATATATATATATATATATATATATGTGTATATATATATATATTTATATAGAAAATCCACTAATAACCAAAGGTTACAGGGGCATTATAGTAAGGTTCAGAGTTTACATGCACAAAACCAGTTAGCTGGCTGCCCCATCGCCTTCTCCCTATCCTCTGCCTCTGTTGTCTGAGTTCATGCATTAGCCCCCTCCCTCCTGCCCTGCATGGTCTGATGTGCTGCCACTGCCCTCCATTTAGCTTGATGTCCCATCCACTCCTGCTGCCACTCCCTTCTGCTCTGTTGTGCTCCTCCTGCCTGACCTGCATGGTCTGTTGTAAAGCCCCTTACCCTGCCCTCTCTTGTCTGTGTCTAGTCCCTACCCCTTTCTTCTATTCTCCATGGTCCTTTGTGGATGCCCCTCCCTCTTGCCCACCATGCCAGTTGTGCTGCCACTAACCCTCCTGCTTGCCATGCATGGCCTTTTGTGCTTCCACAGACCCTCGTACCTGCTCAGTGTGGTCAGCTTGCTGTCCCTGACCCCCTCCCACCTTCCCTCCATTGCCTGTGTGTATGCCATTATGCTCTTTTTGCTGCCCTCCATGGTGTGTTGGGCTTCCTGTGCCCATCCCGCCTGCCCTCTATGGTCAGTTTGCTGCTCTTGCCCCCTTGCCACTTGCCTTCCATTTTTCATGCGCAGGCCCTTATCCCCTCCCTCCTGACTTGTCTGGTCTGTTGTTGTGCCCCGCCCCCTCCCTCATGCCCTTCATGGTCTATTATGCTCCAACTGTCTCTACTGTCTGTCTGGCATGGGCAGCTTGCACCTCTTGCCTCTTTCTCCTCTGCTCCCTGTTGTCCATGTACATGGCCCTGTCCCCTCCCTTTTGCTTTCCATGGTCTGTTGTGCTGCACCGCCGCCCCGCTTACCTGTGTGGTGTACTGTGCTGCTGCAACCCCTGACCTGTAAGATCAGTTTTGTGCCCCTGCTCATTTAAGTCCTGCCCACTGTTATCCAAGTCCATATCCCTACCCAATTCCTCCTGCCCGCTGTGATCCAATGCACCATACTTGCCAACATTTTGAACTTGATCATTTTGGAGATTTTGAAAACAAATCCTGGGTAATTCATTTTCCCCTTTGACTTACATAGAAAAAGAGGAGAGTTTAGGCAGGAGACAGATAAAAACATCATTTTGGGCTTAAAACATTGTGAGTCTCCTGTACTCGACGTACCCCGCAACAGCCACATCTCCGCACACCTGAGACACCTGCATTGGCTCCCAGTCAGCAAAAGGATCACCTTCCGTCTTCTCACCCACGCACACAAAGCCCTCCACAACAAGGGACCGGAATACCTCAACAGACGCCTCAGCTTCTACGTCCCCACCCGCCCCCTCCGCTCCGCTGGCCTCGCACTTGCTGCCGTCCCTCGCACCCGCCGCTCCACGGCGGGTGGGAGATCTTTCTCCTTCCTGGCGGCCAAGACCTGGAACTCCCTCCCCACCAGCCTCAGGACCACCCAGGACCACTCCGCTTTCCGGAGACTCCTAAAGACTTGGCTGTTCGAGCAGCGATAACCCCCCCTTTCCCCCCTAGCGCCTTGAGACCCGCACGGGTGAGTAGCGCGCTTTATAAATGTTAATGATTTGATTTGATTTGATTTGAATCAGGTCTATTGGCATGTATGGTTGTACTACCAATGCCTCTTCCTTCTGCCCTCAGTGGTCTGTTCTATGACACAATCTCGCTTGTCTGTCCTGCGTGGTTGGTGTGTTGCCCCTGCCCCACTTTCCACTGTCCTCCATGGTCTGTTGTGCTGCCCCTGCCCCTCCTACCTAACTGGAGTGGTCATCATTTTACCTTTGCACCCTCCTCCCTGCCCTCATTTATCTGAGTCTAAGTCCGAGCCTCTGACCTTGACCTCCCCACAGTACTTTAATGAACAACTAGATTGCTAATATTCTATGGCCCATATTTATACTTTTTGACGCAAAACTGCGCCAACGCAGTTTTGCGTCAAAAAAATTAGCGCCGGCTAACGCCATTCTGAAGCGCCATGCGGGCGCCGTATTTATTGAATGACGTTAGCCGGCGTTAGCCGCCGGCGCTGTCTGGTGTGCGTTAAAAAAAACGACGTACACCAGGCAGCGCCGGCGTAGGGGGAAAATGGCGTATGGGCGTCCAGAAATGGTGCAAGTCAGGCTGAGGCAAAAAAATCGCCACAACCCGATTTGCGCCATTTTTTAACGACGCCCATCCCCCATTGAAATGACTCCTGTCTTAGCAAAGACAGGAGTCATGCCCCCTTGCCTAATGGCCATGCCCAGGGGACTTCTGTCCCCTGGGCATGGTCATTGGGCATAGTGGCATGTAGGGGGGCACAAATCAGGCCCCCCTATGCCACAAAAAAAAAAAAAAAAAAAATACCTACCTGGACTTACCTTAATGTCCCTGGGGTGGGTCCCTCCATCCTTGGGTGTCCTCCTGGGGTGGGCAAGGGTGGCAGGGGGTGTCCCTGGGGGCAGGGGAGGGCACCTCTGGGCTCATTCTGAGCCCACAGGTCCCTTAACGCCTGCCCTGACCCAGGCGCTAAAATCCGGCGCAAATGCGGGTTTTTTAGACCCGCCCACTCCCGGGCGTCATTTTTGCCCGGGAGTATAAATCCGACGCAATAGCATCGGAGTCATTTTTTAAGATGGGAACGCCTACCTTGCATATCATTAACGCAAGGAAGGTGTTCACGCAAAAAAATTACGCTAACTCCATGAACTTTGGCGCTAGACGCGTCTAACGCCAAAGTATAAATATGGAGTTAGTTTTGCGTCGAATTTGCATCGAAAAAATCGACGCAAATTCGGCGCAAATGGAGTATAAATATGCCCCTATATTTCTTACAAAAGTATGGTATGTCTGATGACATCTTGATGTAAGCAAAAGTGTATTACTTAAATAATTTTTTTAAGAACAGAAATTATGGTTAGTGCTCTAAAAAACTAAAATGAGGACATATTTTTTGAGTCATATAGGGACAAAGCATTTTTAAATTATTTGCTATCTTTATGTTTTTTCCAGTTAATCACTTGATTATTTGTTGCACTTAGGGGAAACGATGTTGCATTACAACCCGGGCTGCTGACTTTCCAACTGGGGAACCAGGTTTGAGTTTCAGTGTCAGCTCGACATCCTGTGATTCTGGGCAAATTACTTAATCTCCCCAAGCCTAAAACAAAAATAGATGTGCCCCTGCGTAGCGAAACTGATGCTCATGTTAAGTACTCCAATATATTCAGGTCACGTCTGTGCTGTATAAAACTGCAATAAAACAAAAGTAAGGGCCAGACTTATGGAGCCTTGCACCGTTCCATCGCCACACAGGCGTAATTTGTTTTACGCTAATGTGGCATTGGAAGGGGAAAAACGTCACACCATATTAATAAAGTGGCACAATGCCTGCTAAGTGCTAAGTAAAAAGAGGCTCCAATTGATCACAATAGGCCTCTGGGTGCTTTGCAGTATTAACGTCATCATTTGTTATGCAAGTCCTGCAAAGCGCCGGCTAGCCTCTAGGTGCTTTGCAGGATTAACATCATAATTTGTTATGCTAGTCCTGCAAAGCGCCGGCTAGCGTAAAAAAATTATGACGCTAGTCACCCTAACTACCCCCATGGTGCACCGTATTATAAATACGGCACTTCCATGGTGGTGTTAGGGAGGTGCTAAGGGGCTCAAGAAAAGTGCTGCTGCACTAGGTGCAGCGCCACTTTTCATACATACGCCCCCAAGTGTTTTGCACACATTTGTCATTGGGATATACTTGGGCAACATTTTGGTGATATTTGTGCTACATTTGGGCTCCATTTTCTCTGGTTGCCATCTTGGGAGACTTATTTGTTATGAAGCTCCCTAATTTCCTCATTTATTGCACTATCCTCAGTAAACAAATGTCCAGTTTTCCAATTCAATTCCATCAAGCTGGCATTGAGATGTGCCACATTTTTGGCATTCAGAATGTTAGCACTCCCGTTGCTTTAGTTGCTCATTAGAACACTGTAGTGAAGCTGCGGATCACCAGGGAGTTTACTGGCAGTCTGATGCGTGTGTTGAAAGTGCATGTTTCAGTCCGCATGTCAGAACATTTTAATGAAATAGAAGAGGGCGATATTTGAGAACTCACTTAAGACATGTCCTAATTTTTCATTCTACAACACTAGCCATCATTTCTATGACAAAATGAACCCCTCGTTTTGATCCTTCTAAATTAAGGGACATATTTAAGAATTTAAGAAAAGTGGAGCTAATTTTCTTGCACCCTTTACCACCCCCTACCGCTACCATATGTGTGGCATATTTAAAATACTGCGCACCATGGCGCAGAGTATGAGGCAATAGCATACTTTTTTATGATGCCATTGATCTTGGCGCTACTCCTACAGAGTACATTGGGGCCCATTGTAAATAATGGTGTGCCCTCTTTTAACACCTGCTCTGAACAGGCGTTAAAAGTGCTGAAAAAAATGAGGCAAGAAAATCTGTTAGATTTCCTGTGCCATTTTTTCACCTCCCCTCCCCACGGGGTAACGCCCCCTTTGCATATTATGCCTGGCTCAGCCATAATGTAGCGCAAAGGGTTACAAAGTGGCGCAATGCATGCATTGTAAATATGGTGCAGGAATTTTGTCCATCTAACGAAACATTAGCATAAAAAAATGATGGTAATGTGTCGGTAGATGGCTCTAGGGGCTCTTAAATATGCCCCTCAATGTTTTACGTTTTACCAGTTTGATTCAATCAAGATGGCTTAAAGTGTGCCACCCTTTTGTCATACATAAGACTGTTGTGCTCTAGTTGTTCTTCAGAACACTCTGGGAGGCTGCAGTAGAACACAAGGGAATCATCTGACAGGCTGCTCCTGTTGGAAGTACACGTTTTACTGGAAATGTCAAACTTGATTCGCACATGTCTGACAAAGATAGTGTGAAATTACAGAAAATATGTTCTCATTTTAGCTTCTGGACCATCCTCCATAACCTCTATGCAAAAATCATGAGAAAATAGCTTTTCTCAAACATGATTCATGAAATTCCAGCAGAAGGCTTTTTCACAGGTTTACATCACCTAAGAACACACCTCAATGCATATACATATGTATATGTAGATAGATATATATATCTTCATTCACTGGAAAAACCAAAGGTTACAGGAATGTTATAGTTAGGCTCACAGTTTAAATGTACAAAACCATAGAAATTCAGCTGTTATAGTTAGAGTTATCTCAAGTAACTATAACTCATGCCCTAAGGTAACTTTAACTACATCGCCATGCACAGTTTTTTCATCAAAAATGTTACTGCAAGTATTACATTGATATTATCAGTGATGTTATCAAAGATGTCATGAGTGCTGTTATTTGTGGGGTACTTAGCAGTGCATGGCGAGGACGAGACTTAAAGGTACTTGAGATAGCTCTAACTATAACAGATGAATTTCTAGGGTTTTGTATGTTTAAAATGTGAGTTTAACTATAACGTTCCTGTAATCTGTGTTTTTTTTCAGTGAATTTCTATGTTTTTTAAAAATGTATAGTAATTGTCATTACTATACATTAATTCAACTAACACCAAAGGCCGTGCATGGTGGTGGTTGGCCACAGGGCCTGGCCTGCGGCCAAGCCTTGAATCAGACCCTCTATAAGCACCCAACCTTGCACTGTACACAGCCTTTGCCCGTGCACAGCAGAAGTTGTCCGCAAGTCCTAACCTGCAGCCAGGTGCTGCGGCCACCACCCTAACCATCGAACCCTAACACTGTGCACAGCCCTTTGGCCATGCGCATCAGGAGTTGGCCACAGCCAGTCCTTCTGGGTGTGAGAATAGGTGTGAGAGGGTGTATCTGTGGATGAGAGTGGCTGTGAGTGTCTCTGTCTGAGTGTGAGAGTGTGTGCATCAGTGTCTTAGTGGGTGCATCAGTATACGTGCAGGTCTAAGAGTGGGTGCACGAGGGTGACAGTGGGCCCAAGAGTATGTGAGAGTCTGAGTGGGTCTGTAAATGGGTGCGTGAGGGTCTAAGTGGAGCTGTGAGTGGGTGCGTGAGAGTCTGAGTGGGTCTGTGAGTGGGTGCATGAGTGTCTGAGTGGATCTGTATTGGGTATGTGAGAGTCTGAGTGGGTATGTAAGTGGGCGAAAGATATTGATATTGAAAGAGACAGAGAACAAGAGTGAGAGGGAGAGAGAGAGAGATAGTTTTTTAGGCTTTGATGGATGATATACTTAGAATGAGATATTTCTGGACAAATTGAGAAGAATAATGTATTTCTTAATTAAAAAGAGTGAGATCACCTTTCAGTATGAACCTTAAACTGTTTAAAAGAAATTAAAGGAGGGAAATTATCATAGACACACCTGGAGTAGAACCCTCAACTATCAGTGTGAGACCTTAACCATTAGGCCATAGGTGACTCCTTGCGGGCTTTATCCAGACATAACTATAACATTCAGCCCACACACTTCAAGAGAAAAGGGACAATCATTTTCCGTTACTAGGAAGGTTAACAGTCCATACACTAGTAAATAAACAGACCCACTGACTTAAGATACTAGGCTTTGAACCATCAACCTATTGAGTGACAGTCCAAGAGCTTTACCAGTTAGTCAGAAGAGCCTCTGTTCTGCTTTGCATCAAAACGTTACTATGATATTCCAACCACACATCTTGCTAGTTTAACTCTTTGAAGTTACTGCATGGAGAGACAATGCAATGACAATCTCTCTCTCTCATTATAGGATGGACGAGAGAGAGAGAGACAGTGACAGGACCACGGGGCAGCCTCAAGGTCCCTGCGGTCCTAGCCAGCTCCCCACGTTCTGCTTTTAATAGCAGCTCCCTTCTTGTGGGAGCAATGATTTCATCTGTCTTGCTTGGTGGGGGCTGTCAGCTCCCACCAATCAAAAGCAAACAGCTATGTCCCCGGGGGTGGGCACCCTGGGACATAGCAGGAGCCAGCTCTGGGGGGTGGCAGTCCCCAGGGCAATCATTGGCTGTGGGGGGGGTGCAGTCCCCTCCTGCAATCAGTATAAGTAGCGCACGAGGAGGTGATGGTCACCGAGGCTGTGGTGGGCCGCGGGCCCCCGCATTCAAATTGCAAAAGTGTCCCACGGAGGTGGAGGTCCATGCAGCCCCAACCCCCACATTCAGTGTAAGAAGTGTCCCTGGGAGGTGGTGGTCCACGGGGCTGTGGAAGAGGCAGTTGGGCCCACACAAACAATATAATTTGCCCTGGGGACGTGATGGTCCCTGGGGCTAATGTAAGCTCTAGGACGGGGTCCCCATGTGCCCCAACCCCCCTTTTTAAACTCCCCAGTGCCCCAGGACCTGGCCCATCTGGGGCTAATAAAACATAAAGGGGAAGATCCCTCTTTTAAAAAAAAAAAATCTCATGAAAGTCAGCAGATCCAGATCCATGGATTTTTCCAAGGTTTGGGTGGGTCTGTAAACGGGTGCGTTAGTGTCTGAGTGGGTCTGTGAGTGGGTGCATAAGTGTCTGAGTGGGTATTTGAGTGGGAGAAAAAAGTGAGAGGGAGAGAGATAGAGAGTTGTTTATACTTTGATGTCTGATACACTTAGAATGAGCTATTTGTGTACAATTTAACATAAAAAATAAAAAAGTATTTGTTAAAATAATTTGTACTTTTTTAATTATGAAACAAAAAAGGGTAATGAGTCTAGTTGGACTCGGACCCCCAATGCGAAGGACTGCAACCTTCACATTGTGCTTCAGCTTTTTTTTTTTTTTCTTCCAATTTTTTTAGCCCTTTATGGTTTTTCTGGGCCCGTGAGGGAGCCCTCAAGGGCTCCCCCACAGTCCCTACATATTTTTTTAATTATTTATTTATTTATTTATCAAAATGCCTTACGGGCTACCAGGCACAGTGGGGAAAGCCTTAATACTTCCCTCGCAGTGCCATTGCTTCAGCAAACAGGGAGCTGCTTTGACAGCAGCTCCCTGTTTGCTGAACCATTTCCTCTCTGTCCTCTGCACGCATGCAGGTGACAAAGATAAAACTTCTGTTTTTGATAGCGGGACATGCTTTAACGGTACCGCTGTCAAAACCCAAAGTGTTTGCTGTGGCTTGGCTGCAGCCCTGCAGCCAAATCACAAAAAACAGCTATGACCCTGGGGTGGGCACTGCAGGATGCAGCAGGAGCCGGCCCTGGTGGGGGTGGCGGTCCCCAAGACCATCTATGGCTCCATGAGGTGGGCTGCACGGTCCCCCCCAATGTGGAGATAGCCCTGGTGGTGGTGTCTGAAAAGGACCCCATTCACTCTTTTTTCTTTTTGCCCTGCGGTAGGGGGCCCCGGGGGTTATGGGCCGCCTGCATATAGTTTAATAGAAGCCCCGGGTGGTGGTCACCGGGGCGTGGTGGAACCGAGGGTCCCCTGCATATTATATAGTAGAAGCCCCAGGGGGTGGTGGTCCCTGGGAAATGAGGGTCCCCGGGTCCCACCATATATAAAAATGTAAGCTCTTGGGAGGTGGCTGTCCCCAGGGCAGCGGGAGTGCTGTGTGCCCCCTGCATGTAAAAAAATTAAAGCTCTAGGGAGGTGGTGGTCCCCAGGGCTGTAAGGGGGCTTATATTTGCTGCAAATTTGCGATTTTCGCATATTTGTGGCAAAAAAATAATTTAAAAAATGTTTTGTTGCTCTGTGGGGGGTCCCTGTGGGGGGTCCCTCTGGGATCCCCTCACCAGTGCTAAGGGGTCAGGGTGTCTCTACCCTGGCTCCTTTTATTTAATTTTTTACGTTTGTACTGGGACTCGACTCAAGACGAGACCCAAGGTGGCTGCCAACACTTCCTGGTTTGAAGTGTTGACAGCCAATCAGAGCTGTGCATGTCCCTGCACAAGCTTGTCTTTGCTCGCAAATACTATGCGGCCAGAGATATTCAAATTTGAATTTCCCTACATTTCTCAAAAGCTACTTGACAGATTCACACCAAATAAGGGAAAGCCTAATCTGTGTACCAACAGCTAGCTTTCTGCCAAATTTGGTGTAATTCCGTCCAGTGGTGCGGCCAGTAGTCATGTCTAAAGAATCCTAAGGGAAGTAACATGGGAAATGCACCATTTTTTGTTTTGAGCCCCCTTCTTCTTAGCCTCCCCTTGATGGATCACCCCTTTCCATGCGCACAAGAATCACCACAGCACTTCTTTTTGGAAAATCTCGTGAAGATTCTGCAAATGGTGCCAAAGATATAGGGAAGTCAAAAAAGGCTTTTTCTATGGAAACAGGGTCCTAACTATAACTACCTTGTGACGACCACTGCTAAGTAATATACATATCTATAACACAGACATATATCACATACACACACACACACACAATCTTCTGATTGTACATTGTAGGTGGGTTTATCTATAGCCCTTGTGTGCCCTCCTAAAAGCCAGTGTTAGAGACTCCTCCAGATACTTACACACACTCACACTGACAGTGCTATTACATCATCTTCATAATCTGAGCTCTCTTCAAATTTAAATGTTTTAAGTATGTCTTGACATTGCAGGTGTTTTGTTACTTAGGGCCTCATTTATATGTTGGCAGTCGGGCGTTAATTGTGTAATCGTTGGAGTAAGTACCTTCATCGCCCTGGTGGAGGACCCAACCCCTGGTGGAGGACCCAACCACAGACTTTATAAGTGACCACCGAGCTGGGGGTCATTTATAAAACACTGGCAGAAACGGCCATCATGGTGGTTCTTGTCAATTTAATGTTTGGTACAGGGTTGCATCAGCATGAGTCAAACCTGACAAAACAGTTTTTTTTTTTGTTTTCATAAACATAATCTCGAAACAGCACTTTCTTTTGGAAAATAAAATAGTAATGTTCCCATGAAGGGAGTCATTTTTCATGGCGGGGGGGGGCATTATTTGCTTTTTACTGTCTCTCACCACCTGGGTTTGCCTGACAGTAATGGACTGTAAAGAAAATGGCTACATATTTGCCCATCCTTATTAGGTGGGTGAACATGTGGCCATTTCTCTGACTGCCCTTACTCCATCTTGCCGTCGGAGAGATTTCGCTATGGCAGTGACTACTGTCACTGCCGTAGCCAAACCATAGGTCTTCCCGCATTTAAATCGAGCAGGAGGAAGTTAATGTTGGCAATATATGTATACTCCGTCGCCATTGCGGCGGAGTATACATACTGCCACATACAAATTGGGCCCTTAGTCTTTAAAATATACATAAATTTGTCCTTGGCTTCAACCATTATTTCTTCCTCTGCTGATGGTCGGATTGCCTTGTGTATGCACTGCAAGTCATCATGGACTATTTTACATCTCAAAAGTATTTTAATTTATTTATTTTATATGTCCATTGTAAAAAAAAGTATTTTTTTTTTGGGGGGTGGGGTGTTTCCTTGAATTGGGCTTTCATAATGTTTTAGTCAGACCTCATGTGATTGTTATCCCTGTCTGTCTTCTCCGTTGACTTCCATGCTGTTAATTTCAGTTGTTTTTTTCCCCTTATTCTCATAATCTGTCACTTCTCCATTGTTCTTCTGCTTTTGTTTTCATGGAAAAAAAACATTTTCGAACGCCAACAGACCTGTTTATAACGAAGTAACCCATGCAAATACAAGCATGCATGAATAATGTTTCTGTGTTAACACATTCAATGTAGATCTATTGCCTTTACCAATGTTTGTTAAATTTATGGGGTTGTCTGAGGGAACAGAAGTCATTCAATAGCTAAATCGAAATAACCAGGAGTCAGTCAAGCCAGAAGAATCACTTCTTAATCCATATGCCCCTTTAACACTGTCGGACTCGGTTTCCATGCCTGCCAGATTTAGGAGCTCTTGTAAACAGCGTCAACAATCCTGTATTTAAAAAAGCGACATTTCCATTTGGGTGACGTGAAACTAGCGGAAACCAAATCCGGTTGTTCCTATTGCAGAGCAGGCACATAAGCTCTATGTAACATTTCTTACCAGTGATGGAAAGACCAGGATGGGACCGGGCTATGTAAACGAATCTAAACAATGAAACACCATTGCTGTTCTCGTCACTTGCCCATCTCACCCTCTTCTGCTAAAGTGATTATGATTAGAGGACTTTTCCCCGAATCGTCAATGATATCAGACACTTTGCTGAAATGGATACAATTAGAGTGACTACAATTCAAATATAAATAAACATTAACAATGAGCAATACTTCCTGGTTAAGAAGACTATGCTGTGCTCATTCAGAATGAATGATCAATTGGTTGTCTGAGAATTCGACAAAAAAAATACTAATTCATTTTGAAATAATTGCTACTATTTCTGCCTTTTTTAGAATTGCTCAAACTCACTGCCCTCTACTTTATTAAGTGTGGGTGTTGTCAGCACAGCTGTCAAACAGACCATTTGCTTACAGTATACATAGTGTGGGCTGGGGTCATCCCATTTCAACCACCAGCTCCCTTCAGCCAGCTTCTTTGAGCCATTGTTTTGAGAATTGTCAATCACGTCTTGGCTCAGATCAGTGGAGGTTTCATCTGTAAATTAATGATATTAGCTAGTAATTTCACTATTTTTTAACCAAGCACAAACGCCTGACCACCAAACTTCATGAGTGTATATACCAATTCCTCACACAGTACACACAAACAAAATAGCCAGCTCCTCAAAGCAAAGGTATAACAATTAGACCTCAAAAGCAGAGTGGTATTCACATCTCAGTTCAGCCCGACTCTAATGTTTTTAAAACTCAAACTTATGTGAAATGAGACCAGGAACTCAAAGATTCCAATAGACATAGGTGTAGTTAGATTGTTACTTCCAGCCTTGGGGCTGACTGACAGTTTATTTACCCTCCCCTCTCCTCTCTGTGAGCAAACTAGGCATTTAAAGAGCCAGTAACCGCTACACCCTACGGTTTAATGTCAGTCTAGATATGGAAGGAAGGGATATGCCATCTGCCCCCTCACCTCCCTGTTCTTTGCCATTAGTTTTTTTTTCAGGAAAAAACATTTACTACCAGAATTGTAAGAACACATGTATTTGCTCTTCACAACAAGTGGCATGACTTCTATTAGACCTGGCAGCCTTGACCCAGTTTTCCCCTAACTTTTTGCCTTCAAACTTCCTGTTTTTGCTTACTGCGGACTTAGGACTCTGTATAATTTACCACTACTAAGCATGACTAATGTGCTTGTGCACTCCCTAAAAACATGTTAGTTTGGCTAATACTCAATTTGTTTATTCAAGTTCCTTGCACGTTTGTAGTAAACTGGCATTTCCTGTGCCTAGGGCCTGTAACTTAAATGCTACTAGTGGGCCTGCAACACTGATTGAGCCACCCACTTAAGTAGTCCTTTACACATGTCTCAGGCCTGCCATTGCGGGGCCTGTGTGTGCAGTTTTAAACTGCCATTTCGACCTGGCAAAATAAATCTTTTGCCAGGACTAAACCTTCCTTTTTAATACATATATCACCCTTAGATAAGCTCTTCCCAGCCCACAGGGCAGGGCGCAATGTATTTAAAAAGCTACACATGTACTTTTATCTTTTACCTGTCCTGGTAGTGAAAAACTCCTAAATTCATCTTTCATTACTACAATGCCTACCTCTCCCAAAGGGTAACATTATTATTACCTTATTACATTTTTAAGTGTCATTTCCAAATAGAACAGGTCATCCCTTCATGTTTGATGTCTCTGGAATCACAATTTAAACAGGGGTGTAGATTGGTCAGTATGATTGGTGGGGTGTGAGCTTAAGCTTTCCCAACCTTAATGCTGGGACATACTGTTAAAAATACATTATATGAGAAGCAGGACGTTAAGGGGGCTTAAAGGGCAGTGGAAAGAGAGAGGAATGCATGGGGTACTTAAAACACAATATTTTTCAAACTAAAAATTTCTAAGGCTTTCAAAACATAGAGAGAACATTTGTGTTTTTGTCAGTGAGAGCATGAAAAAATCACACATGCAATCCAACAGACACTTCACATTACTGACTGAAAGCACTTGTACCCCACTATTTAGAACAGAATTTTTTTTAATGGGGGGTGGAACACCACAAACACCCCCCTGCCCTCTGGATCTATGCCCCTGAATTTAAAATCCTAACTCATGGTGAAGTCGGGTTTTAAATTGGAATTCTGAAAATGCCACTTTTGTAAAGTTGCCATTTTCTTTCCTTAGCCTTTTGGTGCCTGTAGACTCACATAATTGTGTGTGGGTGGCAGATGGGCTTTTTCTATACTTCCTAGACAGCCCAACCCAATGGGGAGCTTATGTGGAAATAGATGGGCTATCACTGGCACTATGGGAAGGAAGAGCTAGGCCCAGTACCACTTAAACTTGAATAGGCTGTGTCCTGTCTCCACACAAAGGGCTGCATTCTCCTTGTAGTTAGTCTGGAGTTAGGACCAGGAGAACAGGGCATATGTGCACTTCAAAAGCATGCCCCTAGAAGCCTCTCCCCACTTCAAATGCACAACTGTATATAAAAGCAGGATCTCAGACACCAACTCTTTAGGATACTTTTAGACCTGCAGATACTCTGCCAGGAAGAGGACTGCCACTCTGCTGGACTGCTACTCTGAAGGAGCTACTGCCCTGCTGTGATGACCTACTTCCTGCTTCCTTCTTGCCTGGGGAGGAAAAACTGGACCTGCAACTTCACCTTGAACCCAGGACCCCAGAATGACTCCAAGGGCTAGTCTGCTGGCCTCCTTATCTGAGCCTTAGGGACATGAAAAGCTCACCAAACATACCCTGGACGCAGCTGCAGCAACTTCCTGAACGAAAAGTAGTGCCCCTTAGGTCCTGGGCCATTGGTGTGGCTCATTGAGCTTAAATCAAGCTATTGGGCTCTCCGTGAGACCACACAGCTTACACCACAAATAAACACAAAGAGCTGCCAGTCCATCTCTTTGCACTGCAGCATTGACCACTTCCAGGGGACCACCAATGCAAAGCTCAAGCAAGCCTGTCTGGGACGCCTGGCCTGCTCTTCATGCCATGCTGACAGCCTCCTGCAACAGTCTCCTTGCTCCTCACGGCCCTCCCCAACAATAACAGGACTCTTGTCATTAAACTTGAGAAGGTAAACCTTCAGCAACACTAACCTGGGACAGTACCCAACCTGCGCCCAATCACTGTCAGCCTGAACTTTTGAATTTCACCCGGTCTAGCGTGACCTGATAGCCACGATTGTCTCTTTGTGCTTTTGGGTGTTATTTTGCACTTTATTCTTTAAAAATTCATAACTCCTATTCTCCTGATTGGATTTTTGTAATTTTTATCTTGTTTTATTTACTAAATTTTGTCTATTGTTCTAACTTGGTGTGGGATCTATTTTGTGTGGTGTTTTCACTGTATTACTGTTTGAAGTGCTGCACAAATACTTTACACATTGCCTCTAAGTTAAGTCTGACTGCTCTGTGCCAAGCTACCATGGGGTTGAGCACTGGTTAATTTGTAGTTAGTTTGTGCCTTACCTGACAAGAATTGTGGTTGCTGCTTGACCAGGACTCACACCCAAGTCAACCATCAACCCAATTTCTCACAACTTCCAAATAAGTAGGCATGTCATTTTACGACTTCCCGGCTCAGAGAGTTAACTTAAGGGAGATCAACAGTCTTAACCACATCTCACAAATACATGCTGAACTTGTATGACTTCTAGACATTCTCTCAGAGGGTCTTTCTGCAATGTATCGGGTTAGGAACTTGGTAATCTGGGCACCTAGAACTACGGTTATTCATGTTTCTGTGGCCCTGTGTTGTTAATGCATTATTTCTAATACAGGTGGACCTGATAACTTCCACTACCTTGCACTTGAGACAGTACCTCCGGATGGGGGCTTTACTGTCCTTTTTTTAACTGTCAAGTCCACTTTTCCATGGCACATGGGTTTATGAACAGTTCATTGTGGTTTACTGGCTGCCTGAGAGATAGATAAATGGCGAATGCAGGAATGATTAGAGAAGCGAGAACATTAGCGTGCGGGTGTGTGTGTGTGTGTGTGTGTGTGTGTGTGAGATAGACGATGAAGAGGTTGTGGAATCTGTATGCACTGATCGTTTTTTTTATAAGCATTTTCTCTTTCACCCTTTGTGGAGGGGTGTAGAGTGAGTGAGTGCACTTGAGTGACACATGACCTACATATTTAGACATCTTTAAGCACTGCACAGGTAAATACAAGTGGAGGAGAGAGGTAGAAACACAACCAGGGACAAAATGAAAAAAAGACTAAGTCAACCAGCTGACTCTTAAGGTACGCGAAGAAGAGGACTTATTTTGAGTTCTCTTCTTAATTGAAGTTAATTTTATCACCTCAGTTAAAATAAGGAGTGGGTTCCAGGCCATATGGTCGTGGATTCTGTTTACTAAAGGCTTTTTTCCTATATGGCTTGTTATACACGAGCTTTAATAAGTTCTAGACATCTCAAGGTCTGAGAAGGAAGATAAGATTTTACTAATGTTTCAAGTAGAGAGAGCTCCGATCCCACCGTGACAGGCAACTAGTGAAGATGTGAAACAAGCACGTATCTTCGGGTTCCCACCTAACTGTACCCTTTATGTGAGTCTTAGGAGAAGACCAAAATAGACTGCACGGCAGTATTCAGTAGCATCATTTGCAAGAGCATGAATAAGTTGCGATGTGTCTCTTGCAGCGATGCAATGTGTAGAGTTATCATAGGTTTTTGGAAATGGGTAGTGTATATCTTGTGTTGTCACTCACCTGAGCTCACTACCATTGCATATATGATGACCCTCTTTATCTTTAGTAGTGATTGCTTCCTTCAAAGGTTGGGACAGGTGGTGACCCTTCAATGCACTGCCGTCTCTTAATCAACCTACGGTACTCTAGTACTTGGGGCACTGAACTGAAGCCCACTGTCTTTCATGCATCAACTGATGTGGCATTGAAGCGCTTCTTTTATCAATGAGGTGGCCAGACTGAGCTATATTTTGGTACCCCTCGACAAACTAGTTTTAGTTAAGGCATTATTTTGCATTGCACCACTGTGGCGAAGGTAGAATTAAATTTTCAGAGCGGAATATAAAAAACTCTGATATTAAACAAACAAAATATATTATTTAAAGAGACATAAGCACTATAACAAACCATCACATCAAATTGTAAAATTAAATAAGAAAAATAAAAATAGAATACGAGATATTAAACTGCACCATAAACGCTGTGATCTACTACGTATAACTGTGAAATTTCAAATGCGCACTGATTTTGATACACGGTCGTGTTATTTAATTTTCACACTTTGATTACCAAGACAGTCTAATACCTAGCCATGAGTCGAATGATTTTGCTGTAACTGTACTCCCCAGGCTGCTTCAGGGCCTCAGCTCAGCAGCTGCTCTACAGCTGCTGCCAAGTCTTTACAGGGACCAGCACAAAGAGGCCTGAGATTCTCACCTCTTGCAAGAACCTTCATTTCAGACACCTGGGGCTCAGGAAGGCCATGAATGGATCAAATTGTTTGTGAAGGTTTGTTGGCTTTCACCCGCTGTATTAACAGGGTTCACAGCCTGGTCAAGACAGCTCCACAGTTGGGGGTGGAAGCGCACAGCGTGAGCCCTCTCACTAGCGTCAGCATTAGAAGAAATAACAGTTGAAGCTTCCTGTGCAAATCTACTTAATATGAAACACCAGGGAAAAAATGTTGCAACTTGGTATACGGAGCCACTTAATATTAACCAAGCATGCGTTCATAAATTCTTTATAAAACAATGGACTCCAGTTCCAAGAAGGTTTAGGCTGGATAAGAAGATTAATTAGTGCACTTTCGAAAGTTGGTTCAGAAATCGCGAGGCTGAGTAGAGTTTATATTAATTATCCAGGGCATCAACAGGTGTTCACTCTGATGATGAGAGAGGCCGCTGTTTCTGTCTCTAAATCCATGTTATGTTTTGATCTGGAGTTGCGATCATCGTGTGTCAGCCTCTAGGAGGAGAACCAGGGCAGGACTACAGAACCAAAAGTAGCTCTGGAAAAAAATGCTCAAACCAACTCCACTCTCTGCATTCCCTCGCGCAGTCACTCTCTTTCCATCCATCCTTTCTCTCACTCTCTCTCGCCTTCTTTTCTCTCTTTCTTCACCCTCTCTGATCGTTTTCCCTCTACTTTCCACCCCACCCCACTCCCTCTCTTTCTCTGTGTCTTGAGGCATTCCCTTCCTTTCTTCAGTTAACCCTGAGGAAAGTGACAAATGTTCCAGGAGCGGCGCTGGGCTTTCAAAACCAGCCTTCAAGCTCCAGCCCACTGGGGAAATTCCTGGTGGAATAAAAGGCCTGTCCCTCCCAGAGGAGAACTTGGGCTTAGAGTAGTGCTTAATTTGAGCTGGTGGTTTGTGGTGTCCAGCATCAGCACTTTACTGTCACTACTAGCACTTATGACAGCCTACCACATGGTGGCACTGTGTTTAAGTTTGTGATGATTACATAGCTGTTCAGTAATTCAATATACATTAAAATGACTAATCCTGTAACTCAAAGCTCTAAGAAGCTTGGGCAGCAGGTATTAGTCATTTTATTGTATATTAAAATTCAGAATTGTCACACTAGTAGGACTGTGGTGGTTAGTTGTGTTCATTCTGTCATCAGCAGTGCTTGCACAGGCATTGAGTGGTGCAAGTTGCAGTGGTTTCCTGACATAGGACTGTCACTTATTTGCTTTATAAATTATGCACTGGCTTAGGGATAATGCTGAACATTCGATAGGAGGTTGCAATATTCATAAAAGCAGATCTCATCGCTAGAAGAAAAGGCCTCTTTTTTCATTGTGTGCCTGAGGGCAGTGTAGGGTTGTACAGCACATAAATATGTTTGATATCATGTCAGGCACTGGTGTATCCTGTCAAACCCGGCTCTGCTATGTGATATTATAGAACAGGATCCAGATGGGCTGGATCCATACTATCCATGTAAGAAAACTTTACATGCAACTAAACCAAAAACAAAAGTATATATTTTGATATGGATCCAGGACCCCTGGACCTACCTCAATCATTCAATCAGAGATTTGTAAAGTGTGGCTAATCACCTATAGGGTCTCAAGGCGCTGTTGTGGGACTGCTGCTCAGTCGAAGAGGCAGGTCTTGAGGACCTTCCTGAACTGCTTCAGTGTTGCAGTCTGCCTGAGTTTGAGAGGTAACCTGTTCAATGTCCGGGCTGATAGGCACAGGAAGGATCTTCCTCCTGCTGTGCTTTTCTGGATCTTGGGGACAGCTGCAAGGGCAAGTTGGGAAGAATGGAAATATCTGTTGGGTACGTAGAAGGTGAGGCGGTGGTTGAGTTATGCTGGTCCTACTTTGTGCAGTGCCTTGTGGGTGTTGATCAGGAGTTTGTATGTGATGCGCTTGTTGACTGGGAGCCAGTGTAGGTCTGTGAGGTGGGAAGAGATGTGGCTGTGTCGGGGAATGTCCAGGATGAGTCTGGCTGCTGCATTCTGGACTCTTTGTAGTCTTGATTGGAGTTTCTTGGTGATGCTGGCATTGAGTGTGTTGCCGTAGTCCAGTTTTCTTGTGACAAGTGCGTGGGTCACTGGTTTTCCTTGTGTCGGAGTGGATCCACTTGAAAATCTTTCGAAGGAGTCAGAGGGTGTGGAAGCATGATGAAGAGTCAGCATTGACTTGGCTGGTCATGGATAGAGAGGAGTTCAGGATGATGCCCAGATTGCGAGCTAGGTCCGTGGGATGGGGGTATTTCCCAGTGCAGTGGGCCACCAGGAGTCGTTCCAGGCAGAAGGATTGGAGCCGATTACTATGAGCTCTGGCTTGTCCGAGGTGAGTTTGAGGCAGCTGGCTTTCAACCAGGCGGTGACTGCTCTCATCCCGTTGTTGAAATTTCTCTTAGTCTCTACAGTGTCATCGGACAGAGAGAGAATCATTTGGGTATCATCAGCATAGGAGACTATAGTTAGCCTGTGTTGTTTGATGATCTTGGCTAGCGGGGCCATGTAGATGTTGAAAAGCGTCGGGCTGAGTGATGATCCTTGGGGCACTCTGCAGCAAGTTCTTTGGGTTCTGACGTGAACTGCGGTAGTCTGACACTCTGTGTTCATCCGGGGAGGAAGGACCTGATCCAATCCAGTGCTTAATCTCGGATGCCAGCATAGTGTAATCTGGTGCAGAGGGTGGAGTGGGAGACGGTGTGAAACGCAGCTGTGAGGTCGAGGAGGATGAGTGCGGCCGTGCCTCTGTCATCTAGTATGATGAGTATGTCATCAGTGGCTGCTAGGAGTGTGGTTTCAGTGCTGTAGTTCCTTCTTAATCCGGATTGGGAAGGGTCTAGGATTTGGTGTGTCTTGAGGAACTCATGAGTTGCTGGTTGACGGCCTTCTCAGTTACCTTGGCTGGGAAAGGGACCAGAGAGATAGGTCTGTAGTTTTTCAGCTCCCTTAGTTCAGCTGTGACTTTTTTGAGCAGCGGGTTGATCTCAGCGTGCTTCCAGTCGGATGAGAAGGTGATGGTATCGAAGTATTGGTTGATAGTTCAGCAGAGCTCTAGTGCTATGGTGGCACTGGCCTGGTTGAAGATATGATGAGGACACAGATCAGAGGGTGCTCCCGAGTAGATGGAGGTAATGAGTCTTTGGTTGTCCTATTTGGTGATGGGGGTTCAGGAGTTCAGGATCTGTGGAGGTGCTGGGTTCATGGTGGTGAGCAGTGCAGCGGGTTGTGGTTCCTGAAGCCTTCGTAAATGCTCTGGATTTTTTGGTGAAAGAAAGTGTAAAGGTTGTTACAAAGGTCTTTGGGAGGGAGGGATGGAAGAGGTGTCTGTCCCAAGGTTCGTAAACTCTTTGACGATGGCAAAGAGCCCTTTGCTGTTGTGAGTGCTGGTGGTGAGGCATTCTTGAATGGCGGCTTTCTTGGCAGCTCTGATGTTCTGGTGGTGCGTGGTGACTGTATACTTGAAGGCTATGCAGTCTTTGGTTGATTTGCTGTTCGTTTATTTCCATTCCAGTCATCTGCAGGAGCATTTGGAATCCTGTAGGCTGCCATAAACCATTTAGGTGTTTTGCTATGTCAGTTTCCTGCTGGTTTCCTTAGGGGGGCTATGTTGTTGGCACATTCCGATAACCAGCGATATAGATTGCATGCAGCTTTGTTTGTGTCCACTGCATCCGGTGGAAGGGAGTGGTTGAGAGCATTAGTGAGTTGTGCTTCTGTAACTTTGCCCCAGCATTTGTCGAGGGGTTGGGGGGCATAGTGGTGTGCAGTGCTCTTTGTGAAGGTAAAGTGGACGCACTTGTGGTCGGTCCAATAGTGTTCAGAGGTGTGAGATGGTGGCGTTGTTCCCTGCTGAGAAGACGGGGTCGAGAAAGTGCCCGGCACTGTGGGTTGCTTGAGGCCCAGTGTTGTGAGGTTGTCCTGGAGGTTTGTGGTGTTGGGGTATTCATAGGTATGAAGGTGGTCGCTGAGTAGGATGGTGTTTGGAGGAGGTGAGTGCTTGGGAGGGCGATGAGGTCATCGATGTCTTTGCAGAATTGGGGTCGGGGTCCATGCGGCCTATAGATGAGGGTGCCTAGGAGGGAGGCATGGGGTTGGTCTGAATCTGAAAGTGTAAGTGTAAGTGTTTATGGGTTTATTGAGAATATGACTCGTTGGTGGTTATCAGGCAAAGTTTATTCTTGTAGACTATGGCAATGCCTCTTCCCGGCCGGTTGGCTCTGTCCTTGTGGATGATTTTGGCCGTGGTGATGTCTGGGGCAGCAGTGGGGGTGATCCATGTCTCTGTGAAGAAGGCGACGTCGGGGCTGTTGAGTCGAGAAGGTCCCATAGTTCTACTGCGTGCTTGATGAGGGAGCATGTGTTGAGGACTATGCACTTGAGGTGGTCGCCCGTGCTTGTTGCAGGATCATGAGGTGGTCCTTGGAGGCTGTGGGAGCATGCGCAGCATGAAAAAGGTCCATGAGTGTTCCTGGTGTCGGCTAGGTGGCAGGCTTAGGATCTTCCCGGTTTGAAAGCACGTAGAGTGCTGGTGTCAAACCGGCGCATGGGGTGAGAACCGTGGTCGGTGGCGGTCCGGGCACAGACCGGTGCAGACAGCTGCGCACCGCAACCATTAAGAAGGGGAAGGAAGTGGGGGGTGCAGTCAGCTGGATGTCCCCCACAATATAAAAAGTAGATATTTCTCACTAAAATACATGATGATATCCTTTTCAGTGTTTTGAGAGATTTTAATTGTGAATATCTTTTCTCCCAAACATTGTTAATAATGGCAAGTTATAAATTGTCGGATTACAGTGGCGAAAAACACAGATTGGGCACGTTTCTTGTAAATCCATCTATACAAATTGATAGATGAATCAAAGATAAAACAATTATACATCTATAACGTTACCCCAGGAGAAGAAGAAATTTGTCCTGGTCAGCATTCTACAGCACAACTGCTCAAATCAGGAGCCCAAGAATGCTTCCATCACTAAAGGGTTCCATTCCAATTACCATGCTTCACCACAAGTATTTCTAAAACCTTAGCCCACCTTCGTTCATCTCTCCGCAAAACATGCAGAACAACTTCAGCTGAAACCCAAGCTTGAACCTTACTCACCTTCAGTCATGGAATAATGGAAGGGATGGATGTAACTTTGCAGTCTTAAACTCACTAAACTGGAATTTCTCATCACCCAGCTTCCACTGGTTGCACTCCTCACTTCGATGGTACAAGCAATGAAAACCCTCCCCTTATGCACATCCTTCATTTTGCTCTGTGTTCCACAAACTAATAATCCAACTCGCATCACATGCTTGTCACTTCACCCTCTGGTCAACCGTTTCCTGAAACTGACCCCTGTCACTAGATCTAGACTCATCGATGGAAACGGTACATATGCCCCATTATTAGACTTTAGGCTCATGCCCTTGATAGGAAATGATCTTAAAGGTTTTGTTGGCCCTCCTGAGCCTTCGTCATTTCTTTATCCTCTGTGTATTCATGTGATGGGTGGCAGGTTGCACTGGCTTCCACTGAAAAATAACTTGATATCATTCTCACATTTGTAATTGAAAGTGGTGGAGAGAGCATTCTGATGGGTGGGAAAATATGGAAATCAACTGATTTCTTAATATGCCTGCACCTCTGTAAGATCTCTAGGGGTGAGGAGAGGTTGGAGGTTAGGATATTCCCTGAGCCTACGAAAAACCGGGATTTATAGAGTGAGCACGATATACTGAGCTTGCAAAGAGCCAGATATGCCTGAGATGGAAACAGTGCTGGTGAAGGTAGATGGGCGAGGGGGTGGTACCTGCTCATTCAAGACTTCCTGCTCTTAATAAACATTATCAGGAAATCCGCCTTGCATGGACACTGATGAACCAAAATCCTATTGCTTGTGCAAGTGACATCACACACCTTTGGCCCCCAGTGACATCACACAGCATTTTTTAGCACTAAAATAGCATTTACAGCTATAACCCCTTAATGATTAAGATCTACTAAATATGCTTTAATGTTGGGGTTTGCACAACAGTTAATCCTTTTGTTGTTTCATGAAGGCTAGTAGAGTAAATTGGTTGCGGAACTTGTTGGGAAGCCTATTCTAATTACCTGTGCCAGATATCGGTATGATCACCCATCTGTCGAAGATTTGCTGTTGTGAAGATTTTGAATGGGTTGTCAAGGTATTGGTTTGTAGGCTGATTTCAGGATTGCAAAGTTTGATTTTTTCATTGGTGGATGGTGGGCATTGTTAGCGGAAAAAGCACATAGAAGCAAAAAGAACACTTGATACTTCCACACAGCTCCAAAATGTTTTTTTTCTGTGCATCATTCAGTTGGTAACAGCCACCAGTCAAATAAGTCCCTGAAACGGCCATAAGTTAAGGTACTTTCCTTAATGCACCAGCACATATTGTTTTATTGTTCTCAGTGATGGAGCTTTACGTTCAACTTAAGCAGATTCCAGAAGGACTATAGTGACAAGGGCAATCTAGCAAAAGGTGTTTTCCATTTTGCAGTGCATAGTACACAAATCCCTTTTTAGTGTAAGGCTCTGGTCGCAAGTGCAATATTACAATTTGTTGGACTGATTCACAAAATGAACATTTGGAACAGCAGCACAGGTGGCCTTTACATGAGTGCAAATCAACTTTTCAAATTTACAAAGGTGGTGTTGCACTTGCAGAAAGATTTACTGACACAAAGGTTTCCTTGTAAGCAAATCTGCTTATAGTGAAGTTGGGGTCAAGTTAGTGGGGGAACACCAACTACTGCTGCCACCTTGTTTTGCTGACAGGGGGACTCCTGACCCCACAATCCACCGCACCAGGATGAGCTGTTCGGCAGCCAGGTAGGAAACATCGGACCTGCGCTATAAGGTGCTGCTAGGTTTCCGGCTGCCTGGAACGCAAACTACTGCTGCTACCTTGTTCTGCTGACAGGGGGACTCCTTACCCCATAATCCACCATACCAGGAGGCACTGTTCAGGAGCCGGAGAGGAGACATCGGACCACACTATTAAGCACTGATAAGTCCCCCGCTGCGGGAGACATCAACTACTGCTGCCACCTTGTTTTGCTGACAGTGGGACTCCTGACCCCATAATCTACCGTGCCAGGAGGCGCTGTTCGGCAGACAGGGAGGAGACATCGGACCTGTGCAATAAAGCGATGATAGGTCCTCTGCTGTGTGGGACACCAACTACTGTTGCCACCTTGTTTTGCTGACACCGGGACTCCTGACCCCATAATCCACCACGCCAGGAGGTACTATTCGGCAGCCAGGAGGAGACATCAGACCTGTGCTATAAAGCGCTGATAGGTCCCCTGCTGCATGGGATGTGTGTGGGCCAAAGCCTGGGCCAAGGGAGAACCCATCTATGACAGGAAGCCACCTCCCTAGGCTTTTTCGTTCTGAAGCTTTGCGGACTATTCTCTAATTGTTAAACCCTCTTCCTCGTCATTGCTAACCGTTATAAACTGGGTGTATAATAACTGAGTACTCAAGGGTGATCGCTTATGCTATGAGAGTTTTCCCCATTGTTTAATGGCATCTTAAGGCATTCTCGGCGGAGCTCAGCAAGAGGCCAAGAAGCCATTAACTGATACTAGGACAGAAAGTTTAAGACTCTAGAAAGATAGTTAAGAGGAAGACATAAGACAAATCATCAGGGCTGGGTGGGGGCAGGAAACTACCCAGGCGCTCTGCACAGATTGCACTACTGATCAAATTGATGAACTGATTGAAAAAGTAGTTTTGCTTGCCCCAAAGGCAAAGGATGTTGTGAACGGAAGAGGGGCAGTGGGGGCATAGGCAAAAGATATTAAGTCCTACTTTAAAAATTCTGGAAAATTTACTAGGATGAACCAACTTCTTGTCTCCCCGGTTGTTGAAACTGTCTTAGAGGCCCCCCAAAGTATATTTTCAGAATGACTATCAAAGTCATGTTTCCCCTTTGGAATTAACATTAAGGCGGTCATTCCAACCCTGGCGGTCCGAGACCGCCAGGGTTGGGGACCGCGGGAGCACCGCCAACAGGCTGGCGGTGCTCCCATGGGCATTCTGACCGCGGCGGTACAGCCGCGGTCAGAAACGGAAAACCGGCGGTGTACCGCCGGTTTTCCGCTGCCCTGGGGAATCCAAGCTGTGCCGCCATGGGGATTCCGACCCCCATACCGCCATCCTGTTCCTGGTGGTTTCGGCCGCCAGGAACAGGATGGCGATATGGGGTGTTGTGGGGCCCCTTGGGGCCCCTGCAGTGCCCATGCAAATGGCATGGGCACTGCAGGGGCCCCCTAACAGGGCCCCACAAAGATTTTCAGTGTCTGCCATGCAGACACTGAAAATCGCGACGGGTGCAACTGCACCCGTCGCACCCCTTCCACTCCGCCGGCTCCATTCGGAGCCGGCATCCTCATGGAAGGGTGTTTCCCGCTGGGCTGGCGGGCGGCCTTCTGGCGGTCGCCCGCCAGCCCAGCGGGTAACCCAGAATAACCGCGGCGGTCTTCTGACCGCGCAGCGGTATTCTGGCGGCTCCCGCCGGCCCTGCGGTTACCGCGGCCGGCGGGAGTCAGAATGACCCCCTAAGTGTTCAAATCGCTTTGCCTTACTGAGGACCCCGGAAAATATTCAGTATAAAGCCACCATAAAAAGTGAGACCGAGCAAGATGGTGACAGAGAGGGAGAAGTGAGTATGAGGTTACAGGTAGATTACCTGAGAGGCGAAATTAAGAGTTTGCGTGACTATATGAGTTGTCTAGGTTACGTTTTCAACCAGAAGTTGGATAATTTGACAACTTTGATAGCAAATTTAGATCGAGATACCTCCTCACAGAATTTTTCACAGCCCCGTGCCACCAGTGCAACTTCTTTAACTAGGCGAAAAAACATGAGAAGGCAGATAGGTGTGTACAGAGAGGTAACAACAGTGAAGCTAGGGTACCGCAGTCCGCTGGAGGGTCAGTAAGAGTAGGGATAGGGTTGTCCGCCTGCATTAAACCCACTGGGGAAAAAACAGACTCTTAGAGGGAGCACTAGGCGAAGATACTTTGATGGGCAGAAAGTACAAGGGGGGCCATTAAGTTCCAATGAGTTGGCAAGGCAGTACGATTTGTATTTGACAAACGTCCCAAAACTGACCCAGAACAATAGAGAATATCATGATTTGCTTATTATTAAAGCAATACAAAGGATTAGGAAAACCAGGGAATGTAAATCGGTGATAAGAGATTAAATAAAGTATGGCACCTGGATTAGAGGCCCAGACCATAATCAGGATTGCATATGGCTGAAGTTAGTGAACCAAACCCTTGTAGACGGTCTAATATCTCTTGAACACAGATTTAGGCCCTGAACGGCATCCCATATAATGGTCACGCTAAAAATCCCATTCACTCTCCCAGAACATATGGATAGGAACGCACATGAAGGTACTCTGTCTCAACATGCCCCTTGCAGTAACTCTGAAATCCTAGATGTTTTGACGGATGTCGACTGACTGGTTGAGTTGCAGCTGGTCAGGCTGGTTGTTAATACCTCCATCACAGACAATCAACATATGATTTTGTTACAAGAAACCCAGGCAAACTTACTCAGTATACAGACCAGGTTACTTGGCCTTTAATGTACATGCAGTTCTCACACCCTCAGAACGTGCCTCAGGTGGTGTGGTATTTTGGCTCAAGCAGGATCTATTCCCAGCGGTTAAGATAATTCCCACTAGGAGCAGGGATGTATTGGCAGTTCAATTTAAGATTGACAGCCAAACAGGGATTAAGTATATAGCCATTGTGAATATCTATGTTAGGCCTGCCCCTACAAATGTACAACTAGTTATAGTGGAGCATATAATGGATACGCTGACTCACTTGCATTGGGTCACCTAGGTAATTATGGCAGGGGACTGTAATACTTATATCCGGCATGATGTAGGATTCTTACTGCTGACATGCCACCAAGAAGGACCCCTGAATAGATTTGTGTCAGTCCAGCCTGAGACAAGTAAGTCCATGGAAGTAGCACCCCAATTAGAGCAGTTAGTCATGAGTTTGGGTTAAGGGTAGTGAATGGGAACTCAAGGTTGGACTCCCCAGTCTTACCCACGTTTAAGAAAGGGTCCTTCAGGAGCCACAATGATTATATCTTTCTAGACCAACCACGCTGGCCTCTCTTTTAGATATTATTGTGGTTCAGAGAGCTGACAGTGACCATTTAGCGCTATGTGCTGCTTTTGCAGCTGCCCCATTTAAAAACACTTGCACGACTCCGGTTATAAAGGCTAATAATAGCGAGGTAATAAATAACAGAAGGAGCATCAAATGGTCAGTGGTGGCAAATGACACAAAGATCCAAGCCTCAATTTATAGCATGGTAATTGAGAGTCTGGCCACAATGGCATCTTGGAAACACTCAATGGCAAACTTTGTTTTGATGCATTGTGAATTGATGGAACAAATGAGATCTCTTTTTCGGTAGTAAAGCACAGAGGGGCTGGTACAAAAAAAATGTCAAGGTGGTTTTAAAAATATTGTTGCTTTGCCAAATTCTCGCTGTTAATGGGTATAAAAAAGGGGAACATGGACAAAATAAAAGCAGCAAGGGGGCTTTATAAAACAGCGATGAGATGCCAAAAGACCGTGGGAGGCTGAAAAATGGGTAGGTGTAACTGATGCTCTGCAGGAGGGAAACATCTAATTAGTTTGGAAACTAGTGGCAAATGGCAAGCATATTCCCAATAGTAGCTTTGATCCAGTAATTAAGCCTGAGTGCTGGATAAAGCACTTCAAGGAGCTTTACACAGAATGTTCCTGTGTTACAGTGCATCCAATAGTTTGTAAAGGCAGAAGCGACACTTCCCATCCTTTGGACAAGGAACGGGGGGGGGGGGTTCTGGAACTGAGATGGGCTGTTTTACCTTAGAGGAAACTAACCAGGCCCTAAAACAGGCAAAAAGGGAAGGCATCTGGCCTTGATGGTATCCCTGGTGATCTGTTTTTGTCTCAACCTGAGGTATGGGTACCGTATTTAAATGCCCTGAGTAATGCCATTGTGAGGGCAAATGGTATCCCCTCTACTTGGCGGGTAGCAGTAATAGTGCCGATTTACAAAAAGGTTGACAGAGACTTGCCAGGTAACTACAGACCAATATGTTTAATTGATATTAGCCAAAAGGTCTTCTGCAGACAAGTTGTGGCCAAGTTGCACTCTTGGATTACTGAACATGAGATTGTTTAGACTAGCAGGCTGGATTTAAGAAAGGGTCAGTACCATTGACCAAGTATATAGGTTTAAAATATTGTGCTGGAAATATTTAACCCTCAAATGGGACCAACTCTATGTTGCAGTCCTTGATTTGAGGGCAACATTTTACCTCATCCCGGGGGAACAGCTGTGGATGGTTTAGGAATCCCATGGTTTAGATTCTAATCTACTTGGGATACTAAGATTTCTGCTCTAGGATAGCTATGCAAGGGTCTGATGGAATTGGGAGGCTGGGGGTGATCTCACTCATCAATTCCTATAATGAGAGGGGTAAGACAGGGATGTGTTTTGGCACCCACCCTGTTTAGCTTTTATATTGATGGTGCAGTGGACTCGTTAGCTGGTGTCCCTGTTCCTATTTTAATGTTTGCTGATGACACCCTCCTTATTTCAAGAACTCCGATGGGCCTCCATATTGAATTAGACACATTTGCAGTGTTCTGTGCAAGCAGGGGCATAGAAATAAACCCTGCCAAATCAAAGTTTATGGTATTTATTCCACACAAATCATGTAGGGGAAAATGGCCCTAGACGAAGTCCCTATTGAACAGGTTGGGCAGTTTGACTACCTGGGGATAAGGTTGGCAGACAACCTAACATGGGATGCCCAAACTGAGAAAAGTAATACTTTCTCCAACAGCGGAGAGTGGCAATTGGGAAGAAATATAATTTTTCCATGGGGGGGACACTCTCACACGCCCTTAATGTGTATAAGGCCACAGCAGTGGCAATGGCAACATATGGTGATAGGTGTATTTGATCGTTTTTAAGGTTACCCATAAGTACCCCACTTATACCCCTCAGATTTTAATTGGCTCTTAACCAAATTCATTGTGTACCATCATTAAAACCGCTACTGTGTTGGGTACGGTTATGGACATCTGAGAATCTGAGCTCATATGGGAATGCTCTGTCAGAGTTACTCATGATAGACAATAACTTTCTACTCCGTGGCTCAAGCATGTCAAGAATCTCTGCCAGTAAATACAAATGGGGGAGGTATGGGCTTTCCTCCAGAAAATTACTAACGGTGTATTACAGATTTTAAAGCAATCATTTTGGGAAGCTGTATTATCTCGGTGTGATAAGACAGTGGGCAGTATAATGGAGTGATTTTTACATTATAAATGTTTTATCATGTATGAGCAATATTTGGACATAATATATCCAGCCCAGGCTAAACATCTGTATTTAAAATTTAGGCTGGGTACTCTTCTGTTGAATTCTGTTACAGCTAAATGGACAAATGGTGGTCGAGAGACAGCAATACTAGCACATATTGCCCACTGATCAATGCAACTACAACACATTTTGTTTCTTTCTGTACCAAATATTTGAAGCCCTGGAAAAAGTGGAATGTTCCCTTGTGTTTGCTTCTTGGTGCTCAGAATTGCTGGAAGACTCTTAGGATTTTAATAAGTGACACAAGTGAAAAGATTGTGTTTGCGGTCTGCCAGTATTTACATTGGGCTTGGAACCTCAGAACGAAGGAGTTCTCCTTCTTAGGTGATTGTAATCCATCATTTCCTGGCAACTAGCCACTCTTCTTCTAAAATGGTGTTAATTGTTTGTTATTGATTTTCTTCTGTTCGATTTAGTTGTTGCAGTTTAGCTGTTGTAGCTAAACTTGCTGTAGTGGGCAGGGCTTAATTTGTGCTTGTTGTTTCCAGGGCGGAGCACCGGCCCTTATTTTTGAGAGCCGACACTTATTTTTCTACCTCAAGCATTTACTGCGAGCAAAAGACACATATGGGAAAGACGGAGGAAGAGAAAAACGAAAAAGCGTCACAACAGGAGAAAGCAGAAAGCTGCAAGAGTGAGCTGAAAGGACAGGGAGTGGCTTTAAATCAGAGGTCTTCAATCTGGGGGTCGCGACCCCCAGGGGGGCCGTGGAGTCCTGGAAAGGGGGTCGCGCATTCCCCCAGCCGATCTTCAAAATGCCTCAGCTGAACTTTGAGTCTCCTGTGCTGTGAAAGCCACACAGACAGCTAAGGAGGCCTTCCCAGGGCCTCTGCTTCCTGAATGAAATGCAAATGTGCTCTACGAGCTCATCTGCAAATGTAAAGGGTGCTTGGGATCAGCTTTAAATGATCGAATCACTCAAAGCTTTGGGAGGACAAATATTTATTCTTTTTGAGGGTAGTGCAAAGAGTTAACAACCGCGCTGTGAAGTGCGTGCTTTTAATTGTAATTGTATTTCCACAGTGCTTACTTCACCTGGAGGTGTTGAACGGACAGCTATTAAAAAAAAAAAAAAGGTATTGCATATGCTCTGGTATTACTTAAATCTACATTTTGGAACCACAGTTTTATCTCAAACCTTTTTGTAGTGGCCTATCTTATACTGTGTGCAATGCAAGTATAAAATAATGCCTCACATATTCACAGTGCTTTCTGTCACAGGCTGTGACCTCATGGCACTAAAAATACACAAGTCACTATTCTCAACTGCACTAACCAAGATTTAGTTCTGTCGCTCTCTGGTTACACGCAGACCGCTGCAGTGCATTAACTAATAGAGGTTTCATAATGCACTACAGTGCATTTACCAATGAGTATCAACTTTCTTTTATTTATTTTTCACTTAAGCTGGCTGTTATTTTATATGTAGCTACCTGACAGTGAAAGACCTAAAAATAACATAGAGAATATTTTGGGTTTATTTATGAAAGGCTTGCGCTGCTGGAGCATCACTTTTTTTTTACGCTCCAGCGGCACAAGCCTCTCTATCATAACTATGAGGTGACACAAAGCAATCCTGAGTGGCTTTGAATGGCGTTGTAGATATGGAGAAAGGCAAATCAGCGCAAGCTGCTGCATTGCCTTACTTTGCGTAGAAGGAGGAGTTCCATGGGAGTAGTGGTGGATGTTCCCATGCAACACGCATGGATTTTGACGCTGCCCCAGATTTACAAAATCACGTAAACTGGAGCAGTGCCAAAACCTTACGCCTTCCCAGAGCAGGCATAATGAGGAGAAATGTTTTAATTTCTCCTTGTTTTTTTCTATTTCCATGTGTGTTGCTATCTGCCGCACATATAGAAAGAGGTACAATGCATCTTTAGATTGTTTTTGTGCACGAAGGTGCCCCTTTCTGCACAAATACAAACATGCCTATATTGGCGCTAGGCAACAATTGTGCACCAGTCCAGGGGGAAAGGACACTGTATTTCATAAATACGGTGCATTCCTGCCCTTTTGTATTGGCATGGGGCAGTGTAGCAAGAAGACTTGTGGCACTGTCCTATGCCAAATCCTCATAAATGAGTACCTTTGTTTTTAGCCACACCCTTGACCACGCCCCCACACTCACTGGCCTTTGGTTTGCTAAACACTGTTTAATATTATTTCCTCACAGTAAAAATGATTTGCTGTGGGAAATGGGGACGTTTATTATTGTTGTTGATGATGAGGAGTACCAGGTTCTAGAACGTTTTATCAGAAGGGGGTCCTTACACCTAAAGATTTTTTAAGAGGGGGTCTCTGCATCAAAATGTTTGAAGACCTCGGCTTCAAATGGATTGAAGAGACCTGAGATGGCTTCAGGATTCTGCTGCCTCAGTATTCGGTGTTTGCACATTTATTTGCAGCAGCCACATGTTCAAGAAGAGGGCTTTGGGCACTGGCACGTTCTTATTTACAAATTAAGCACTGGTAGTGGGTTTTAGATCGATAAGGAATCTCAATTTAAAATGAATGTATTCTCTTTGATTTGTAAATAGGTTTTAGCTCACTTTCTACTTACGCCTTTTATTGTTGTTATGCTTGCTTTAATGGCTTTTAGCCGGAATAAAGAGATTTACTACTACTGCTCTAGTGAGGAGTTAGGCTTCCTGAAGTGGGATGACTATTCATTTTGTGTACCTCCTCAAAAATACAGTAGGTTTTCACAAACTCCAGTTGATCCTTTACCGCCCTCTAAAAGGTTTGTAGTTTTCTCCTGACAAGAGTGAGAAGTGGAAGAAGTTATCCCTAAAATTGGTAAGGATATTCCCCTTTTCTTCCATCCTTTGGGAATTTAAAATGTAATAATCTGTGCCCCTGTGATGTCATAAACCTCCAAGTGGAGATGTACTCAGCTTCCAGGTAATTTGATGCTTCATGCATGAGCAGAAGGGTCTCCATAGTACTGCAAATGCTTGTTGAGTGACTACTAGTCTGAGCATCACTGTCATGTAAGCAAGTACACAAGCCATCATTTTGGGGGTTATTACAACTTTGGAGGAGGTGTTAATCCGTCCCAAAAGTGACGGTAAAGTGACGGATATACCACCAGTCGTATTACGAGTCCATTATATCCTATGGAACTCGTAATACGGCTGGTGGTATATCCGTCACTTTTGGGACGGATTAACACCTCCTCCAAAGTTGTAATAACCCCCTTTGTCTCTAATTGATGAACATCTCCATAAAGGAACCCAGCCTGTCTAACCTTTTCGGATATAATGAGATTTTACAACTGTCACGTTCCACCAGGCTCCACAGTAGATATCAGCATACCGTGCTCCAGCTTCACCCACTTCCCTCTTTTCAAGTGTTTCCGGGGATAGAAATGTCTTCACCCAGATTTCTTCAGACTCCAATTGATACCTATAGAAGCTGTGGAGTTATTAGGCACTAAACTGAGCCATATTCGGAGGTCGCCATGTGCGTCCTCCTCATGGTCTCTAATTTGCACTGTCTACTCGTTCATTTCTTGATGCTAAAGACTGTGTAGACTTCTTATTCTGTCTCTACATACCTATGCCAAGCATCACTTAGCAGGTTTCTTGGGTCATGGTCAGACAGGGACAAAATGCTCGTTCTTTTCGACGTGCGTGATATTCAAATTTCCCATGATTTAAACATTCTATGTTGTTTTTTACGCCAATAAGGCCAATACATCAATTTCTTAGAACGATGCACCATTTGCACATTGCCGTAGCCTAGCGTTCCTCTGTCTGCTGGAAAGGTGTGAATTTGCACCTTTAAATATGATGAACCACACAGAAATGTCCAACAGTTTGCTAGTATTTCTGAGGGGCGAAATGTGCTCTCAGGCACGGTTGTGTTATCTCTCCGGGGTAGGTTCAGCTACAAAAATTCCCGTTGCAAAACGGTAAATTTACTCCTGTCAGAAAAGCAATAAATCTGTTTTCAGGGTGGGATTAGGGAGAGCATTTTCCAAAAACGTAGGAGAATGCGTTTTTCAAGGGCGGGGGTGAGGATGTTGTGGGGATATCTTTCCTGGGAATAAACAAAAAATCAAAAACGCTGCAAAGGGCAAATTCATACAAGATTGACACTTCCCCATGTAAAAAGGTTATATATTTGTGACAGTCAAAAAGTACTCAAAAAGTAAACATAATCCAGCGTGCTTATTTTTTTTGATTTCTCTTTCTTTTCTTTTGTGAAACTGTCTCTCAAATAGAATGCAAATATGACTACACGTGGTTCCATAATTAGTAGAAACCCTCTCCTTTATTAAAAATAGGACTTGTGTAGGACTATGTAACAGAGGCCCGGGCTTTGATTTAAGGCGGGAGCCTGTGTTGGAATCAAGTGTTAATCCCTGTCCAATGTTTTCGTTACAACAGGTACTAAACCCATGAGTGAAAGCACAACTAGTGTCCTGGTACATTTTGTTTGCGTGGTGTCATTCATCCAGCTGGAGGTCAGTGGGGCTTCGTGCCCACCCATTCCGCAACATGAGGCCATCTTCATTGTACAAGGATCTGACCTGTTTCCCTCTTTCTTTCCCAGCCCGTTTTCTTGACAGACTGCATTCAAGTCACTTCAGAGCGTGAAAGATAGACATGGGTCCAGCAGGGCAGGCAGCAGTGCCAGGGACTGTCTATTCAGGTCCCCAGCTTCTGTTATTCATGGGTACTTGCTGGCCATCAGCTGGAAAAGGTTCCAGAACGAGGGCTGGGGTCGGGCGCCCTGTGATGGACCCTCGAGGCACAAACACAAACGCTTTGTGAGCTTCAAAGGCTTGTAAGCATTTCTTCAGAAAAGGAAAAGACTGGAAAACATCCCCTGCAGCCCAGTGTAGAAGAAAAAGTCCTCTCAGTAGTCACAAGCAGGGCCTGGGATTTGCAATCCTTGGACAAAGCTGTTTTGTAACAAAACAGTTTAGGGTTTGTTCAAGTTTAGAAGAAGTTTAGAAGGACTGCCCTGCAGGAAAATTGAAGACGGTCCAAGTTTGGCGAAGAGATTCCAGCGAGACCTTGGTAGAAAAAAGGGCCTTTATGCCTTTTGCATGAATTATTCAATTGAATGTGTCTCTTTCCCAATATTTTCATCTTCTATTCAAGGATATATTTAATATTTTCAAACAATGACAATGTTGTTGTGAGCACGGAGGGAACACATCACCTTACGCTGTAATATTTCTATATCTTTTCACCAAGAAGTTTTGTTAAGTGCTGTGTATCGACTTTCCAATAGGGGAAGTTAGAGCCAAACTAGTTGGGTAAGTAATCATGTCCAATAAATACCCTTCAATCACAAGCCCTACTTTGTGGTGAGTATAGCTGAAAACGACTTGAAAAAGTTCGGTTTTCAAATGCTTCCTGAAACATTTGTGATTGGGTTCATATTGGGCCTGAGTATGTTCCAAGCTTAGGTCTTTGTACGCAAAAAGATCCACCCCTGTGTTCTATACACTTGGAGGTTCGTTGGTTGATCAGTTGAGCAGACTTTGAGTAGCAGTCAGTGGCTGGGAAGTAATGATCTTTGACTTTCTCCAGGCATAGCAGACCATAGCCCGAGTATGCCTTATAGATGGTGCAAAGGATCTTAAATGTAATCCTAGTATCTGCTGGAAGCCAATGGAGTGACTAAATGGTAGGTTTATTTATGGACTGTTCCAAGATTAAGACACATTGTGGATGCCTGGTTCTGAAATCTTTGGAGTCTTACAACGACATTCTTAGGAAGACTAGAGTAGATAATGTTAAAGTTATTGAGGTGTTCCAGGGTAAAGGCTTTCACTACCCCAATATTGTGGTCATTAAGAGGAAGTTGGGGGATTTTTCAAAGAAGAGAGAGATGTGTGTTCACACCCCTTTGCCACTCGGTTAACTTGTGGAATGTAAGTGAGTTTGGCATCAAAGAGAAAAGAGAGTTCACTTGAGGAGATTGTATTGTGCAGATCCACTTTTTTGGAACTAGACTAAGGGAAGTGTATTAAGCTCAGTTTCACTAGTCTACACCAAGGTGCTCTTATCATGAACAGGTTGTCTCTCCTTTGTCTGTTCGAACACATGGTCCAAGCAAAAAATAATTTTGCTGGGATTCTCAGGTTCATTTATGGAAACTGGATTTATGCATCATCGGTGTACATTTTTTTAATTCACCTAATTCTTTTCAATGTGACATGTTTGAGGCCTATGAAGATATTGAAAGCAAGACACAAGAGCAATGATCCTCAAGGTATGCCACACAACACTTGGCATATGGACAATTCCACTGATCAGATCCCGACTTACTGGATACGAGGAGTGAAAAATGTTTGAGTTCATTACAGCACATGTCTAGAAATGTCTACTCAGTGTCCAACCCTTTCCAGCGTATTTGTGTGGTTGACAGTGTACAGGTGGCAGACATGTCAAGGAGAGCAACAGCAGCTTTGTGTTCCAAGCAAGGAAGAAAAATACTCTTACCTTTTGGTGTCTAAGGCAGTGCTGTTTTACTCCATGCAGGACCTGGTTTAATTCAACGTATTCTGGAAATCGGCTGGAAATCAGTGATTGTGTTGAGAAAACAAATTTTGGAGATGTCAGCAAAGGGCCAGCCTTTCTGGTTAGGAAGATGTTTTTTTCCGATGTAGTGCCAATGGTGTGTTTCAGAGGTCCTGGAATTATTCCAGAGAGAAAGGAAAAGCTTTTTTTTTTAATTGTATCCATTGTGACAGGGGAAGAACTGCTTGAGGTATGACATTAAGCAAGGGCTCTAGGACATTTGAGCTCTTTTGTATTGAGTGTCATCTTCAACAGTTTCCTAAAGTTTGAGTTGCAAATTAGGAGTTGTAACGGTAGGATATAAAGGTTATGCCCATTCATTTGCCTTTGGCACTTGTTTCAGACTTGGAAACTAGAAGCTGTTGAGGAGGCTCATAGCAGGTCTGGCATCTGCCATGCCAATCTAAATCTTATATTCTCCTGTGAATGTTTTATTGGCTTTAATCTGCTGGTTCTAGGTGATTTCAAGGAATACATCAATGAAGGGGGGTTAAAGCCAGGTCATTGTACCACTGCTGAAATCAAAGACTGTTGTTATTCATGATGCCTAAGAACAGCATGCACTCAGAGAATGGTCAGGTAGAAATTGAAACTACATGCTACCCACCACCCCCATTCACCCTCTATATTTTCCTATATGTTTTTAGAGCCCGGAGGAAGCAAGTCATAAGGAAAGGTAGTTGCTTTGACTCAAAACCATGTCTCTTTAATATCAAATATGTATTCACACAAGAGGTAATGGATATTAAGAGTGGGCATTAAAGTTGAGAGGGTGTTTATTAATATAAGTTTGAAGTGAATGGCAATAGTTCAAGGAAATTTGGTATCTGTTATGCTGTTGAGGTTAGATTGAAAAAATAATAGGCCTTTGAAGTTTGAGTAGGAGTGGTGAGGTGGGGGGCAGTGGTACTGGATTTGTGTTAGAGAGAAGTCACCCTAGGTTGATAAGGCGCACCACCTGGAAACTGGGTGATGAAGTCTTGGGGTAAAGATTTAGGGATGGGTAAGGGCATTAAAATTACACAGTGAAGTGGTTCTAAATAGTGTTTTTATTAGAGTGTAGTGTACGGAAGTCAAATGGTAATGATGAAGAGAAAATGGTTGAAGTAGGTGATGGTAAGTTTATTATTTCATAACCATTCCCCAGTGCCTCTACACAGCTGATTTACATTCAGTCAATAGTGGTCTGACAGAGCTCACCAGCATTTTAATTGAACTCCATGCAGTGTTCTAAGGGCAGGTAAGGGTGAAGTGTTAAACCATCTGCACTATATATTATTACAATACAATATAAAAACAAATGTACATTTTGAAAGAGATTATAACACATCTTCTTATGATACTACCATTTTAAAAACCTGATAGTAAAGTACGAAAAGATAATGAACCTGGAGAATAAAATATTTCATACAGATGGCAATAACAACTTATACAATAGTAGAATAATTCAGCTTAAAAATCACCATATATGACATTTAATTAATCACAAAATAACATTGCCCCATAGGAGGGCATACTTTTCTTTTTGCTCCTTCCTTAAGGTCCACCATCTTTGTATTGTCATTGGACTGAACATTCCCTGTAGATGCAATTTGTTGGTTGCATAGGGAGATCCTAATTATGTTCCATTACAACTACATTCTTTCTTACTTTTTTCGTTATAAAGACCCATTGCCCTTCCTTCCATTAATGTTGTTTAGTACCCCATTTTTTGTGATACCTTTTTTGCATTTCATTTGGGTATTTATAATTTTCTTAAGTCATCCTTATCACATGAATAGTTTTATTCTCAAAGAGACAATTTGGGGTAGGTTTGGTTCCCGGTTTGTGACCTCTTAATACTGTAAATGGTGAAAATCCTGTTACACTATTGGATGTGATATGATATGACCATAACATGTCTTCAACAGATTGTATGGTGGGTTTCGATAAAGCTATAGCCAAGTGCCAAGATTCTTTTAACATTCTATTGGTGCATTCTACTAGTCCATTAGCTCTAGGACATCAAGGGATTTCGCCCATGGTATTACCTACAAGCAACCACCGTATCTCCGGTGGCTGCGTGTAGATAATTCCATAGGCAAAATCCCTTGATGAATGTATAATTACACGGCTTGCCCCCACGAAGCATCCATGTTGAGAGTATTCACCTGAAAACACTCCTCCAGAAAAAAACGCAGCCACTGGAGCTCCGGTGGCTCAAGGGATTTCGCAGATGGTATTACCTACAAGCAACCACCGTATCTCCGGTGGTTGTGTGTAGATAATTCCATAGGTGAAATCCCTTGATGAATGTATAATTACACGGCTTGCCCCCACGAAGCATCCATGTTGAGAGTATTCACCTGAAAACACTCCTCCAGGATGGGGATACTGAAAGTATGAGGGAGGGATAATCCTCGCCTCCATGTCCTTAATAGAATTGAAAGTTTCCTTCACAATAGCTAGGAAATTTTACATTCTATGTCAGGACCGGAGGCGAGGATTATGCAAGTTCAAAGCTTACTTACCACCAAAGTTGCGGCTTGATGTATTGGTTTAAAATAGAATTTCTTTAAAAACGATTCTGAAGCCTAGTCAGCCGCATTCATGATATCCTCCAATCTACCACCTACCACCTACCACCTACCAGAATAGCTTTAGAGGCCATCGCCCCTTTGGTAGAATGTGCACCAAAAATTCGTACATCAATGCCTGCTTCTGTCATAATTCATCTAACCCACCCAGCAATTGTGGGTGTAGAAACCACTCTAAATGGTTTCTTAATGGTGATCAATAATTGCCTCTCACCTGGAGGCCTGCTCTCCTTCGTCATTTCCTCATATGCTTTCAGACAACTCACCACGTATAGCTTGGGGTGGGACTCAAAACTAGGATAAGACACCGACCTGGTACTTCGTTTAGTCCTTATCAAAGATCGTAAACGTTACCCCCTCGGTCACCGATATGTCCAGAGCCCAGACATCCAAAACCCTTTTGCAGGAAACCAGGCATAGTAAAATAGCCAATTTTTCAGAAATGTCCTTTCTGGAAAGAAAACAGTTATCCTGCGAGGGTGAAAGAAAATGTAAAACTGTATTAACATCCCACAACGCTGAGTATCTGGGATCAGGAGGTCTAGACAATCTAGCACCTTTGAGAAGTTTGCTTACCCAGGGGTGTTTAGCCACCGGTAAATTGTTGACTTGGTTGTGCCCTGCCGAAATGGCTGATCTGAACCAGTTAATCATATTATAGGCTAATCCTGACCTATAAAGTTCCACCAGAAAGTTGACTTTGAGAGTGATGGGTGCCCCCACGGGATCCACCTGTCATTACAGACACCAACGGGACCATCAATTCAAAGCCGATCTATACCACTTAATCGTGCCTGGTGCCCAGGATAGCTTGAGAAGGTCGTTAGCATATTATGAAAGTTGCACGTCTTGCCAACATCCCCTGAATTCCTCCAAGCCATGAGGTTGAGGGTCCCCTGTAGCACTAGAGGGTTTTCGCAACCCGACGGGTCCCAAAGGATCCCTGGTGACACTGGTAACTTCAAAGAAGGTATCCACGACTGCTCCAACAAGGTGGGAAACAATACCTGTGCCTTCCATACAGGTGTAACTAGAACCAGAGACGCTTTCTGCCTCCTGACTTGAGCTGAAACCCTCAGAATCAAGAGAAATGGAGGGAAAGCATTGCCTTGAAACTTTGACCAATCCTGTAGAAACGCGTCCACCGCCTCGGCTCCCGGATCCGGTCTCCAGATGAAATACTGAGGAAGCTGAGCGTTGAACCTGTACACAAACAGGTCCACCTCACAGGGACCCCAAAATGCCATCAGCGATTGAAAAACTGACGGATCCAGACGCCAATCACTGTAGTCCTTGAGGTGACGGGAGTTCCAGTCCACCACCAAATTCTGTTGACCCGAAAGGTACTCCACCGTCACCGCAATCCCCTTCTCCAGGCAATAATGCCAAAAATCTTTGGCCAGGTCCACCAGGACTCTGGAGCGTGTGCCACCCAGCTTGTTGATGTACTGGATTCTGACGTGTTGTCCATTCTTAACAGGACGAAACAAGATGCTTTGTCCCGTGTTAATAAACGGATCGCAAAAAACTCACCAGGCGTTCCAAACAATTGATATGGAGATCCAGTTCCTCTGAAGTCCATAGACCCCCCATGGAGATCTGACAACATCTGGCACCCCAGCCCATCCTGCTGTCGTCTGACTCTATTATCATGTCCGCAAGGGATTCAAAGATCGCTCTCTCGTTCCATGCCTCCAGGTGGTTCAACCACCAAGATATTTCCAACCTGGCTTCTGCAGATAGTTCCACCAGCTCCGAGTACGTGAAGCTCTGCCGAAGGTGAGCCGCCTTGAGTCATTGGAAGGCCCTGTAGTGGAGGTACTCGGGAACATCACCTGAATGGACAAGGATAAAAGACCCACTATCTAGGCAATCTGGCGCAGGGAAATCTTGTCCCTCATGATCACTCTCGCAAGCTTCTTGATTTTGGAGATCTTGCCCACTAGAAGGCTTAGAGTGGCTGAGACCGTGTCTACTAGAAAACCCAGGAAAATCGTGGACTGGGATGGACAAAGCATTGACTTGTCCCTGTTGACCACAAACCCAAGTTCCTGAAGCAACACAATAGTTGTGTTCAGGTAATTCAGCAGTTGCTCCCGTGACTGGCCCCTCAGGAGGATATCATCTAGATAAATAATCAACCTGATGCCCGAGTTCTCAGGAACTCTACGACCGGCCTCAGCAGCTTCGTGAAACACCACAGAGCAGAAGAAAGGCCAAATGGTAGGCACTGGAACTCAGAGATCGATCCTGCCACTGAAACTGCAGAAAACGCTGGTGAGGTCAGAAAATGGGAACTGTCAGATATGTGTCCTTTAGGTCTAAGCGGACCAACCAATCCCCTTGGAGCAATATATCCCTGAGGAGATGGATACACTCCATCTTGAGGTTACGGTAGACTATCCACTCGTTGAATTCTCTGAGGTCTATCACAGGACAGAACCCCTTGCCCTTCTTCTCGACCAGGAAAATGTTGCTCAAGAAACCCCTTGGGTGCAGGGACATCTGAACTATGCCCCCTTTGCAAAGAAGTTGTTGAATCTCAGACTCTACCAACTAGGACGCTTGTAAATTGAAATGAATGGGACGAGGTGGAACTCGTTGGGTTGGAGAACCATCAAACTCTATGTGGAAAACCACAACGGTCTCTAGTACCCAGAGGTCTGAGGTAATCCGCTCCAAGTTCCTTACAAATAATGCCAATCTCCCTCCTATTTTTAGAGGGGGAAAAAAGAAGAACGCTTACCAACAGTTCCTCCTGAGGCGCTGGAGGCTCCGCTGGCCGTCCAGGAAGGTCTACTTCTCTTGGCACATCTGTTGGGGTAGAAGGTCCCTTGTCTGCCCTCAGTGCAGTCGTAGTTCCGACGGGCTTGAAATCTGGAGGGGCCTGATTGAGGAGCACGGCCGGAGGAGAGACCCCTGCCTCTTCTGGACCCTTGGAATACCTTCCCTGGGAATATCTTCTTCATGGACGACCGCGTCTTATCCAACACAGAAAAAGTCAACACGAATTTCCCCAGCTCCTTAACAAACGGTCTGCAAAGAGATTGTCTTGTGCTACTGCTCCCGCTTCCGAGCTGGATAACTCCCCCAGTTTGGGATCAACTTTTATCAGAAATGATCTACGCCTCCTGGCCGAAATGGCGCAGTTAGCATTACCGAACAAACAGACCACTCGTTGCATACCATCCCGCTACTTTGTCCATCTGCAAGGGGACCCTGGAAATTTTGGAGGCCTCCACCATTTCAATAATCTTAGTGATTGGGCCCAGGACATCCAAAAGTTTATCCTAGCAAGCCCACCAGGATCAATCGATACCCTTCTTCGAGTCGCGCATATTCTTGGAAAATAATTTACATAATTTAGGGTCAATGGAGGGGGTTACCCCAACCTTGTCCTCTAGTGCTGGTCTAGGGCATTCCACCTGAAAGCGGGCTCTCACCTCCTTGTCCAGAGGATAGCGAATGGCCTTGGCTACATAAGCCACCACCTTGGCGTCCAGCATCCACTCAGAAGGCCTAGGATGATATGTCTTCCACTTCGACCATGTCTGGCTCCTCTGGCCCATCCTCATCATAACTAGAGACGGTCGTCGATGGGCGCCAAGGTCTGCCCAAATCGCACCTCTCATCCGATAATCCCTATTCATCAGAGTCACCCCCCGATCGGGGAAATCCCTGAAAAAGATCCATATCCAGGGCACCTGCGCCACCATGCTCTCCGGGTAATACACCCTCCTGGCAGGGTGTATATTTTAACGTCCGTGCGCTCATGCGGAATGCCTCATGCAGCTTCTCAAAGGCCTTGAGGTGCCCCCGTCATGCTTCATTTGTTTCGAGGAGGAGGTCCTAGTAGCGTTGCTGGGGCCGGCACCTACATCCCCTAGCATGCCCGTGGTGCTGGACACCTGGTCCATAAGCTTGTCCACCCTAGCCTGAAGGGGGGCGAGGGCCTTTGCAATCGCTTGCGAAAGGATTCTGTCCACCCCTGGAGGAAGGTGACGCTGGGAGGGCCAAACCTCCTCCGCAGCCGGGAAAGGGTTATAAGCATTGGCCTCCAAAGGATCCATGACGAAAAAGTGGCTTAGTTAGGTAAATAAACCGTATTCCAATGAATACCAATGAAGCAGGGGTGGGCGCACCAGTAATCACCCTACAGATATCAGGGTAGCCCCATTGATATGCTCTAAAATACACCCAGTATGTTGCAGAAGAAACCCCTGCACTGCTGGGTAAACCACCTTCCCACACAGGTTTAATATAATTGACAGGCCGAGCCTGTTTTTACTGCACGCGCAGTGTCAGCGAGGGATGGGAGGGCAGAATGGACGGGACCGCGAGGGCACGGTCCGATCCTCCCTGCTCGCACCGGCGATCGCAGAGAGCAAAGAAAACGCTTCTGCTGCGATCGGCGAGTGCCTAACGGAATATCTAGTGGCGCAAAAATGAGGCCCTAGTGACTCCGCACGTCACCTCACACACGCTCGGGCCGAAGCCTACTGCGCAACAAGAGCCTACGAATAAGGAAGAAAAACCAATTACCAGACCACAACCACAATGTTATTTTAGGCAGCAATAAGCTCAAGGCAATCCCCGCACTCCATAAAGGAAGTTAAGGCAGCGAGGACTTAACTGACAGAGCAGCAGTGAAGAAAGAGGAAGGACGAAGGTGGTCTGACAGTTATATCGTCATCAGACATGGAAAGGATTGGTCATCGGTCACCATGACGGCAAGGGAGCATCATGGGATTGGCAGTTTTTTAGATGTTTTTTCTCTTTCTATTGTTGAACTTTGAAATTGCTGTTTTAATAAAAGTGGAGAAAGGACTGCATAATTCTCGCCTCTGGTCCTGACATAGAATGTCAACTTCATTCAGTAGTATGCCGCAGGTAAAACATAATCTAGGGCTGGCTCAAGTTACTTCGGCTCTTAAGTGTACAGGAATGTGAGCCAAATTCCAGTTTGTCTTTCTTGAGCTGATACCGCTGTCTTAATATTGGCACCACGCTGATGGTTGCCGCGTGGTTAAGGCTGTAACTTGCATTCCCACAGCTGGCAGGTTAGCAGCACATACGATGCAACTAGACGCAGACTGACAGGTCAGAAAAAGTCTTGGCTTTACCCCTTTGGCAGTGCTTAAAGAGAAAAGTTAATAATGACCACAGTCACGTACTATGCAGCTTTCTAGGATTAGTAATCCTTACGAGCTGAACAGCTACAAAATTATAGTGTGTCTGTAGATTGATCTTCAACTACTGAAGGCACTACTCAGCACAGCAATGAACTATAAACTCTGCCACAATTAAAATTCATTGCCTTCCACTCAAAGCATTTGTGCGCTGTAAATTTTAAATGAACACAATTTTGATCCTGGTATTATGATTATCAGAGACATCTTTCTGGTAGCCACTAACATTAAAGTAAGTACTCTCCGAAAACTAGATCACCTGAGTACTACCAGGAATGAAGAGCGCAGAACAAATCCAGGCAAAATTATTAGTGTCTATGAGAGGCCAATATGAATGACCTAACCGCAAGGATGAGGAGAATAAACTACAGCTGTAGAAGGGAAGCTAGTAGTCCATGTAATGCCACAGGGGTGGGAAATGCACAGCTGTCCCCTGCAAAGCTATCCCATCCTTGTTGCCATTGTAAAGAAGTGAAGTGGTAATGATGAAGAGAAAATGGTTGAAGTAGGTGATGGTAGGTTTATTATCTCTTCAAAGGCATTCCATAGTGTCGCTACACAGCTGATTTACTTCAGTCAAGAATGGTCTGACAGAGCTCACGAACATTTTAATTGAGTTCCATGTACTGTTCTAAGGAACAAACCAATTACACAGCCAAGGACGGGTAAGGGTGAAGGGTTAAACCATCTGCACCATGCATTATTACAATATAAAAACACATGTTAATTGTGAGAGATTAAAACATATAGGCCCTCATTTCAACATTGGCGGTAACTACCGCCTACCGCACCGGCGACGGCTGCCAACATACCGCCGCCGTGGCTACCAGTCGTCTACGCGTATTATGACCGCCAACGGTATTCTGCCAGAATGCTGGTGGAATACCGCCAAAGGTCATGGCGGCGGACGGCAGTAAGGCGGCGCTGCTGACAGCAGCACCACCACACCAGCAAAACACTGTCGACCGTATCATGGCCAATGATGGGTCCTGGTAGTGTTTTGATGGCGGACGTTGCTGCTGACAGCAGCGCCGCGGACCGTCTCCAGCCGGAGGACCCCCTGCAAGCTGGTAAGTCGTGTTCTCCGACAGGAGAGGGCGGTGGGGGGTGTTGTGTGTATGTGGGGAGTGTGTGTGTATGTGGGGAGTGTGTGTGTATGTGGGGGGTGTTGTGTGCATGTGGGTGTGTGTGTGTGTATGTTTTGGAATGCGTGCTTGCGCGTGTGAGTCGCGTTGAACACGTGCATGAATGACTGACTGTGAGTGATGTGTGTTGTGAATGCATGTGTGCGACTAAGTATGTTGGTGTGTGTTGCAGTGTGTGGGTATGTCTGTGTACATACACTTTAGAAGACTAAACATGGTACGGCCGATTTGAAGGGAATGAGAACACTTGCAAAATGACAAATCAATCGGAAATGAATTAGCCCTGAAGTAGTCCTATATGGAAGGACGAAACTCGTTGGTTGTTGTCATCATAACTAAACATGTTGTAAAGAAAAAGTGGAAGAAAACAAAGAGAAAATTCACCATATTCTCACTACAAGGGGATTGGACTCTTGAATACACAATTTGCTTATTTGGACAAGTGGTGCACCACCTTTATGTTTTTTGTTTTATGTATGTGTACATGCGTGGGTGCTGGTGGGTATGCATGTGTGAATGTGTGTCTATGGGTGCGCAAGTGGGTGTGTATATGTGTGGAGGGGCAGGAGAGGGAGAGGGTGGGGGAGGACTCTGGGGAGGGGCAGGGAGACCTCTATCAGTGCCAGGGAAAGGATTCCCTGGCTCTGATAGTGCCTACCACCATGGTTTTCGTGGTGGTAAGTTCGGCACAAAATCCATGGCGGTAGGCTGGGTCGTACTCCTGAGGGTGGGATTCTGATGGCCGGCGGGCTGGAGACCGAAGTCTCCAGCCCAGCGGCCATTACCACCCTGGCGGTCGGAGTGTTAAAGTGGCGGTTTTTGATGGTGGTTACCGCCAGGTCCAAATCCCATTTTTTTTACCGCCAGCCTGTTGGCGGTATTAACGCTGCTTTACCAGCAAACGCCAGGGTTGTAATGAGGGCCATAGTAAGAAGTGTAGGAGGCATGGGGTTTGAGTCAAATGGAGAAGAGGTAAATTTTGCCTAAATAACAGTACTTGGTTTTGAGTTTTTTAAGCTTTGTGAAATCTTTTTAAAGTCTAATTAGTTCCTGTTATTGGCTTGCATCTTGATAGAGAAATTACTGTAAACAAGATTAAGGTAAGAGATGTCACCATGAAATCTGTAAACATCTCGGATTTTTGACAGGTTGTGGTGAGTTTAGACTGAAGTGTCTTTTATCATATGCCTGGGTTGGTTGTTAAGAAAAGGAGGTCCATCTTGTTAATTTTTATGTTTGGAGTGATATAGGCAACAGCAATTTGTGTTTCTAAGTACTGAACTTGCAGTTGCATTTTTAGTCTTTTTCTTACATTTTTGTATATTAATTCTGCTAGATATGGTGGAGAAGCTCTTGGGAATGGCTTAATGTAGTTGGAGCCTGTGGCCTCCAGTGATGTCTTTCCTGAATGAATGGGGGTGTGAAAGAATTACTTGCCAGTGAGCCATGACAGGTAGATGATCCCAGACTGTCTAGTGGAGCAGCTGATGAGCAAAAGCCTTGTAGCTAAATTTGAAGCAGAGAAGGATGGATCAGTTTGGAGCAAGTCAAGCATATACGCCAAAGTTATTACCTACACCCAGTGGTAGTAGTTGTAAATTATTTAGCACTCAGTGGTCATTATGAGACACTGTGGCTGACACAGTAGATGCACAATATTGTTGTCTTAGTTAAGAGGCAATTTAAAGTCCCATGTATTTTCTTACCTCCAAAGCTCTTTGCAAACTTACAAACACTTCATGGGCCATTCTCATTCATCTGCCACATGTAGTTTTAAACTGCAACAACCAACAATGATAGGATATTTTGACTCTGGATTTTTCTTATCTTGTTTAAAACTCCATCACATTACTGGCTCATGGCCAGCGGCAATGTAAGATGGCAATTCAGGAGTGTGCTCCAGACAGATCAACCCTTTTGGACACCCACAATTCTCTCCAGAGTAGCAGTGGGCCCTCCAAGGGTAGCCACCTGCCCTACATAGTATAGGGATACTGAAAGGTTGAGCTCCTGGAATTCTGTATAGAAAATTAAATGAACGACATAAGCTGGTGCAGGTCACAATGAAGAGTTGGTCATCTTGCAGCCTAGTGGGCCTCCAAAGAAAGAAAACAAGGCTGCTCTAAATGGGAGTTGGAACTCATCAACACAAAGAGAGATGGAATTGCTGCCAACCACAGGGACTGATCGAACACAATGAAGTGGCACCTCAAAAATACCTCAGAGTTTCTCATACTAAAATTTATACTGTGCCCATTGAATTCACATATCCGGAGAGTCTTTCTTGAACCCCTGGTGGCAATAAAGTACTAAGTAACAAATGAAAGATATGGGATATTCTATATCCTTAAGCACGTATGGGACATTAATGGTCCAAGGGGACAGGCCCTTCTATTTTAAAAGCTTGAAAAGTCCCCCACACTGAATACCTCACGATCAAGTCTGGAGCCAGTGGCCCCCTTCACACTGTCCAGGGTGCACACAGAGTCATAAATAGATGCCAAAGGGAAGTGCAATATACTAACAAAAGGATTTGAAGCAGTGTTGGGAGATAACACAAAGTATTGTGTTCAACCCAGAAAACAAAACAAGAAACAGCTTTCCACAGCCGAAATGGCTGCAAATAAAATGTGACAACCACAACCTACTTATCAAAGAGGACTTGAAAAATGCGTAACTCCACCAAAAGATCTCTGAGACATCTGCGTCCCAACTTCAGGCACTAAAAACAGAAATGATGGCAACCTTAGCAGATCTCATCAAAGCCTTATAGGCCAACGGTGAGAGGGTCTCTATGAATGAGGACAATGTAGCCGGCATGAGACATGTCATGCTGACATCTCAATCGGCTGTTGTTTCCATGGAAGACTAATTTCAAGATTAGAAGGAAATCGGTTGCTCAGGGTAAATATCAGGATGCCTAACATGATGAAGACAGAAGAAACCTTGGATATGTTCTGTGCAGACCTGTCCAGGGCCATCCCACATGAAGAACAACATTTGGTAGTTCTGATTGTGCATTGCACACAGAGTGGGTGCCCTGAGGGAAGCTCCAGTGCATTGACAGCAAGATATTTTGGTAAAACACAACTCATCTAAATTGCAGGAAAAAATCATTAGGGCAGCAAGAAGATTTTTATTGGAAGAGTTCATCTTTAAGAAAAGCATGGTTTCCCAATTTCAAGGGTTCTCGATAAAAGATGAACATTGTCCAACATGGCATAGGAACTCCTCAAGAGACAGGTCCTTCCCTTTTACACTGTGGTTCTGAATGGCCTCTAAGATTCACATGATCAGCACTGTTGAGAAAATATACGAAGCCTCAGGAATAACTGATGCCTCCCAACCACATTTGTCCCAGAAGATGTGAGAAGTACTATGTAATCCTAGAGATTACTGGGAGAAATCCCATCTGACATGGAAACCTGCAGGGACCACTTGATAAGTGAGACATTATGCACTAACAGACTGATATTCAGTGCTGAAATACAGGTTGTGCCAGTGGTCCGAGTGCATTAAAAAAAGTATGGGAACTGTGATGCTGCATGCAATGGAGGCAGGTTGAATGAGTGTGGTGGCCAGGTCAAAGGTGTGGCTAAAAGAAACAAAATATTCTCCTTCAGTTAGCCACATATAAAATAAATCAAGGCTTAGATGAAAAATAAATTACAAAAAGTTAAGTTAATCAGTGGTAAGAGCACTATTGTGTATTATGAACCTCTATTAGTTAATGCACGGAGAGGTATATGTGTATCCAGAAAGCCACAGAATAAAATATCGGTTGGCTCAATGGAAAATTGGGGCTTGTGTATTGTTAGTGCTATGAGAGCCCAGCCTGTGACAGAAAGCACTAAGAATATGTAAAGCATTGTGTTAAACTTGCATTACACGCAGTGTAAGACAAACTGCTACCAAATGTGCAAAAAGGTTTCAGATAAAATCGTGCTTCCAAAATGTAGGTTTTAGTAATGCCTAGACTGTACATAATGATTTATTTGTATTTAACTGCCCTGAAAAACACACACTGCACAACTGAGCTAGTGACTCCCTTGCACTACAAGTCAAAAAGATTAAGGAACTCATTACAAGTCTGGCAGTTCACTGACTGCCAGACTCGTGGTAGCAGTTGGACCGCCACACTCCTGGCGGTTGGACTGCCACATTACGACTCTGGCAGTCGGACTGGCTCTATTGCCAGAAACATGGTTCCCACCGGGCTGGCAGAGGTTGGAGTTGTGGTCAATCACAGCAGTGCTGAGTTCAGCACTGCTGTGCTGATCACGAGTCCCCTTTCTGCCAGCCTTTCCATGGTGGTTGAACTGCGATGGAAAGGCTGGCGAAAGGACTGTACTGGGGACCACAGTGGGACCCATGCATAGCCCACAACTATGTTGTGGGCAGTGGAGGGCCCCCCCTGCCCAGCACCCACGGAATGCTCACTGTCTGCTATGCAAACAGTGAGCATTCCGAGGGTGCTGGAGGCCCTCTCTGTACAGCGCTATTGGCCTCGGCTCCATGTGGAGCCGAGGCCAATGCTGCCACACTGTTTCCGCTGGGCTGACCGTCAGAAACCTCCAAATATATAGGTTTACACCAGTCAGCACAGTGGAAACATCATAATGGGGCCAAGGGGGTGGGGGACCACCAGCTTCACGGCGGTCTCCTCTCCACTGGGCTGGTGGGCCAGTGGCTGGCCGGCCAGCCTCGTAATGAGTCCCTGAATCTTTGTCATCACAAGCTTCATGTGATTCTATCAATTAAACAAGCATGGGCTCCCAGGACCCCTTTACATTTGCAAATTAACCAGTTGTGAGCATTTGCATTTCTTTCAGGCGAGGAGACACCCTGGCAAGAAGGCCTGTTTATTGGTAAGCTGCCTTCCCCTCCCTCAGTCTCACAGCATACGAGTCTTCCTGAATAAAACTTAAGCTGAAGCATGTGCAAGATCAGAGTTTACCGTCCCAGGATAAAAGTAGGGGATTTTTTTCTTCATAAATTAAGAAATTAGGGGCACATCTTGCCCCTCCAATCCCACCCACTTCAACCACTGGGTTGTACAGTTGCTTCATTCCATAACATTTAGCCGGCATATAAGGGACCAGATATACTTAGGGCTTGCATTGCCTTTGGACCATGCACAGTGCATGTGAATACTTTGTAAACACATTCAAATTGTCCGCCAGTCTCCCATCGGATTTAAATAAAGTAAAGGGCATCTCGGTTGTGCAAATTCCAGAAGACGGTTTGAGACCGGACAGAAGAATCTGTTGTAAACTCAGTAGGCTGAGCCACTTAGCTCCCAAGGAGGATGGTTGATGTCTTGAAGAACTAAAGTACGAGGCAAGCAATCAATATTGAATTAAAACTTACCAGCAAAGGAGGAGAAGCAGACATTGTTAGTAGATATTTAGCGGCAAAGATCAAGGCAAGTAGTCACTGCTGATCGAATGCTTACAGCAAAAGAGGAGAAGCCCTCATTATTAGTCAGATACTTACCAGCAGAGCAGGAAAAAGAAACAGAGCAAACGCATAGTAGGGTTAAGCCTACTTATTAATATTGACTTTAGCTTTTTAATAGAATAGTGATCTTAATAGCTGTAGGTAGCAAATTAAAGGGGTACAATAAAATATGTAACATTCAGAAGCAGCATGAAGCTATATCAGAGGTGGTATAGGTAGCCTTAACATGCTACAAAGCATTCAGTTTTAAGAAACTTGGGCAGATTCAGAAAGTGCTAGGTGCAACTCAGGAAAAGATTGTCCCCAGAATAATTCGGGTGGTTAGTTTTAGCATTCTGCATAGCATTTGTTTTGGGCACCAAAGCAAATATAGAACAGCAAGAGTGCAAAGACGGCAAGGAGTTGATTCCCGGTAACTTCAGATGTTGAGTAGAGGCTAAGCAAAAAGATTCTGCATAGCGATCATTTTGGAGGCAAAAGCGGATGGAAATTGCAGAGTGCAAAAAAATCCCAGGAGAACTTCATATGTTTAATTGCAGCTGTACAGGAACATGACCGATTTTAGGGACCACGGTGTGGGACAGTGGTGGTATTAACAAAAAACAGTTTTTTGCAGCCCTCTGGAGTAATGTAACTGTTTTAACATTCGCAGATTTACAAAGAATTGTAAAGTTGGGTATGCGTCAAAATTGTACGCCTCTTAGACCCAGGGGTGACAAGGAGAAATATTTTTATTTCTCCTCATTGTTTCCTTTTTTGTGTGTGATGCATTATGCTTCACATATAGAAAAAAGGAAAATGCCTGTTTTCGAGGAGGAAGGTATCCCTTTTTCCACAAAAACAATCCTGCCTGTAAGGCAGGCACCTTTACACCATGGCGCAAGGATGCCTACTTTGGCATTAAGTAGAACACAGTGCGCCAGCTCGGGGAGGCAGCAGAAATGTTTCATATCTTTGGAAATAAGGTGCATTTCAGATGTCCTCCTTTCACGCAATGCAGCAAGTTGCCTTTCAGTGGTGCATTGTGTGAAATGTTAGTAAATCAACCCTAATGTATGCAATGGCTTCCCATTGAAGTGGCTGGTGGGTTGGAGGTTGCGGAGGTCCAAGTGGTAAAGCTGGCCAAAACACGATAAACCCACACATCAATAATCTATCTAATTATTTACAATGGGACCTGTTACATTATTGATGTTAAGTTGTTCTTTATTGGTTGGAAGAGAATTCCGGAAAGAAAGATATTCATTCACAGTCCTTGGGACACATTGTGGGGAGTGAAGTGAGAAACACTTTGACAACACTCATCGAGATCTGACACGGCTGCGGTTAGTGGGGTTTCCTCTGTAGCAACATTGTGGACAAGATTATATCACAGAAAGTTAGAGGTTACCTCAAGAGAAGCTCTGTAGTCCTATATCCCAGTTGAGGAAGCCTCAGAGAAGGTTAAATGCTTGTATGACAAACATTGGGAACAAAAAATATTACAACAACAAATATTGAGACAGAAATATCAGGAACCAAAATAAGGAGTACTTTGTACATAAACTACAAAAAATATTGTGGACCAAAATACTGTTAAAATAGGTAAGTAAACTGAAATAGCTATATACATTTAGCATTATATATAATTTCATTTCAAATAAAGGGTAAAATAAAAAATCCAAATTAAAAATAATAGGCAAAATATTGCCAAAGGCAAGCCCGACTGCACCCGTCCGCGCCTTGACCGCAAACAGTGCCAGGAACCCTGGATCTCCTTTAAACCACCCCCTGGACTGCCTCCGTTATGACTCCGAGACCCTCCTCCACCTCAAGGTCAGACATCTCAACAACTGTTGCACCATCTCCCCCAAGGACACCCAGAGACCTTTCACTTGCAGGAACTGCAACTTCAGCACCAACATCAACAAACTCTCCACTCACAAAGATACCAATAACCTCCACAACCCCATCAACTGCCTGCTCCTGAACATCCACTCCCTCCACAAACATGCCACCGAACTCTGGGACCTGATCGACACCACCCGACTTCGCCTTCCTCACGAGACCTGGACCAACCCCACCTCGGGTCCAGACATCGCCATCGCCATTTCCGACAGTTACAGCATCCCAAGGAGGAACCGGCCCTCCCGCTCGGGTGGAGGACTTGCCATTGTGCACAAGTCCTCACTACGTGTCAAGGCCATCCAAGAAGAACACTGCACCACTATGGAACACCTTCACTTCCTGGTACACTCCAACCACAACTCCTCCCTCTGCGGCACACTGGTGTACGTGCCACCTGGCCCCGCACAGCTTTCATAGACAACGTCGTAGACATCGCTACCCCCCAGGCCCTGGCGTCAATCGACTACCTGCTGCTCGGTGATCTGAACTTCCACCTCGAGGAACGCACCGACCCAAGCACTACCGCTCTATTCGACAACCTCGTCACCCTTGGCCTCAGACAGCTAGTCTCCATACCCACACACATCGCAGGACACACACTGGACCCCATCTTCACCTCAAGCGACCAGATCACCATTCAAGACCATCTCCACCTCAAACTGGACCGACCACCGCTGCATACACTTCACAATCACTGCACCCAGCAGCAGCACCCGGACCTCCAGGACTCCCCACAGGAAATGGAATGAAATTACCAACAAGCAACTCACCTCATTGCTCGCCAAATCCCTCCCTCCCCCTCTGACGATGCCAACACAGCAGTATGCAATCTCAACGCATGGATCACCAAATGTGCTGACACTCTAGCCCTTCGCCCCTCTCCAGCTGACATCGGCCAAACACGTACCTAAGAAGGGCAGCTGGCTCACCACCAAACTCCAAAAATCTAAGCGTACCCGCAGATGTTTAGAGAAAAAATGGACACAGCAAATCTAGCACAGACCTCACCTCATTCAAAGCCACAACCGCAACCCACCGATTAAAAATCAAGAACGCAAGGAAGGACACACTCCGGGAGTGCATCAACTCCTCCACACACAACTCAAAGGAACTCTTCTCAGTCATCAACGAGTTCACAGATCCCCCCTCTGAAGCCACCATCATCCCCTGTCACAGGACTTCTGCGACAAACTCGCCTCCTTTTACCACCACAAGATACAGGACATCTACCACATCCTGTCACCTGGAACTGGAACCTGTGACCGACCCACCCCCAAAATCTGTCCAGACCATCCACAACTGGTCCAAGCTCACCACAAAGGAAACAGTCAACATCCTGAACAGCACCTATTCTGGAGCCACCTCAGAGCCCTGCCTACACCACATATACATCGGAGCCAGCCCATCCATCACCCCCAAGCTTCGTAACACAATCAACTGCTCCATCAGCACGGGCACCTTCCCTGAAGACTGGAAACATGCTGAAATGCGCCCTCTCCTGAAGAAACATTCGGCCGACCCATCAGAACTTAAGAATTTCCAGCCCATCTCGTTGTTAACCCACCAAAGTACTAGAGAAAGCAATCAGGGCACTACTACGGAATTTCATCGAGGCCAACAACTCCCTGGACAGCTCCCACCCTGGCTTCCGCAGCAATCACAGCACGGTGACAACACTGCTGGCAGCCACTGACGACATCCGATTACTCCTAGATCGCGGCCACTCTGCAGCACTCATACTCCTCGACCTCTCAGCAGCTTTCAATGCAGTCTCCCACAGCTCTCTGCACACCAGACTCCACGACATAGGAATCTGTGGAAGAGCCCTGGAATGGATCCACTCCTTCCTCTCTGGGAGGATGCAGAGGGTCAGACTCCCACCCTACACCTCTAGACCCACAGGAGTCAACTCTGGAGTCCCCCAAGGATCCTCACTGAGTCCCACACTGTTCAACGTATACATGGCCCCTCTTGCTGCCATCATCAGAAGCCACGGTATGAACATCGTGTCATAGGCCGATGACACACAACTCATCATTTCCCTCACCAAAGATCCGGACACGGCCAGAAGGAACTTTCATGCAGGAATGAAAGCTGTCTCCAAGAAAAATGCCTCAAGCTTAACTCTGACAACGCGGAGCTCATCATTTCGGAAATGCCACCTCCGCCTGGGACGACTCCTGGTGGCCCACATCCCTCAGCACCCCCTCCTGCACAGACCGAGCATGCCCGCAACAAAGGTATCATCCCCGACTCCTCCCTATCTATGACTCGCCAGGTAAACTCTGTCGCCTCCTGCTGCTGGCACACACTCCGCAAACTCCGGAAGATCTTCAGTTGGAACCCAGCAGACTGTTACAGGACAGTCACCCACGCCTTAGTCATGAGTAAGCTTCACTACAGCGACGCCCTCTACGCCAGCACCTCAACTAGGAACATCAAAAAACTTCAACTCATCCAGAGTGCCACCGCCATACTCATTCTGGACCTCCCTCACCGAGAACAAATCTCCCAACACCTGAGGACCCTCCACTGGCTACTGGTCAAGAAGCGAATCACAGTCTTGAACAGCGAATCACCTTCATGCTTCTCACTCACACGTACAAGGCCATACACAACGCACCACCACTACCTGAACCACTGCGTCTCCTTCCACACTCCTGTCAGATCCCTTCTCTCAGCCGAGATGGCCCTGGCCACCGTTCCTCGCATCCGCAAAACCACAGCCAGAGGACCATCTTTCACCTACACTGCAGTAAAGAGCTGGAACAACCTCCCCCTGCACCTCAGACAAAGCCCGTTGCTCACCATCTTCAGGAAGAACGTCAAGACGTAGCTCTTCGGATGAGCCCTCCCCTCTCCCCCAGCACCTTGAGACCCTCACGGGTGAGTAGCTGCGCTTTACAAATACTGATTGATTGATACATATATATATATATATGTGTATATATACATATATATATATATATAGAGAGAGAGAGAAAGAGGTATACTCATATACATAAAAAAAAAAAAACAATATGCAAATAACGTATCAAATAAAAGACACTAAAAATATTAATAATATTAGTAAAAGATAAACAATTGTTACAAAAACATACATCAAATTATTTAAAAAAGAAAAACAATACAAAACCAAAAAAAATTAAATAGAAGAAAATACAAATTATTTAATTTTATAAATAATTGTAAAATTCTGTTTTTTAATTAAATAAATATTAACAATTCTAACAGAACAATAGTAGGTAAACGTTGGAAGCTGAAGAAGTCAGATTTACTGTATCCACTCCCACTTATACTACAAGATGGAAAGCGTTGGACTTGACAGGGTACAAAATTCTGCTCACACTCCAAAGTGAGAAAAAACAGGAGTGTTTTGGAGGGGATGCATTTACCATTCCCACTTCAGCATAAATAACAGTAGGGAATGTGTTGGGCTCTAAAGGGGTTATGTAAATTTCCTATTCCACTCTGAACAAGAGTAGTGGAAATTTTGGAATTTGGAGGCAACAGATTTATTATTCCCCACTTCCACATAAACAGAAGAAGAGAAAGTGCTGGACTTTGGGTTAGATATACTATTCACGCTCCAATCTGACCAACAGTAGGAAGGGGTTTTACTTTGGAAAGATTAAATATACAATTCCCACTGCAACATAGTAAAAAACAGGGAAAGTGTTGAATATTGGAGGGGTTCGATTTTCTATTCCTACTCCAATCTGAATAACAGTATGGAAAGTTTACTATTTCCACTGCCATCTGAGCCACAGTAGGGAAAGTATTGGACTTTGAAAGGGTTAGACTTTCTATTCTCACTCTCATCTGAGCCACAGAAGGGAAAATGTTGGATTTTGGAGAGGTTAAGTTTACTATTCTCATTCTCATTCCTAATTAAGCAAAAACAGAAAAAAGTTTGACTTTGGAGGGGTTAGATTTGATATTTCCATTAACTGTGAGCAACTGTAGGGAATGCATTGGATTTTGATGGGTTAGATTTACTATTCCAACTACAATGTCAGCGAATACAGAGACAGTGTGGGACTTTGGAGAGTTTACTTTGGTATATCTACTCCAACATAAACAGCAGTTAGGAAGGATTTGCACTTTGCTTGAGTTAGATTTACATTCCCCCTTCAATCTAGAAACTGTAGGGAAAGTGTTGGACTTTGGAGGAGTTCGATTTACTATTCCTACTCCAATTTGAGCAACTTTAGGGAAAAGGTTTAACTTTGAAGGGGTTAAATTTACTTTTCCCACTCCAATCTAAGCAACATTAGGGAAAGTGTAAAACTTTGGAGGCGTTAGAATTTACTATTCCCTCTCCAACCTGAATAACAGTAGGGAAAGTGCTGTACTTTGAAGGGATCAGATTTACTATTCTGACTCCAATGCACGCAAATGCAGGAAAACGTCGGACTTTGGACAGATTAGATTTACTATTCCCACTTCAATGTAAGCAAAATTAGGGAAAGTAATGGGTTTTGCAGGTGTAAGATTACTATTCTAACTCTTATTTGCTTTTTTAAAAGATTTACACAACATTTAAAAGAAAACGTATCCATTAAATATAAATCAGAGTCAATTAAAATCTAAAAATACAATTCTGTATTACAAATAAATCTAAATAAAGAAATAGAAAAAGTTGTGAATACTTAAAAACATAACCTCTTTTTCTAGTACCCCAAAACACCAATACGCAACTGAAATTAACAAAAAAGATTAAAAATTGATAACAATTAAAAAATATAAATATTAAATTAAGTAAAACAATTGAAATCGAAACAATTAATAAAAAATCATTCAAACTATTTTATAAGTATACAAACTGATTAACCAATTAACACTGAATAAAAAAAAAACATAAAATAACAACAAACTAATTTACAAAATGAATCATAATACAATAAATTAAAATATATAAAAAATGTACAACAAAATAAACTCAATAATTTACATTTTAAATAACTTCGCTCCATAATCCCCTACAAACCAAACAACCAGTTAAAAAGGTAATTTTTCTCAATGAAATAATAAGTCCCAAGAAAATATTGTTACAATTTGTTTCACTTTTTGTATAATGCTAACAAATGTGCACTGTTATCAAGTGTTTATCAGCAACGTACAGCTCATTGTGTGAGAGGTTCTGTGCCCGCTTTCTCTCGTTCTATTTTTCTTGTTGCTTTTGGTTTTAATTCTTTTTATTTGCATCTTTGTAGTTTCTACTTCTTTTTCATGCTTTGATTTATTTTATTATCCTTTGGTTTTGCCTCTGTGTATCTGTGTTCCTTTCCTAACAGGTTCACGCCTCCCTTCTATATAATCTTCCTTTCTTCCTCTTTCCTCCTTCTTTTATCTTTCATTCCATTCTTCTTTTCTTTACTTTCTTCCTTCTAAAATTCCTATCTTTCTTTATTCTCTTTCTTTCTTTCTTCTTTCGTTTTTCCTTTCAATTCTTATTTTCTCATCCTTTCCTTCAAGCTTTATTGCAAAGTCTGTGAAGTCCTTGCATCAATCTCTCCTAAATATCAAAATCAGAACAACACATCTTTGATAAGAGACTTTATGAAATACAACTTCCATAAGTAACTGTTCATTCTTTGTAGGTGCTGAAGAAAAGAAAGGTGGTGCTGAGGAGGTATGTTCCCAAAGTTTTTACTAGACATGTCTATTCAAAATTGTACACGAGCTTCAGTTGCATTGCATCCTTTCCTGCACACATGCTTGTGATAAATGTGTTCATTTGCTATATGTTTCTTAGCTTTCCCTTTTTCAGAGAGTCGATAGAAGGTACCATTGGCTTATTTTTGCTAATGCCAGTCTGAATGCCCAAATATGAGTTATGTGTTTTGCTGAGCCTTTCTACTGACATACACGTGTGTGTGTGTGTGTGTGGTTGTGTAGCTCATAACTGTTAAAATACTTTTTGAAGGAAGTGTTCTGAAGCGGTTATTTTTGGCCCCATAGAGAACCCTAAGGTGCAGCGTACAGATAGCAGTCATCCAGGGGGTAGATCATATCCTGCAGATCACTGACCCTTTGCCATTTCGTTCTACTTCACCTCGCAGTGGTCTTTGTCACCATTAACCAGAAAATTCTACTTGACATTCTTGCTCATAGAATAGTATTTGAAATCACATTTCTGAAGTGAATCAAATTCTACCTGGTAGAAAGAACCGGGTTGGTGCAATGGGTTCTTCCAGGTCTATGCACATCCATGTGACAAGCGGTAGCATTCAGGGTCCCAGTCCCTCACCTGTAATCTTTGATATCTGCAGAAACCCTTGGAAACCAGACTGGCAAACACAGATGTCAACATCCAGCAATACAATGATGACAGTCAACTATACTTAAGAATCACATAAGGGCAGAAATATGCAGACTTGTCTTGCACCTGTCCAAGCAAGGAAATCCTGTAGCAGGGTAAATCTGATTACAAGGCCATGTCCAAAGTTGATTCAGCAAAATTAACTTGGAAAACATAACCCATGACTCACGGCAACCTCAACTTGGAAACATGTAGGGCCCATAAAAAAGTTACCTGCCATTGCTCTGTAAAGAGAAGTCCTTCCTCCTGAAGGAAAATATCAGAATAACTGTAGACACTATAGTCCTTACCAAATACCCTGCTCACCTGCACCCAAGAGATATACAGGTGACCTGAAAGGCATCCTCCAGGCAGTAAAGCACCTTAAAAGTGACATCGAGGTTCAGGGGTATAATTACTCCACTACAAAAACGTCCCTACTGCGTGAATCCACTCCAGGACCAGCTGCACTGTGAACAAGGCAGCCAGTATGAACACACCACTATATTTGGCTGGCTCGGGCAATGCATCAAGAGAAGTTACTGAAGGCTAGTTTTAGCAGACTGGGTACCATAACATGCAAAATACAAAAACAAGAACTTTCTCTTGCCATACCCTAAGAATTTGCATCGCCATTCCAGTGGAAGTTCGACAGGCATCCTGTGCTTCCTGAGTAAAACTTAACACCCTGCTCTTCCTTGAAGCAAAATCTCTAATCACCATGCACCAGCCTACCTGGCCTTCTTTGCCTCTCTGGTCCCCTTGTTCACTTCCATCTTTTTTATAGGGCATCCGGCACATTCTTTCCCCCATTTTTAAGCGATGACATACCCCTTAATTGTATAGCATTCTGTTGCTATTTAGCTGAGTTTGTGCTTTCTAAATAGTAACATCCATAATTAAGCACAAAACCCGTTACTTTTTCAGTCCCATTGGCTTGGAGTTCTTCTGTGTGGGCTTCCTGTTGCTCCATAAATGTATGGCAGGAAGAGAATTTATCGGTACAATTAAAATTTGCATGTTGATATTATCTCTTTATCTATTTAATTGAGTTCGATGCTAGGATGTCCAACTAGGATTGATGATAAGATTTTAAAATGACCAACTAAGCCTTTGCATTAATTTAGAACTTTTGATAGAGAAACATTAAAGTTGACTATTTATATTGCTTCTCATCAATTAAATCTTTCACTTTAAAATGTTTTGCTTCTGCCTGCAGGCTGACAAGATTGCTGCAACGAGGGCTCAGCAAACATTGACCGTTACAACTATCTTGGTGAGTGGCATAAAAAGCAGGGATTCAGCTCTGGGCAACTCGTGATGGCTGTTTAAACTTATTTTGACAGATCCTGCTGCTTTGTTTTAAGCAGAAGCATCTGGAACACTCGAGTACGGGCTGCAAAGGCATGTGGGCACTGGAGCTTCTTGCCGAAAATGTCAAGTGCGCTTTTTGCTCAATCAGGCCCATGGACTCCAACCTCATTGTCATTTAGAGGACAGGCGACATATAGTTCCATAAAAGTCATTAGATCAGATGTGCAGTGTCATTATCACTCTTCAATGCAGGCTTAGGTCAGTTACAGCTCATTAACCTACAGTAAAGAATTAGGTGGCATCTCCTTGCCACGTTCTATCATTCCAGATTGCTTTTGCACTGCATCCATGCCACAACAGTTTGCTTTATAGAGGTTGGTTGCATGCAGGGAACTGCAGAGGAAGCCTTTCTACAGTATTCCACCACAGTTGTATAACACACAGCATGATTCCACCAGCTCACAGCACTAACCCATCCTCAGCGCAGATAACGCACAGCAGCAGCCTCCATGCTAGTAAGGCTGGAGTTTTATAGAGAATGAGGACATAATGTGACCTACAGATTGAACTGCAAATTGCTGCACTACCTCACATGGGTTTACTACAGTACTGCACTAGATCATAAAGAACACCATGCTCCAGAGACAGATAAATGCACAGCAGCAGTCTCTGAGTCAGCAGGACTTCACTTTTATGCAGGATTGGGGCTCTCAGCACACTTTTCATACTCTGCTACACAACATTGTATTGCCAGTTTTAAAATAAAGAACATGATGGTAAAGTCACATCAAGCACTGCTGTCAAGAAACGTACTGAAGTATTTGTCACTATTATGGATCTTTTGGATTTTTTTGATATCTACAATTTTTTGCCTCTGTGTTTTTGGCTATATTTGGGAATAAACCAGCATTCACAATTAAAATATATATATTTTAACAGATAGGTCTCATCTATGATTAAGGTTATTGGGGCCTGATGTATCATTCTTAACAATAGTGATTACCTAATTGCGATGTTTTGGAATCTCAATTAAGTAATCGCTATTGGAATCTATGAAACTCCAGGAGTTTCATACTGCGATTCGCAAGAGCTCGCAAATGGACCTACCTTATTAATATTCATGAGGTAGGTCGCAATTTGCGAGCCACTGCGAATGGCTACAATCACAGGGATGGTGACCTGCTGGACCCAGCAGACCACCATGTCTGGGATTGCTTTTCAATAAAGTAATCTTTTTTTTTTAAATGCAGCCTGTTTTCCTTAAAGGACAACGAGATGCATTTAAAAATGGAAAATTAAAAGTCTTCTTTTCATTTTTTAAGAGTAGGCAGTGGTGCATGGGACCAGTGCCTGCTCCTAAAAAACATTTTCACATTAATTCACAAAGGGGAAGGGGCCCCTTGGGGATACCCGTGCCTCTTTGTGAATGCAACTGCGATTGTTTTGCGACTGCATTCATGGTCAAAAAATAATCAAACATCCCTTTGTGATTCTGTATTACGAAGGGATGTCCTTGACATGCCCCTTCCTAATACCGAATCGGTATGTAGTCGCAAATTGGACTTGTTACATACAAAAATGCATTTTTGCAATCGCAAAAATGTTTGATATATCTGGCCCTTATTTGCCGGGTCAATGTATTTTAAGCTTGGTCTCTTATATATGAATAATCAAAGAAAGAAGTGTTGTGCCAAATGTGCAACATCCAAGACAATTGCTCCACCACCTCCTAAGTTCCCATTTCTGATATTTTAGTGTGTTAGTTGCACTCCCTCAAAACTTTGTTGTCACTGTTAGTCATTTTAAACACCTCTATTTACCTTTGGACACATGAAAAAATCTCTAATATGGCCATCATGGGTTTACACTCCGTTGACAAGAACTTATTCAACATTCAGAAAGTTCTTCTGATCTCTGCGGGGTGAAACAACAGGAAGTGCTGAAGAAACAAAATAAACCTGGAAGAACATCATCTCATCCAAAAAGCTGCAAGATTCTTCCATGTTTTAAGCTAGATTAGTTTACACCAATTACATGCATGTAATTGATTTGTGTGGGAAATTGATTGGAAGTGGCGGTAATGCTATACAGAGATATTTAATTGCGTTGCTTCCAATCTGAATGGTACTGCATCTTGCACAAATGCCGCCCTGGCTTCTCCTATTCAAAGACATTTTAAAGCTCTGAAAACCACAAGGGGAGCTCTTACAAAAGGAGATATTAATAAAATGGATTAACACTGTATCTCACACAAGAGATGTTATTTTGTTTACACTATCAGTATTAGAAATGCCCTGTCCGTAAAAGCTGCTAGTACATGTGTCTAATGTTAATGAGTCATTTCTTGCAGCAAGCGCCCTTCACAATGGTTAAAGACATCGACTTGGAGGGGTACTGCGTTGAGTTGATGTACGACCTGGCCAAGAAGCTGGGCTTCAGCTTCACCCTCTCCGTCGTGAAGGATGGGAAGTACGGCGCCCAGAACGAAGCTGGCAACTGGTCTGGGATGATTGGCGAGGTTGTTCGAAAGGTGGGTACAAGTGTCAATCCAAGCTTCTCAACCCTACAGGTAGGAAGATGATCAGATTCAACTTCACTGTAGGGTCATGTGCTACTATGAATATAAGGAATGTGGGTCTAGGACACAAGGAACATAACCCTGTATCCTGAACTTGCACCTGTTGAAAATTATGTATAACATTTCATCTTAAAAAGTGTAATCCTGTTTGGAGGTAATAGATTTAAACTATCAATAAGTCTGCCTATTGGAGTTGATTTATCCCAAAACAGATTGAAGCGGCATGAATGCCATGGATGTCTGAATTTTCGCTATTGCTTTGTACGGTGCCACATGGAGAGGGAACTTATGAGTTATCCTTTAAAAATTAAATATCATACAGTGTACATATCTAACAGCAGCATCATTAAAAGCCTCCTGATCAGTAGGCAGTTATCAGTGATATTTCCTCCTTATGTGATCAGTTTATCACGTATTCACTCTCTAAATATTCAGACTGCAGTACCAATACTTCTACTAATACTTATTACTTTACAATTGCTTTACGTTGGTGTAACAAGGATTTGAGCCATCATGTCTGGGTGGCCCTCTCCCTCTACGTAATTATGGGTACTTTTTCTAGACCTGGACATTTGTGTACTTATTTAGTGCATTTGCGTGCCGTGATTTTCTTTTGCTTCCTTATTACACTAACATTTCTGAAATCAATGATTTGTAGGTAAAACCTACAGGACCGGAGACAGTATCCATAATGACCTAGAGTGTAGTAGTTACCCTACCAATATCGGGAGCCTCACCAAGTTAGACCGCTCTTCATCCATCAGGTTTTCTATCCTCTAACAATGGCTTTGGGTCAACATGTTCAGTAAACTAGGTGCAGAGAATTATGCCCAATATTAATGTGTGACAGTTGTTGCAGAGCAAAAGAGAGAGAGGTAGACAATGGAGAAAGAAGAAAGAAAAGGAGTGCATATGGCAATGGTGGTAGAAGCGTGAGACAGAATTAAGTCTAGGAAGCCTTGATGAGCAGCACCCAGAATCAGCACAGGTGTTGGGCTCTTAAGAAAGACATTATGGGGGTCATTATGACCCTGGCGGAAGGCGGAGAAGCGGCGGTAAGACCGCCAACAGGCTGGCGGTCTTTCCTCTGCGTATTATGACCATGGCGGTTACCGCCATGGTCATCCGCCGGTTCTCCGTTCCGCCCGCCGGGCTGGAGACCAGGGTCTCCAGCCCGGCGGCCGTCGCTATACCGCCGGCGGTATTTGGACCCGGCTGACCGCCATCGATTTCATGCGGTTTGAAACCGCCACGAAATCCATGGCGGTAAGCACTATCAGTGCCAGGGAATCCCTTCCCTGGCACTGATAGGGGTCTCCCCCATCCCCCGCCCCCACCCCCGAATCCCTCCCCTACACCCCCCACCCCCCTGCCACCCCCCAAAGGTGGCAGGACTCCACTCCCCACCCCAACCCCCAACATCACAGCACCCATACATACACGACACGCATGCAGGCACCACCAACACACATACACGCACACACACCGACATACATGCCAACATCCACACACACAGTCAGACACGTACACCCACATTCAAACATACACGCACACATCCATACAGACATACCTACAGACATACACGCACTCATTCCCATACACACAACACCCCTGCAAGCATACACGCACTCACACACCCCCTCTACTACACACACACACACCCCCGTGCACGCACACAACACACAACACCCCCCCACCCTCACGGACGATCGACTTACCTGGTCCGACGATCCTCCGGGAGGGGACGGGAGCCATGGGGGCTGCTCCGCCGACACCACACCGCCAACAGAACACCGCCACGCTGAATCACACGACGTGATTCGCTGGGCGGTGTTCTGTTGGCGTGGCGGTGGAGGTGGAGCAACCTCCACTTCCCCCCCAGTATGGCTGTTGGCGGCTCTCCGTCCGTTAAAGGACGGAGAGCTGCCAACGGTCATAATAGGCCGAGCGGCAAACCGCCACCACTGGCGGTCTTCCGCACGGCGGTCCCTCGGCGGTCTTGAAAAAAGACCGCTGAGGTTGTAATGACCCCCTATGTCTCTGCACTTATTTTTTTTAACTAATAAGAAAATGGTTATAGCAACATTTGGCAGATGTGAGACTTGGAACTATTTTTATAGGCCTTTGAGTAGATTGTTTTGGAGGAAAGCTGACTTCAAGGCAGTGAATAAGAAACCTGTACATTTTATTTGCCATTAGAGAGTTACACTGAGAGAGGCAAAGAGCACAAACTGATCCACTCTCCAAAGCCCTTTTTCTGCTTACCAATTAACTGGCAATCTCGACATTGTCTCCTGATTTGTCTCACAAGCACAATATCAATGTTTACATGTCAGTCTCCTAAATGGGAGACTTATAATAGTGTAACACTAAGAAAAACATAGGGGTGCATTCACTAAAATGCTGTGCTGCAGTCGGTAAGACGGAGAGAGAAGGAAAGCAAATCTACAGAGATATGACACTTTCCTACTCTCTGCCCAATGCTGGCTCAGAATCAGGCTTACTAGTGCCGCACACACACATTTGAACCATAGTGATAGGGTGTCTGGGGTAGTCTAGCTAGATTTTGTACTGGAAGGGCAGCCTTCTCTCACAATTTTCGATGCTTAGACTAGCTTTGAAGCTTTTCCTCCTTTGTAAGTGTGCTGTACAATGCAGAACACATGCAAAATTGGATTAGAAAGGAGACATAAAAGCATTTCTCTTCGATATCCCCTAAGTTAAAAGGGAGTTATTTTTTTATGCAAAACCCTGTCTACTGCTTTTAGTAGATAGGATTTTGCATCATAATCCATGGGGTGCATGGGAATGCATCGAATGCCTTCTTAGGACAAAGTAAAGCAAAACATAGCTAGACACTACTGTGAGTTACTTTTAGTTGCCTTTCCAGCGCAAAACACGTTTTGGCCAGGAAAAAAATTGGAATTAATATTTTGTGCTGATATGTGGCAATTTTGGGACATCAATTCGATGCAACGATGCAAACTGTTAGTAAATATAATCCACAGCATCCTACAAATGTAGAGAGACATTTGAGGGTAAAGTAAGAGAATATAATTTCATACATCAAATTTTAGAATGATTAATACACTTACGGGTAACTGAGCCTTGGTTAAGTCATACTAAAGCACTACCACTTTTGCTCATAACAGTCTTAGGTTGGGTTTTTGTCTCAGCCAGAAAGGGGAGTTTTGATGAGTGTCAGATCAAAAGAGAATGTGGCTTAGCTACAATGACTCAAAGCTGCTCAACAAAACTATGGTCTTCTAAAAAAAAAAACTGGAAATCAGCAAGAAGGAACGTTGCTTCATTGCGATGAGGCCATTCTATCTATGCAACAATTTCCAAAAGTATGTACCCAGCATTCACATTGAGTGTGTCCTCACTACACAATTATTTATTTATCTTTCATTTAACACCGAAAATGGAACTAGATTCATGAACGAGAAGGTTGAGAATTATGTCTCACTCCCTGAGGCCAGGAGAGATCTATGGGCCAGATGTAGCAAAGGGTTTTACCCATTTTGTGTCTATGGGAAAATGTGTTCGTACATATGGCCCTATGTCTGCTAAGTAACAACCCAAACCTTCTCAAACCTCGCTACATTGAGAGGTCATAGTGATCATGGTGTTTACATCAGAATCACTCTGATCTTATAAATCATAATTCCCCATAACTCTAACTTTGTAAAGGGTTCATATAAAAACGTATGCCTGCAAGGTTATATCCAGATTATGATTTTATTGTTTCACCACCAAACATTCCAGAAACAGAATTGTTTAAAAACCGAAAGAAGGGCTCAGAGTTGGTCTTGTGCAGTAGAACACTGACTATAAAATATGTTTTATTCAGCAAAGAAGAGAAGGCATTTTAGGTGAGGTTTACTTCATCGGAGGCAGGGGCAGATTTATTGAAAAGTGGCGCAGTGCGGTGCAGCGCCAAAATTAACAGCGCTGCGTCACTTTAGAAACGCAGAGATGCGCCGTATTGAACTGAATACGGCGCACCCCTGCATTTTCCCCTGCGCTGCCGCTAAATTTAACTGCCAGCGCCAACACAGGCATCCTTGCACAACTGTGCAAGGATGTCTGTGTTGAGGGGTGTGATTGTTTATGTGCGAAAAGGTGTCCCTTCCTGCACATAAACAATCACTAATTGCGTTTTGGCACTTCTGTGTGTGCTGCACAATGAGGCATACACAGAAGTGCCAAAGCGTCATTTTCAAAAGATTTTTTATGCGCAGGAAGGGACACCCTCCCACACATTACCAATCATTTCTGACATTTTGCTTTTTCTATGCGTGCGGCAGAATGCAGCACGTATAGAAAAAGCAAAAAATGAGGAGGATTAAAAGTATTCCTCCTCGTTGCTCCCTGCTAAACCCACCCCTGGGGGTGGAGTTAGATTTTGGTGCTGCCTCAGATTTATGTGATTTCATAAATCTGAGGCAGCATCAAAATGCAATGGGTGTTGCTGTGGCACGCCCACAGCAACACCCATTGCACGCCCCTTCCACGCACAGTACTGCGTGGGAAGGGGCCGTATTTTCAGGGGGGCGTTAAGCCACAAAAAGTGGCTTAACACCACCTTGTAAATACGGCGCTGTGCTCAAGGTCACAGGAGAGTCACAGAAAGTGACGCTCCTGTTGCGCTAGGGCTGTATAAATACGGGCCGCAATGTCTGAAAACTTAGGGCCATATTTATACTTTTTGACGCAAAACTGCACTAACGCAGTTTTGCGTCAAAAAAATTAGCGCCGGCTAACGCCATTCTGAAGCACCATGCGGGCGCCGTATTTAATCAATGACGTTAGCTGGCGTTAGCCGCCGGCGCTGCCTGGTGTGCGTGGAAAAAAACAACGTACACCAGGCAGCGCCAGCGTAGGGGGATATGGAGCTTGGGCGCCAAAAAATGGGGCAAGTCAGGCTGAGGCAAATTTTTCGCCTCAACCCGATTTGCGCCATTTTTTTCGACTCCCAACCCCCATAGAAATTACTCCTGTCTTAGCAAAGACAGGAGTCATGCCCCCTTGCCCAATGGCCATGCCCAGGGGACTTATGTCCCCTGGGCATGGTCATTGGGCATAGTGGCATGTAGGGGGGCACAAATCAGGCCCCCCTATGCCACAAAATTTGTTTTAAAAAATACTTACCGGAACTTACCTTAATGTCCCTGGGATGGGTCCCTCCAGCCTTGGGTGTCCTCCTGGGGTGGGCAAGGGTGACAGGGGGTGTCCCTGGGGGCATGGGAGGGCACCTCTGAGCTCCTTCCGAGCCCACAGGTCCCTTAACGCCTGCCTTGTCCAGGCGCTAAAAAATGGCGCAAAAGCGGCCGTACGTCATTTTTTTTGACCCGCCCACTCCCGGGCGTGAATTTTGCCCGGGAGTGTAAATACGGCGCACATGCCTCGGAGTCAATTTTTTAGACGGGAACGCCTACCTTGCATATCATTAACGCAAAGTAGGTGTCCACGCTAAAAAATGACGCAAACTCCATGGACTTTGGTGCTAGACGCGTCTAACGCCAAAGTATAAATATGGAGTTAGTTTTGCGTCGGAATTGCGTAAAAAAAAACGACGCAATTCCGGCGCAAACAGAGTATAAATATGCCCCTTAACCTCTGAGTCAGGGGTCCAGAAGGGAAAAAAGTCTTTGTTACTTCCTTTTAATTGTGATGGGTGATGGAGGTCTAAAGCAGAATCTAGCAGCCCAGGTTACACAATATCCATATTTTTACGCATGTTGTAAGCCAAGACTTTTTGATTTTACAGAAAATATTTGGATAATATACTTATTTGTCTGGGCTTTCACCTACCCCCTTCATTCGTTGGTCTGTTATTTTGTCATTCACATCCTTCTCTCATCCATTACAGGATTAAACATGAGGCATGTTCCCTTGACTTACTCCACTGTGAGGTAAACCATTATGCCCTTTCACAATGGTCATAAACTTCTATGCCAGGGACCACTAAAGGAATGTGTGTTTTTGACATCAAAAAATATTTTTCACTTTCACATGAATGGAGCTGAGCAAGGTGTCTGTCTTTGTTCTAAGATCCAAATCACCATCCAAGCCTTCAAAAAATTTAAAACAAGCAATAGAGAAGTGCTTCTCACAAATGAATAAAGTTAGGAATCATCACTTGTGCAATTCAGGTAACTGTTTTGGGTTGCATCAGAGAGTACTGTGTAACTTGTTCTATTAAAAGAGTCTAATTGGTACTCCAATGTTTACTGTAAGAAGGTAATAACAAAGAACATCACCCTTTCAGCTGCCAACCTCTACGCCAAGGTAAGTGGCATGAATCAATGTTATGCACTGTGAATCACCAGATGATGAGTATAAAGTAAGCACATGCTTTATGAACACCAGCATAGCTTCACTGGTAATCCCCCAATAAGGTTACACAAGCAGTGGCGGAAACAACCAACAAATGAGGAACTCATTAGAACCTACGGCCAAGATCCAATTTCTGTCTGCAATAAGATGGAGCAGCAGGTAACGATCTATAGGCGGGGCCAATAAATTTATGTGATTTTGTAGATACAGGTTTACTGCATCATCATGTATTTACTGCCTTTGCACATAATCATTATCGACTGCAGGAGATTTTAACAAAAAAATTGGTTCTAGTTCAAATGTATCAAAAGTTACTAACAACGCAACAACATGTGTTGCTGCGCAGTGCAGTGTAAGTCCTAGAAGAGATTCATGGGCAGTTTTATGGAAAGTGGTGCTGCACTGAGTGCAGCGCCACTTTCCTTGGGCCCCATAGCACCCCCCTACCGGCACCATGTGTGCGCCGTATTAAAAATATGGTGCACCATGGCGCATGGTAGGGTCAATAGCGTCATCTTTCATGACGCTAGTGATGTACTGTGCAGGAGTAGCACTAAAATATGGGTGCTACTCCTGCAGAGTACATAGGGCCCATTATAAAGAATGTAAGGCCACTTTTAACGCCTGCTCGTCAGCAGGCGATGGCATAAGGAAAGGAGATTTCCTTATGCCATTATCCGGCTCCCCTAACGGGGCAACGGCCCCTTTGCAAACATTATGCCTGGTGCAGGCATACTGTAGTGCAAAGGGTTACAGAGTGGCGCAATGCATGCATTGCGGCACACTGTAAATAAGGCGTGAGGATTTTGGCCGCGTTGGACCACATTAAGGTCAAAATAAATGACGTTAATGTGGCGCAAGGTGGCGCTAGGGGCCTATAGAAATGCCCCTTAATTCTCAGTGTACGCTATGGAAAGAAACCTGACGCTCCGTCTGTTCCCTAACGGGGCGCTGATTTATTGCTGCAAAAGGGGAAAGGTTGGTGTAATCGGTCGATTCTGGCCGCAGTATTGCTATGGCAACAGACATTTCTTCATTGCAGCGGCTGAAAAACATACGATTTGGCCAACATTAATCTGCTTCTCCCTGCACTCGAGAGGAAGCAATTATGATGCCTTGCTTTTTGTTTTTAACTTCAAGGCTTGTTCTTCAGATGCCATCCTTTATTAGATTATAATTCCCTAGTGTGTTTGGCATTGTTTATCAAAATGGGTATTTGATCGCATCATTCGCGAGACTTCCAGTGCTCATTCTTGTGTTTATTTATTCGTGTATTTATCAAGGTATTACACGTAGTCCCACGACTGACTTTTCATTATCCTCACATTGCCACTGCGGCACTTTCATATATAGGAATCAATTTTTTTACATAGTGTTTAGCACAGGACGTTCGCTTGTTTCTTAGCACCCCCACTAATTTGCCGTGTAAATGAACTACGGATAGCCCAAGCCATGAGAGCTACGATAGTATTTTCGTTCTTTCTTTGCATTTTGTCTCTTTTAGTTTTGTGTTTTATCTTTCTAAAACATGACTACAAGTATGCCCAGCAAAAAATACAGTAGTGGGTGAAACAAAGATACTTGACAAGAGATAAATCAGCAATTGTGGTATATGGAAATTAAGTACTTTTCCCAGATTGCACAATTTTAGCTTAATGAAGAAGCTAAGATTAAACAGCAGGGCTCTTATTTCTACAACCAAGCACCAGGCAATATCAAGTATATTACATATCAGATTACAGTAGTTTCTTCTGAGCTCCATTGAGGACAGCGCATTCAGTGGTACGTTTTTATTTTGTAATCAGTTTTATCATTACCACCTGAAAGGGAATGGGCTCCAGACACTATTGATTTTCTTTTGTTCTGGTTTGATATAGGTGTGCATCATTAGAATTCTGTTAGAAAAGGGGTCTCTAGTTGGCAGTCAGTTTACACCCTGTAGGGATGCTCACTCTAGTCAGGGTAACAAAGTCACACCTAAAATAACCCCTGCTCACCCCCTTGGTAGCTTGGCATGAGCAGTCAGGCTTATCTCAGAGGCAATGTGTTAAGTATTTGTACACACCCACACAGTAACACAGTGAAAACACCACAAAAGTACTCCACACCAGTTTAGAAAAAACAGCCAATATTTATACACAAGCAAAGATAAGAATTTTTAACAATTAAATCCCAATAAAGCGCTTAGAAACACAATATCTCCAACTGGGGCTATCACAACGTTGTTGATGGAGTCATTCCCAGCAGTCTGATGCCACCCGCAAGGGAGTGCGGAACCGGTCACGGAGTCGCATGGACCCCCAGGTACAGTACCTTTGAAAAGGATGAAACAAAGATGTTGTTCGGAGTCAAGGCATTGCTGGAGCCAGTGCGGCATTGGTTCCTTACTGCTATTGGGGAGGTGAGGCATCATTTCCTTATTGTGAGGCAGGGGAAGTGAGGAGTCAGTTCCTTACGGTTGCAGGGGCGGTGATGTGGCATCGGTGGCAAGGTGTCAGTTCCTTCCGATCCGACGGGGGTTGATGAATCCGATGAGTCAAGACACAATGGGGTGACCTCTTGGGGTCGCGGTCACACCACGGGGCCACAGGTAGCGTGGCGGAGTCAGGTGTCACGGACATCGGGGGCACGGCACTTGGGACTCAAGATGTCTTGGGACTTCAGAGGCGCCGCAGCAGCTTCAGACCAGCGGTGCCATATATGTGCTGTGAGCCGTGGTCATACACTTCAACAGAGACCATTACTTTGGATGCAGGTAGCGGTGCGGAGTCGACCAGCGGCACCGGTTCTGGAGTTGTCTGGAGTCAATGTGCCTGGTTCTTTTTGTTGTTCACTAGAACTCAATTCCAAGGGAACAGGAACTGGATTTGACACCACTTGCCAAGTCAGCACACTCAGCACGGAAGCCCAGGTGCTGGCAGATGAAGTCTTTGATGTCCCTGGGACATCCAACAAGACTCAAGCTCATTTAAAGCCCTTGGAGAACCTTGTAAAGAAGGATGTAGAAAGCAAAGCCCAGTCCTTTCACTCCCAAGGCAGATGTAGCAGCAGCAGGCCAGCACAGCAAAGCAACAGGCAGATTGGCAGGTCCTCCAGCTCTTCTACCTGATAGAATGTCCTTGGTCCTGAAGTGTTCTGGAGTTGGGGGGGTCAGTAGTCCAATACTTATACTCATTGCTGCCCTTGAAGTAGGCAAACTTCAAATGAAAGTCTTTGTAGTGCACAAGACCCTGTCTCTCCCTGTCCTGGCCCAGACACACTCCAGAGGGTTGGAGACTGCTTTGTGTAAGGACAGGCACTGCCCTATTCAGGTGCAGGTGTCAGCTCCTCTCTCTATTCTATCCGAGGAAGACCGACCAGGATATGCAGGACACACCTCAGCTACCTTTGAGTGACTGTCTAGAGTGAATTCACAAAAAGTCTGACTGTCAGTCTGACCCAGACGTGTATTCCACAGCCAGGAAGAGGCACAGAATGGCTAAGCAAGAAAATGCCCACTTTCTAAAAGTGGAATTTTCAACCTTACAATCTAAAAAACAACTTTACAAAAAGATGTATTTTAAATTGTGAGTCCAAAGACCCCAAACACCACATCTCTAACTGCTCCCAATGGGAAACTGCGCTTAAAATATATTTTAAGGCAATCCCCATGGGAGAGATAGGTCTTGCAATAGTGAAAACTGAATTTAGCAGTATTTCACCATCAGGACATGTTAAACACTCTAGTATATGTCCTACCTTTTAAAAATACACTGCACCCGGCTCATGGGGCTGCCTTGGGCCTACCTTTGGGGTGACTTGCACTCAGTAAAAGGAAAGGCCTGGCAAATGGGTCAAGTGGGTTGAAGTGGCAGGTCTGAGACATGTTTACAGGGATATGTATGTGGATGGCACAAGCCAGCAAAAAAGAACCTCAGCACAGGATCATAACAAGCAGTCAGAAGCCAAAAAGACAGAGTAACCATGCCATGGCCTGACAAGGCTAACAAATTCCATGCCTTTAGTCTTACATCATGATGTAACTCAATGATATGTTGTAGGGCACACTATGAACCAAATGACTTCCAGAATCTTACTATCTCCAGCATTCGAATTGAAAAAGAGTGAAGCTTAACAAAAAGGATGCATTGTCACGCCACCTCCAAATGCTAAAACAGGATAAACAAGTTTTTAAATACGAATAATGTATGAAAACCATTTCACGCAAAAAGTCCCATGACTCAAATTTCTCCCACATCCTGTGTAGGAGCGTATGTACCGCTGGATCTTAGGTGGATCCATCGGCTTTCATTTCCGGCATTCATTTGTTCTATGTAAATGTCACAGGTGTGATGAAAATTGATTGATTGAATGAGTGATTGTTAGACCCGACAGCCTTAGGGTGGTCACCCTTAACTTTTTACCTGCCTCCCTCCACTTTTTTGACACTGTTTTTGCTGGTTTTAGGACTCTGCGCACTTTACCACTGCTAACTTTAAAACATACTGACATTGGCTCATACCCAATTGGCTTAATTAATTTACTTGTAAGTCCCTAGTAAAGTGCACTACAAGTGCACAAGGCCTGCAGATTAAATGCTACTAGTGGGCCTGCAGCACTGATTGTGCCACACACCTAAGTAGCCCCTTAACCATGCCTCAGGCCTGCCACTGCAAGGCCTATGTGTGCAGTTTCACTGCCACTTGGACTTGGCATTTAAAAGTACTTGCTAAGCCTTACACTCCCTTTTTTCTACATATAAGTCACCCCTAAGGTAGGCCCTAGGTAACCCATAGGGCAGGGTGCAATGTAGGTAAAAGACAGGACATATCCCTGTGTAGTTATATGTCCTGGTAGTGTAAAACTCCTAAATTCATTTTACACTTCTGTGAGGCCTGCTCCTTTTATAGGCTAATATTAGGGCAACGCGTATATACTGTTTGAGTGGTAGATTCTGATGTGAAAAGAGTAACAGGGTCATATTTAGTATGGCCAGAAAGGTAATACAAAATCCTGCTGACTGGTGAAGTTGGATTTAACATTACTATTTGAGAAATGTCACTTTTAGAAAGTGAGCATTTCTCTGCACTTAAATCCTTGTAAGCCGTACAATCCACATGTGGCTGTGTTAATTGACAGCTCCCTTCTGCATTTCACTCAGACAACCCTAAACACAGGGTGCTTAATCACACCTGCACACATCTGCATACTAAATGGGTCTTCCTGATTGGAGGGCCTGACACTTACATGTCAAAGGACAGTGGCCTACCCTCACACAATGGACTACCAAACCCACTACTGGGACCCTGGCAGAGAGGACTGTACCGAGCCACTCTTTGAAGTCTCCCCCACTTCAACGGCACGTTTGGGTATATAAACTGGGTTGCTGACCCTACCAACTCCAGCAGTTCTTGACAAGATACCTACTGGGTAAGGAACTCTGAACCAGAAGCTGCAACATGCTAAGAGAAGCTGCCTGGCTGCCCCAAGGACTCACCTGACTGCTTTGCTGAAAAGGACTGCTGCCTTGCTGTTGCCCTGCTGCCTTGATGCCCTCTGGCTCTGCTGAGAAGTGCTCTCCAAGGGCTTGGATTGAGCTTGATTCCTGTTTCTTGAAGTCTCAGGGCCAAAAAGACTTAGGCCCTCATTACAACCCTGGCAGTTTGTTTTAAAGCTCGGTAATACCGCCAACAGCCACTTTAACACTCCGACCGCCACGGCGGTAGCAACAAACACCGCGGCGGAAACCGTCAACAGGCAGGCGGAAGACAATGTACCGCCCACCCCATTACAACACGCCCATCTGCCAGCTTTTCCGGGGCGGTACCAACACCATCAAAAGCATGGCAGAAACAGTACTTGGAAGGAAAACCACTAACCTCTCGACACTCAACGAAGAACCAGGATGCCATGGAGCCCGAGCTGCACTTTCTGCCCATGCTGATGTATCTTCTCGTATTTCAGGAGCACCAACGAAGGTGACGACAACCTCGGTGAGTACAGCACCTAGTAGACAGGGGAGGGGAGGGGTGGGGAAACAGACAGTGACACACACACGCAACACGCAACATCCCTACCCCCACACTCACCCCGACACCATACACACAAACACATGCAACAACATTACACATACGCCCGTAACCCTATGGAAGAACGCAAGGACAAAAGGAATTGAGTCAAATTAGTGTAATATTAGAATTCTAGAGAAATAAGTTCATAAATAAACAGTATGTACAATATATACAATATATTAAAAATGAGGGAACATTTCCACACAAAAATAGTCCGTGGCCCACTGGGCCATAACATATGGGCCAAGCCCACACTTGACTCCTGCCTCAAAATGGAGAGAACACTGCAGGGGCATCAGGTCGAAAACACACAGGCACCTCAAGGGGATAGGGAAGGGGGGGGCACTCATCCGGAAGAAGGTACAACGCCACTGCTCCTGGAGGGGGCTCCATGCCCACAGCGATGTCCTGGGAAGTGCAAGGCCACAGACTCTCAAGTCTCTCCAGTGGGTGATTTGCCCACTTCTTGGTCCTGGGGAGTGCAAAGCCACAGTCTCTCAAGTCTCTCAAGTGGGTGGTTTGCCCACTGCTTGCTCCTGGGGAGTGCAAGGCCACAGTCTCTCAAGTGGGTGGTTTGCCCACTGCTTGGTCCTGGGGAGTGCAAGGCCACAGTCCCTTGAGTGGGTGGTTTGCCCACTGCCTGAGCCTGGGGAGTTCAAGGCCACAGTCTCTCAAGTTGATGGCTTCTTCCACTGGTTCTGGAGAGGGCATTGTGCCCAGTGTGCTTCATCCTGCCAAGGATAGGGTGAGTGGATGCCTTTCTCCATTGGTTCCAGAGGGGGCATTGTGCTCAGTGTACTTCAACCTGGAAAGGATGCGGTGAGTGGATGCCTTTCTCCACTGGTTCTGGAGTGGGCTTTGTGCCCAGTGTGCTTCATCCTGAGAAGGATGCAGTGAGTGGATGCATTTCTCCACTGGTTCTGGAGGGGGCTTTGTGCCCAGTGTGCTTTATCCTGGGAAGGAGGCGGTGAGTGGATGCCTTTCTCCACTGGTTCTGGAGGGGGCTTTGTGCCCAGTGTGCTTCATCCTGCCAAGGATAGGGTGCGTGGATGCATTTCTCCACTGGTTCTGGAAGGGGCTTTGTGCCCAGTGTGCTTCATCCTGGGAAGGATGCAGTGAGTGGATGCATTTCTCCACTGGTTCTGGAGGGGGCTTTGTGCCCAGTGTGCTTCATCCTGGGAAGGATGCGGTGAGTGGATGCCTTTCTCCACTGATTCTGGAGGGGGCTTTGTGCCCAGTGTGCTTCATCCTGCCAAGGATAGGGAGAGGGGATGCATTTTTCCATTGGTTCTGGTGGGTGCTTGGTGCCCAGTGTGCTTCATCCTGCCAAGGATACGGTGAGTGGATGCATTTCTCCACTGGTTCTGGAGTCCATGGACGTGGGGCTGCAGTCCACCTGCCGGCAGCTACGGCTGCACAATGGTGGTAGTGGCGGTGCTGGTGGGGGTGCTGCAAGTGGTGGGGGGAGGCTCCAGCCCTTTCCCTTCAGCCTCGGACGGCTGCCCACTGGGGCTGCTGCTGCTGGCAGTGGTGCCACTTACAGCGGTGCAGGTGGCGGTGCAGGTGGCGGTGCTGGCCGCGGTGGAGGTGCCAGTGGTGCCAGTGGTGGGGGGAGGCTCCAGCCCTTCTCCTGCAGCCTCAGACAGCTGCCCACTGGGGCTGCTGCTGCTGACAGTTGTGGTGCTTGCGGCAGTGAAGATGGTGGTGCAGGTGGCAGTGCTTGCGGCGGTGCAGGTGGCGGTGCTGGCCGCAGTGCAGGTGGCAGTGCAGGCGGTTGTGCTGGTAGCCACCAGGCCTTCGCCTGCAGGCTCGGATGGCTGAAGATTGTTGGCTGGTGTTTTGTGCCCCTTTCTGCCCTTGGCAAATGGTGGTGTCACCTTAGGTCTGGCAGCTGGAGTCTTTTAGATGGCCTTGCTGGGTGGTTGTGGCTCCTTCCCCTTACTGGATGCTGTCCCCTTCTTCACCTTGCCAGGTGGTGGAATTTTCTTTGCCTTGGCAGGGGTTGGTGGCACACTGGCTGGCCTGACGGGTGTCCCCTTTGAGCCTCTGACAGCTGCAGGAACCACAACGGACGTGGACTTGGTGGCTGAGATGCTGGGCTGGGTTTTGTCCACCCTGGCCCGAGGGAAGGACGGGGGGAGGGGTAGTGAACAGGTCAATATTGGCTAGGAAAAGCTTCTTAGGGACATTGGGGCTGGAAGAGGGTGAAGGTTTGAGAGTGGAGGAAGAGGGAGTGGTTGTAGGAGGTGTCAGTCTGCTGTGTTTGGGTGCAGGTGCATGAGCTGGATGCTGTTGTGAGCTGGATGGCTGTTGGGTGGGTGTGTGCTTGCGTTTGTGTACTTTAGGAGGAGGGGATGGTTGACTGCCCAAAAGTGAGGGATCTTAGGAGGTCAATAGCCTCCTCACTGAGGGAAGCAGGGCTGACTGGGGCAGGGCCTGAGGTGCCTGGGGCAAAGGAGATGCCTACCCTCCAGGGTTAGCGGGCACGGGAAACACACTGAGGGGCTGCTGGGAGGGCGGTGCTGATAGAGGGGGTGGCAGCTGTAACTGTTGGAGTGGGCACAGCGGTGTCCGCCACGACATGGAGCTTCCATCGGAGGAGGAGTTGGTGTCTATAGTGTCCCCTCCTGTCTCCGTCGTGGTGCTCCATTCGCCCTCCGTCCCACTGGTGCCCTCACCCTTGGTGGATTCGGCCTCCAGGTCCATGTGGGATGCAGCTCCCTCCATCGCCAGTGCCTCTGCTCTTCCGCCAGATGATGCTAATGCACACAAGGACAGGGTGACAAAACAAAAAGGGGGGGAGAGACAGAGGATACTCTTGGTCAATGCCAGCAACAAACTACCGTTGGTGTACACAACACACAGGGAGCTGCCCTATGCACTAGGCCATGCACTACCAGTTACAATGCTAGTCACCCTCCCGCGGGGGACATGGCATAACGCCATCAGCTGCATATCTGAAACCCACAGGACCCTGCCCAGTAGTAGATGCCCATTAACACCTTGGGTTTGGAGTACTTCAGAGCCTGCCCAAAAAGGGACCTACCCTGCCATGTTCTCCCTGGCCTTGGGGCACCCACAGAACACATCCCCCACCCAGGTAAAAACCTTAACGCACGCCAACTCATGAATCTGAATTATACTCACCCCTTTGTGGCTGCTGTGATGCTCTCAAGCGCCCATCCAACTCCGGCTGGGCCACCGCCAGGATGCAGAACATCAGGGGGCTCAGGGTACGACGGGCACCACTTCCTCGTTGGGAGGCCAGCCCCAGCTGAGCCTCCGCCGTCTTCCTTGCCCAGCGGCACAGGTCCTCCCACTGTTTGCGGCAGTGGGTGCTCCGCCTGTCAAAGATCCCCAGGGTCCACACCTCCTTGGCGATGGCACGCTAAATACCCTTTTTCTGATGGGCGCTGACCTGCATGAAAAATACAGCAGAAAAGGATTAGTAATACCATCCGGACCGTCACAACTCATGGCCCACCATATCCCTCCTATCCAATAAGGCACATAAATTGACCACCGTACATGCAGCACTCTGCCCAGGACACCTCAGCCCCCCCTACATGTGGCTTACACACACAGCACTCCATACATTCATGTCCCACACATCATGCTCACAGTGTACCCACCTGTTTGTCTGGAGGACCATAGAGAAAAGTGTACTGGGGTAGGACCCCATCCACCAGTCTCTCCAACTCCTCAACAGTGAAGGCAGGGGCCCTTTCCCCAGTCACATGAGCCATTGTCGCTCCCAGACACAGGACACAGCAGCACTTGCAGTGTAGGTCCTCTCCTGTTGAAGGTCAGGTAGCAAGTGAGTGAACAGATAGAAAATGGCGGTCACGTCCGCTGTGGTGCCTACCGTCACCGCCGGTGTACATCGCCATTGGCTCCTGGAACCCATAGGGCCAAATGATAACCAATGCGAAGTTGCGCAGTGGTCATCGACCGCCTACCGCAACGGCGCACTATGCAAAAGGAATTACCTCATTTCCACTTGTCCCTCCTCAAAGGTCAGGCAGCCGCCATTTCAGGGGGGCACAGGCGATGGCACCTAACTGCATCACAGCAGACATTGGCACATCAACTGACTCTCGGATTCACATACTGGTTCTGTAAATCAAGAGATGCATCATTATTGCAAATGATGTGTGAATATGACCCTCTGCTCACCATTTTCCTCCCTAAGCTTCAACCGCTGAGGATGAATATGAGATGGAGACATGCTCCAGTGTACAGACCCCTGGTGGACCTTGTGACAATGGAGGACAGACACATTAACCTAACATACAGACTTGATCGGGCCACAATCCAAGAACTGTGTGCCTAATTGGAGCCGGACCTGATGTCAGCTATCCCCCAGCCCACAGGTATCCCCCCTCTCGTGCAGGTCCTGTCAGTGCTCCATTTCCTGGCAAGTGGCTCCTTCCAAACAACAGTGGCCATAGCATCAATGATGTCTCAGCCAATGTTCTCCAACGTGTTGACCAGAGTGTTGTCTGCCCTGCTGAAACACATGCGCAGCTACATCGTATTCCCCCAGGTGGAGGATTTGGCCACAGTGAAAGCTGACTTTTATGCCCTGGGACATATCCCCAACATCATTGGTGCCATTGATGGTACACATGTAGCATTTGTCCCGCCCCCCCGGAGAAACGAATAGGTGTTCAGGAATAGAAAAAGCTATCACTCTATGAATGTGCAGATGGTGTGTTTGGCTGACCAGTACATCTCCCATGTGAATGCCAAGTATTCTGGCTCTGTGCATGACGCCTTTATCTTTGGGAATAGCAGCATCCCATATGTGATGGCTCAACTCCAGAGGCACCGGGTGTGGCTGATAGGTGAGCCCAAGGTCCCCACCCAGTACATGTTGGTGTCTGGGTATGGGGTTGTCCCTAAGGGTTAGTGTGTGTCTAACAGTTGTCCCTCGATATTTTCAGCTGACTCTGGTTACCCCAACCTTTCATGGCTACTGACCCCAGTGAGGAATCCCAGGACATGGGCAAAGGAACGTTACAATGAGGCACATGGGAGAACAAGGAGGATTATTGAGAGAACCTTCGGCCTCCTTAAGTCCAGGTTCCGGTGCCTCCATCTGACAGGTGGATCTCTGTACTACTCACCCAAGAAGGTGTGCCAGATCATCGTTGCATGTTGCACAACCTGGCCTTGAGACGCCAGGTGCCTTTTCTACAGGAGGATGAGCCTGGAGATGGTCTTGTGGCAGCAGTGGAGCCTGTGGACAGTGAGGAAGAGGAGGCAGAGGAAGAAGATGTGGACAACAGAAGTAATATCATACAGCAGTACTTCTAGTGACACACAGGTAAGACACTGTAACTTCACTTTTCTTTTCAGTTTTCTGTTGGACATTGTACATGGCAGCATGATTTCTCTATGTCTATGGCCACTTTCTGTACCTTTTGGCATCGCTATTTTCAGATCTCTGTGCCCCACTCTGGCTCCTGGTCTGTTTACTGCTGCCCACTACAGGTCATACCAATGTATAAATTACTGTACATAAGAATGGCAATTTTTTTCAGAATGTTGTAATAATACATATTTCAATCAATTGACAGACTCCAGAATTGTATTTGTTTCAAGGGTGTTTATTTGAGTGCTAATAAGTGGGGGATGTGCAGTGTGCTGGGGTGATGGTGGAGGAATGTCCATTTAGAGTCCAGTCTCTTGGTATCACAGGTGCATTGTCCAAGGGCGCATAGGAAGTGGAGCAATGGCAGTTCAAGGTGGACAGGGTGACAGAGTGGGACAGAAGGGTGACAATCTGGAGAGTCTTATTTCCTGGTGGGGGTCTTGGCAATGTTTTCTGGCTTCTGCCTGGATCGCAGGGACCGTTTGTGGGGTGGTTCTCCTTCTGCAGGAGGTGTGGTGCTGGTGGCCTGTTGTTCCAGTGTCGGGGCCCCCTGTCAACTAGCGCCGGCGGAGGTATAAGGCTCTTCATCGGTGTGGCTAGTGTCAGGGGCCCGTTGTTGTGCCACTGCCTCCCTCACGGTGTGCCATGTCAGCCAGCACCACTGTAATGATGACCAGGATGGTGTGGATGTCTTTGAGGTCCTCCCTGATACCCAGGTACTGTCCCTACTGCAGCCACTGGGTCTCCTGCAACTTGGCCGGTATCTGGCCCAAGGTCTCCTGGGAATGTTGGTATGCTCCCAGGATCCCTGCAAGTGCCTCACGGAGAGTGGGTTCCCTGGGCCTGTCCTCCCCCTGTTGCACAGCAGTCCTCCCAGCTTCCCTGTTGTCCTGTGCCCCTGTCCCCTGTCCCCTGAACCATGTGCCCACTGCCCACTGCCACTGTCCCCAGGTCCCTGATTTTCTTGGGTCTGTGGGGGTTGCCTGGGCTGCCTGTAGTGGTGGACACACAGCTGACTGACGTGTCCTGGGGACAGTGGTATGGGCCAGCTGGGTGGGTGCTGTGGTGGTGTTTCCTGAGGGGGGAGGCTCTGTGGTGGTATGGGACTGTGGCAGGGTAACCGACTGTCCAGAGGTCCCTGATGGGCCAGGTTGGTCATCGTGATCCAGCCGTGCAGAGCTGCTGTCATCACTGTGGGCCTCTTCTGTGGGGGGACTGGATGTTGGTGTCACCTCCTCTCCGGTGACACTGAGTGGGGTCCTGTGGGGATGGAAATGCAGTGTTATTGCATCTGTGTGTGCCATCTTGTGCATGGATGTGTTTCCCTGTATGGTCATGATTGCCCTGTCAGCTTTGCCTTGTGTGCGTGGTGATTCTGTTGGCTAAGTGATTCTCTCTAATGGCCATGCTTTAGTGATGGGTGTCCATGCAGGTCTGTGATGGGTGTCCATGCATAGGTGTTACATGCAGGGTTTAGTATTGGGCTGGGTGGGTTGTGATAGTGGGGTATTTGTGAGGTGGTGGAGTGATGGGGTGAGGGTAGGGGTAGGAGTTTGTGATGGCAGGCAGGTAGGGTGGGGGATATAGTAGTAAAGATTTGACTTACCAGAGTCCAGTCCTCCTGCTACTCCTGCGAGGCCCTCAGGATACATTATTGCCAAGACTTGTTCCTCCCATGTTGTTAGTTGTGGGGTAGAGGGTGGTGGTCCACCACCAGTCCTCTGTACGGCTACCTGGCGTCTTGCAACCACTAAACGTACCTTTCCCCGAAGGTCGTTCCACCTCTTCCTGATGTCATCCCTTGTTCTTGGGTGCTGTCCCACGGCGTTGACCCTGTCCACTATTCTCCGCCATAGCTCCATCTTCCTTGCTATGGACGTCTGCTGCACCTGTGATCTGAATAGCTGTAGCTCTATCCGGATGATTTCCTCCACCATGATCCTTAGCTCCTCCTCTGAAAACCTGGGGTGTCTTTGGGATGCCATGGATGTAGTGTGAGTGGAATGTGTTTGGATGTGTAGGGTGGTGTGTTGTGGTGTGTGCTATGAGGTGCGTGAATGGTGTATGGGTGATGGTGTTCTGTGGCTCAGATTGAGTGGGTGCTCCTGGCTTGTCTCTCTCTCTGTTCGCATTCTTTTTTTTCATTGAAAGGGTTGTGGGTAATGTGGGTGTGTGTTTTATAGTAGTTTGAGTGTGTGGGTGTGGTGTGTGTATGTGTGTCAGGTATGTGTAGTTTGAATTGTCCAATGTGGTGTAGTTTTGTAAGTGTGTGTGTGCATTTTGAACGCAGTGGTGTGTACCGCCAATGGTTTACCGCGGTTGAAAGACCGCAGTGATTCATGGGTCCTGATACTGTGGACGTATTCCTGTTGGCGTAACAGTGTGGGTTTTGGTACCGCCATTTTATCACTGACCTTTGGTCTGGTGGACTTGTGTGGTGTCTCTATAGTGGCGGATTTCTCTGTGTGGGTATACCGCCGTGGTTACGGTATGTTGGCGGCCGTCAGCACAGCAGTAGGTGGCATTTACCGCCAAGGTTGTAATGAGGGCCTTAATCTCTGCAAAGAACTCCTTGTGCTGCAACAATCGACGCACAGCCTGCTGGAATTGACGCACAGCCTGACCTGAAGTGAGAAAATCACAGCAACACCGAACCGGAACAACGCAGCCCAGCTCCTTGAGGGGAGATCGACGCAGCACCAGCATTGTGACCAGAACTTCGACGCACGGCCCACTGGATAGAGGCATAGCGAAGCCAGAACGATGCAGCCCGACTTCCTGAGAGAGGCATTGACGCAGCACCTGCCGTGCAACAGAAATTTCCCTGCATAGTCCACCGGATCGACACAGCTCCTGTGACTTCGCCCTGCACACCCAGGATTTCTCTGCATCGTCCCCAGGGCATCCAAATACCCCGCAACCCAAAGAGGATCCAAGTCTGCGTGCAGGAAATCAACGCAAAGCCCTTGTTGCGTGAAAAAACATTTACGCATTGTCTGTGTGCGCCCGTAGAAACCAACGCACACCTCCCCATTTTCCTCGTATCTCCTCCTCTGCGGTTGCGTGTGGATAATTTAGACACAAACCAGGTACTTTGTGCTTGCAAGAGACACTTACTGCTTTTTAAGAACTAAAGACCCTATTTATCATTACAAAAGTGATATTTCAACTTGTACTTATCAAACCTTGATCATTTAAGACCTTATTTTAAACAGATAAATATTCTATATTTTTCTAAACCTGTGTGGTGTGTTTTTGGGGTGTTATAGTATGTTATTGCATGATTTATTGCACAAATACTTTACACATTGCCTTCTTAGTTATGCCTGACTGCTCAGTGCCAAGCTACCAGAGGCTGGGCAGAGGATAGTTTGAATTGTGTCTGACTCACCCTGACTAGAGTGAGGGTCCTTGCTTGGACAAGGGGTAACCTGACTGCCAACCAAAGACCCAATTTCTAACAATGGTTGATTAGGGGGGGCTATTATGATGCTACCTGTTAGACCTGGCATCCGTCGGGTAGTCTTACCCCCAGACTGTTTGCCTTTACCTCCTGTTTTGTTGTAACTTCTTTTGGCCTTGGGACTCTGAGCACTTTACCACTCCTAACCAGTGCCTAAACCTGGTTACATTGTTGTATCCACAATTGGCATATTTAATTTACCTGTAAGTGCCTTGTAAAGTAGTGACCATATACCCAGGGCCTGTAAATTAAATGCTACTAGTGGGCCTGCATCACTGATTGTGAAACCCACGTAATTGGTCCTGTAAACAGGACTCAGGCCATCCACTGCAGAGCTTGTGTACAGTTTCATTGCCACCTCAAATTGGCATTTAAAACCTCTTGCCAGGCCCTAAACTCCCCCTTTTCCTACTTACAGTCACCCCTAAGGTAGGCCCTAGGTAGCACACAAGGCCGCATGCCATGTACTGTTTAAGTTTGAAATGTCCTGGTAATCAAAAACTCCCAAAGTTGTTTTTCATTACTGTGAGGCCTGCCCCTCTCATAGGCCAGCATTGGGAATGCCGTAAAATACTTTTGAGTTGTAATTCCTGATCAAAGAGGAGTAGCTGTATCAGGTTTTGTATAATTGGAAAGTTACTAATAAACCCTCTTTCTTGGTAAAGTCAGATTTATTTTTACTACTTTTGAAATGCCACTTTTAGAAAGTGGGAATTTCTCTGCCCTTACTGCACTGTGTGACTACATCCTGTCTCCAATATATATCTGACCTGGACTAGGTGAAATGTACACTTGTGCATTCCCTCCAGACACCCACAACACAGGGTACTCACCTGCATCTGCATTCATCTGCATACTGATGGGTCTTCCTTGAGAAGAGTTTGGGAAGAGCTCACACTTACACTTCAAAGAGTAGTGACCAGAGCCCACACAAATGGGCTGATTACCTCCCACTGATAGCCTACAGCCAGGGCTGGCCTGAAAGGGGGACCTGTGAACTTCAGGGAAACCTTTTGAAGTCACCCCCCTCACATCAAAGGCACTTTTTAGTGCAAGTACTGGGTCTCTGACCCCCAAAAATCAGATCCCTTCTGGACCAAGAAGAATCTCTGCTGGAGCAGAGGCTGAATGCTGAAAGGATTGCCCCACTGCTGTGACTGACTGCTCCAAGGAACCGCTACCCTGCTTTATTGCACAGCCCTGATGCCTGCTAACTTCTACCCTGCCAGGAGGAACTACAGACTGCACCCAGAGTGAGTCCAAGTGCATGCTGGCTTGCCCCTGTTATTCATAAGGCCTCAGGGACAATAAAGACCTTTCCCCACCTCAACCAGGATCTGCATCTCGTTCTGAAAGTTACCGTGCTAGGCCTGCTTCAAGAACTCCTGCAGCATGGTATGCCCTGGTCCACTGCTCCCCTGGGAAGCCACCTTCTCATCTGAGAGACTCCTCGGGGGCACCACACTCTTCACAGTAACAACAAACAGTTTAGCAGACACATTGGGCTCGGGGTAGGGCTGTCTCAAAGGAACTCCCTGTTTTGCTCACGCTCACGGCCCTTGCTCGCTGCATGACACTGCACCTCAACGCGCTTCGAAAGTGACTCGAACTTACAGTTCTATTGCTTCTTCGCAGCCATAGCCACATTTATCCCCGCCACTCTGGAAGAGAAATTTGACTGACATTGCAACACCCAGTCGCTCTAGAGGGCAGAGCATGACCAAAGATAATACTGTAAACTATGTAGAAGAAGCACACTCCTATTTAAAAATACCTGCATCGTTTGAACCACGCAAGTGGCTAAGTAGCACAGGATTTCAGTAATTAATTCGACTTATACTGATTAGATCATTTTTGTCGTTTTGATCTTGATTTACCTATATAGATTTTCTCTATTTTCATAAACCAATGTGGAGTCTTTTTGTGGTGCTTTCATTGTGTTACTGTGTGTGTTGCCAAATACTTTACACATTGCCTTCTAAGTTAAGCCTTCCTGCTCTGTACCAAGCCACCAGAGGGTGAGCACAGGTTAATTTATCTGACTTAAACTGACTAGGATTGCGGTCTCTCCTTGGACAGAGGAATACCTCTGCAAACTAGAGACGCAATTTCTAACTCTACCTAAAACAGGTGAGCCTAAAGAGATCTTTTAACGGCATTAAAGTGAAAGTCTTGAGGCAGGGAATTCCAAAAAGATGGACCCAGAACGGAGACAGCTGTACTTTGTGACAGGATTTGTACACAGAAAATACATTAATTAATTGTATCCTTATTTCTTAGTTTCCGCACTGGAGAGTACAAGAAGATCATGTTGGTCAGATACATTGGGTCCTGGTTTTCGATGGATAAAATCGTCAAATCTCCCAGTTCGAGCAGAGTTCGGCCCCTGACCAGGAGCCAATGCAGAGTTCTTCTTTCTTGTTAGGCTTGAGCTCTCCTCTCCAGCAGTGCACACCAGCATTCTGTGCTGCTAGGGGGGAACAGTTAAACTTGAAGACTGGAACATAAGGAGGAACAATGAGAGGAGCTTGCACCATAAGGACAGACCCAATGAAGATCTTAGAGTATGGGGGCAGGGTCAAAGGTGTGGCTAAAAAAAGAAACGTTCTGTAAGTTTTTTTATCTTTTACCATCAGGTAGCTACATATAACATAGCACGCAACTTAAATGAAAAATAAATGTTAAAAGTTGTTACTCACTGGGAAATGCATTATATTATATTAGGAAACCTCTATTAGTTAATGCGCTGCAGAGGTCTGTGTGTAACCGGAGGGACACAGAATCTTCGTTGGTGCAGTGGAGAATAATGACTTCGGTATTTTTTGTGCTAGGAGGTCAGAGCCTGCATGAATATGTGAGTCATTCTATTAAACTTGCATTATGCACAGTATAATGTAGACTGCTGCAAAATACACAAAAAAGATAAAATTGTGCTTCTAAAATATAAATTTTGGAAATACCAAGGCTGAACCTAATGCAATTTATTTTACATAACTGTCCCTTCAACACCTGGTCAGGAATAGTAAACTCTATGTAAATACAATTTCAATTAAAAACATGCACTTCACAGCTCAGTTGTTAATTTTTTGCATTACCACTCAGAAAGACATATATGACACTGCAAAGCTTTGAGTAGTCCGATCAATTAACACCAGTACCGGCTTCCAAGCGTCCTCTACATTTGCAGATTACCCTATATATTTGCAGATTAACTCGTTGGGCACATATGCATTTCTTTCAGGAAACCAGGCACCCTGGCAGAAAGGTTTGTTTAGCTGTCTGTCCTGCTTCTGTTTCACAGCAGAGGAGACTCACTGCATGACACTTCAGCTAAAGCATTTATGATGTAGGAATTAACCGTCCCGGGGCAATTGCCTTTTTACAAGAAGTAAGGGAATGGTTTCTGATAAATAAGAAAAGTAGGGGCACGCCATGTCCCTCCGATCCCACCCACTTCAACCACTGTTTAAATCACAATGTCATCAATTTCATACTTTCATAGGAATTCAAGATCAAGCTCCAATAGTTGACTCAGCTCGCAAGGTTTGCTGTATCACCTATCTACTTATAATGTTTGTTATGTAGCAAAGAGACAATTGTAAGAGATAGTAAAACTATTAAACTAAGCATTGGTATCATGATGTAGGCACATCTAGAATTAAACAGAGGAAAACGTTAACCTGTGTTAATTGCCAATCAACCAACCATGCACTCTGCCCTTAATTACCATCTGGTTGCACACACAGGAAGCAGATTTGGCAATGGCCCCGCTCACGATAACCGCAGCCCGTGAGGAGGTCGTCGACTTCACAAAGCCCTTCATGCAGACTGGGATTAGCATCCTCCTGAAGAAGGACTCCACTGCTCAGGAGTCCTTCCTTTTCCACTTCCTGCGACCTTTCAGTGCCGAAACATGGATTGGTGTGTTTGTGGCCTACTTTGTGACTTGCCTCTGTCTCTACATCGTTGCCAGGTGATTACTCCTTCCGCGTCTTTTTTATATTTATATGATAAATGCACCATCACTAAAAACACTTTCAGTATAGTTAAACAATAAATGGAAACATTTTAATAATATATTGTCTGTATTAATGCAACAAACAGAGCATGCAGCAAAAATGGTACAGAAACTGATTTGTATATTCTTTTTTGATTAGGTGTAAATTATACTACTTTGACTAATATCTCCATTCTTCTGCTTTAAATCTACTTTGCATTTTTTTCAGATGTACATTTCTATTGGCAAATATATTAATTTAATTGGCAATATTATGTGTATGCTCTTTCTAGTTGATTGATTGATTGTTTGGTGTGATACATGATGTTTAGTATCAAAATGCACAAAATTGCCTCTTGCCATCAACCAACTAGAGGTACTTGTCTCGGATCCATTGATTTCCTTTTTTAGTCAGTGAGAGTGAAGCCTACTGACCCCTCTTTTGTAAAGTTATGCTGTTTTGTACAACTCAGAACCAACATTCCATGTGTATGTTGAGGGTGTTTAGGTGAAGTGTGTGAGTGGCACATGTAGCAGGCCTCTGCATGCTGTGTGAGTCTGAATAGTGTTTCCAGTGAGTTCCACTTAGAATGTTCTTGGTCTAGCATGGCACAAGATGGAGTGAGAGGATAGCTTCCCCAGGCAGTGTAAGTGTATTGCTTGTATTCCTGTTCCTGGGCCTAGAGACCCAGATACTCAAGTGAGGAGGATGGAGACAGGACTACCATTAGGAATTCTATGAAAGTTTTGTTAGCAAAAGGCAGCTGATTAGTTCTTTTTGTGCACTGCATTTTCATATATGGTAGGGTTGAGGATTGGGACTGCAGTTTTGTTGTTCAAGTTGAGGAAGTTTATAGGCAGGCCCTGCCATCTTGTTTCTTTCTTATTACTGATTCAAGAAGGTCATAGCAGCCAGGTGCATACAACACACACTTTATAATGGCTGCATTTTGAAAATTCCTGCTTGGATCACATCATTTGTGTTAGGAGAGCAGCCAGGAAATTAGGCTTGAGAAAGTACCAAATCAAATTTATTTTTGAAGCGCAAGACAGTGGATCCACATCTCCTGTCTGGAAAATGTATATAAATGTGGGGTCCTATAGCTATCATAAGACACTCACTCTCTTTGGTACCACAGATTGGACTTAATATGTAACTTATTTTACTGGTGTGTGGTATCAGAGGAAATGTAAGGGGTAAGTTCAAAATGGGTATCAGCGATTAGGTGAGTTTACATCAGTACTGTCTTTCATCATAGAGTTAAAAAAACAAACTCATGGGTACAAATCGTGTGGGTTTTGATTTTGAAATCCACACATTTTGTACTCTTTAAAGGGTTTTTTCCAAACTATATAACCAGCAGACATCACAGCAATAACTATAACACTTGGATGGTTGTCGAGAGTATGACGGTGCCAGGAGTTGTATCAAATGTGTACTGTTGGTGCAGGGGCAAGCATGAGTATAACTTTATATGCCAAGAATTAGCCAATTATGTAACATGTATCTAATGAGGCTCTGTTGGTGTTGGGTGTGTGGTCAATTGAAGCTCTGACTGTCAAAGCCCAGTTTACACTATCAGCAAGAACTGTTATTATTTTGACATTGCAAACGTGGTTCTCATTTTATTGCTTCTGCCAATGATCAGTGTTTATGAAGTAAAATATTAGTGCTTGCAACCTTCTCGATCAATATCAGCGCCATTCAATAGCTGCGGTCTTGCTTTTCCTTCTATCTATGACACAGCTATGGAAGCACTGAGGTTCCTCCCTCTGGCTATGATTAAAAAAGTACTTATAATGATATCTAAATGTGGCATCAGTGCAAGTTAGGGAGAAATAGGGACCTACCACCTCTCACCCTGAACTATTGTTTTTCATTTTATGAACTTGCTGGCTTCATCTAGAAGAAAGACAAAAAGAGTGGACAGGAGTTTGCTATGGAGAAAATGCTCCTTTAACCACAGGGAAAACAAAGGACGGAATGTCTTGTAGCTCCCTATGTAGGAGCCTCGAAGTTCCAAAGATTGGCCACATTTCATAATTTTCCAATTTAAACCACATAACATTGTTTGTTTATAGAACATGATTTTTTTTACATAGAATAAGAGTGTCTACAGGGGAAAAGGAAATATATATTTTGCGTACTTTTTATCAATATGCTTTTACTTCTTAGTGGTGACTTACACCAAAAGAGAGTGTGACTATCTGAATTTAAATTACAGGGGCATAACAGGAGGTAACAATGCACACTTAAAGTCAGAACTGAAAAATCCAGAACTCTAGAAAGAGAAGAGCCATGTCCATCATCCGGTTCCTTAGATCAACTTTTTTGGCAAAATAAGAAATGTTCTAGACCCCCTTTAATCCAGCATTTGCAAGTGCTCGGTGGTGGCTTTTTTTTACACACCACTGTTTTAAAAAATGTACTCTTCGTTCCTCAGGCTGAGCCCCTGTGAGTGGATTGAGCCTCCAGCCGAGAAGAAGAAATTCACCTTCCTGAACAGCCTTTGGTTTGGAGCTGGAGCTCTGACCCTGCAAGGTGAGACCTGAGTGGGTTATTGATTTGGGATGTGAATAGTTAAAGAATTGTCCGGGGACTGGCTATCATATAGTTAAAAGATGCATGAAGAGGAAGTTTAAACAGGGTATGGCCATCTGGTAGCATTGCAAGTGGCTATCTATTTCAAGGAGTATGTTTAGACAACCCTCAGGTTGTTTTTGTATTTGTGTTTAACACTCTGTTTTTGCAAGCTACAGGGCCATCATGCATGTGGCACTAGGTGATGGAAAGAACCAACAAGAATGCTCAACGTGTTAATATTCCATTGCTAACATATGGTGTGACCTGCTGTTCATGGGATCAAACCCTGGCAGATCTAACTCAATTTTCCGCCATCCAGTTTTGCTAAATAGACTATCATTAAATTTGGTTTATTGGCAATTATTTGTAGCTGCTATCATGATTAGATGTTGATAGCACCAGACGAATAAAGTCATTTACACAATGCTGGTTGGACCACTTTGCTGCGATGTCAAGGGAGGACTCCACATGATGTAGCACGGCCTGCCAAATTTACAGATCTCTGCTAGGCAGCTGGAGATCTCTGTGCCTTCAGTGCGGCCACCAGTTTGGCGACTCCATTGAAGGAACTGGACCTTGAAAGACTCAGCAAAGGTTTTTTTCTTAAGTAATATAATAGCCTCCCAAATAAGAGAGGTTGTTTTTGAAAAAAAACAATTGCCCTCATGGGCAGGGACGTTTCTCTTTGTGTGTAAGGGTCATTGTTTGATTTCTTCAACTATGATGCCACGCAGATAGTGCTGCTTAGATTGCTGGGACGGGGTCAAAATAGACCTCACAATCTATGAGGTAATGTGCCCCTAGAGACAAGACTGAAAACAGCATTTCAAAATACAATCAATAAGAAAGAATTGGCTCAAAAAGAGAGTTTGAGTTCAGAAATTTAGGAAAACCCTGAAGGTTTATTAAAATGTAAAGTGCAATACAGAAAAATGCAAATACAGCTAAAATACATAGAAATTAATTGCCACAAAGACACTCAGTTACAGAAATAATGCAATTATAGGCAAAATCAGAAAAATAGTCTGTCTCAAATGTGTAGCCAATCTGTAACAATCCGTGCAGCAAGAAAATGTACAGGAGTCTGTTAGACTGTGGTGAGGCTCAGTATCCTGTTTAAGGCACTCGCCTGAAGCTCTGTATGTTTGAATATTCCTCCCTGTTGTTTTTCGATTACTTCAAGATTCACCCTATGATCATGGGAATTGTATCATTCGTTTATACTGTGAAGACTGCACCTGTATGAGCAGCATTTCCAGGGAATGGGGGTTGTTTTCTTATCGTGGCAGGTAATTTGCACAACCTGTACTATCGATGCATCGTTAACATGCTATTGTTTTCTGTCTACATGGAAAAACTCAATAAAAATAATATATATATATATAATTATATATATATATATATTTGGGCACAATCCCTAGTGCACGCTCAAAGTCTCTCTGGATGACTCCCAAATTCAAGGGGTTTACATAGCTACTTTTAGCACAAAGAATTGGTGGAAACTGCATAGTCAGCATGGTATGAGCAAAAGTAGAACAATTACACCAAATCATTTTGCAATATTCTAAAACTTCATATAACCCTACCACCATAACACTAACTTAATACATGAATATTTACTTGCTCCTTTTGACCTAAGCTCACCCAAATGAGTCAGGACAAACTGGTTTAATAAACAACAGAAAACAATCACAAATAAATGCAATGCAGTGTCCAGTAAAAAAAGCCTTGGAAATTGGCAAAAGGGTTCCTGCAGCGAGTTCTTTGAGAACAATATTTCATACAATTACAGTGCACATCTTTCTGCTTGTGGTGTCAAGAGATAAATATAAATACACAATAAACATCAAACTAGAGCAGTCATTTTAAGAAATATGAAGTCAATCCCTAACTGAGGCCTACTTTAGCATAAGCCAGGAAAAATATTAAAACACACCATAATGATTTGGTTTCAATTGTAGTAGTAATTGTAGTAGTAATTCACATAGATGAATTTAAATGTGGAATAACTAATATTAATACACATATATAATTGAAATTGTGCAATAACTTGCACACCTTGCATGGTCGTCACAAGTAGAGAAATGTAGTGATAGTTACACTGCCATAAATATGGAGGAGCGACAATTACTATGATCTGAACAGCCAGTGGAAGACGGGATGACAGTAGAGCGGTTTAAGCTTTCAGAGCCAGCTAAACCTCTTTCAGTGTAAGCCTGATGTATCCCATCTCTAAATGAAGTAGCAGGAACGTTCGATTGGCACAGCTGGAGATCTGACAAACTGTAAAGATGCATTAAGTTGCAGGAGCAGCTCACGGAAGGGAAAAAGGGGTGGGGTGGCGCATGATTGGGGTTTTGGGGGGGCAAAAATAAATAAAAGCATAACATACCTTTATCCACGGCGCGCTACGCCGCTCCATCCGCTCTCCTCCATCGTTGCAGGCACAGGCTCCTAGCCTGCCCTGCAGCCAATCTTGACGCTGCTCAAAGCAGTGTGAGGATTGGCTGAGAGCTCCCAGCCATGGTGCTCCCAGCAGTCCTTAATTTGTAAATAAAAATATGCCGTGCCCAAAGCCTGCCTCTAAAAACACGTGGCTGCCACAATTAAATGTGGAAACACGGAATACTGAGGCAGCATAATCCTGAAGCCATCTCGGGCCTCTTCAATCCAATTAAAGCCACTTCCTGCCCCTTTAGCTCACTTTTGCAGCTTTCTGCTTTCTTCCATTGTGACACTTTTTCTTTTTTCTTTTTCCGTCTTTCCCATATGTGTCTTTTGCTCGCAGCAAATGCTTGAGGCAGAAGAATATGCAAGGGCCCTCGAAATAAATGCTGGTGCTAAGCACCGGAAAGAACAAGTACAACTGGGAGCCTCTGCCTGGTCTCTCCAACCTGGCAACGCAGTGCAGAGTTGGAGAGACCCTATTGCGCATGTATGTTTGGCCAGCCCGAGACGCCCGTAGCCCCGCCCACCTTTATAGTAAAAACATAATAAACAGGGTTTATTATGTTTTCACTATAAAAGTTTTGCAGCTCCTGCTGCTGGTGAGGTGCAACGCTTTATTACGTTAATTGTCTCCAAATCTGATGAGGGTACAACATAGCTATAGAGCTGTGAGCCTGGTGTTCTAAATAATTGTTTTGAAGAGTTTTCTACCTTCAATATTTTGCAGCAATAATGCTTTTTCTATGTCTTAAAAGATGATATTTCTGACTTTGTAAAAAAATTAAGACGATAGGAGGACTTGAAAAAGGGAAACACCCGAAACAACGACTCCTTAACCACAAAGTCATGGAAAACGAAAGCGAAACAACGGTTTAGTTTTCCACGACTTCCTGGTTTTCGTGCCTTAACCACGCATGTGTGAACCACATACATGCGTGGGTAAGGCACAGAAGAAGGGAGTTGACGCGGTGAAGGAGGAGGTAAGTTGGGCTGGGACTGGGGCTGTTTTTTGGGGGTGGGGGGCTCGGACGATTAGGGTTTAGGGGGAAGCAGGGGGGTCAGGGTTTAGGTTTTAGGGGTGGGTTGGGGGGTTGGGGTGCTTTAGGTTTTAGGGGAAGGGGTTGGGGTTGTGGTAATTTTGGGGGTGGGGGGGTTGGGGTGGTTGTGGGGTTGGGGGGTTGGGGTAATTTTTAGGGGTGGGGGCTAGGGGGGGAAGCATGCTGGAACTGTGCATGCTGATCACTAATGCCTTTACCAGGAATGCCTTTACAATGAAAAATTGTTGTAAAGGCATTCCTGGTAAAGGCATTAGTGATACCAACGAGTTTGTTGTTCCGAACTCGTTGTTGAGCCATGGGTGCTTGAGGCACTCGTGGTTTCGAGATATAACCCTTGAAAAATGATCATAATTCTTTCTGTACTTGACTTCAAACTTGTAGAACAGAACGCCCTGTTGTTTTAATTCATTTATAATTTCTAAAAAGTCACTTTAAAACTTTTGGTTTTGATGGGGGCTCGGTCTGTAACCGAGCGAGTAAGGCATTATGGTACCCAAGTGGATCATAACAAGGGTAGGCAACATCTTGCCTTGGACACTCAGAATATGCAAATAATTACTAGCACTGGGACAAGACCTACATGATATCGGGAGCGTACACATTACAATCATACCTCCACTCACACACATATGTGGGGCACACAAACATACACATATTCATACTTATAAAGTCACACAGGCATGCGTAAATGAACACACAAACGAAGCAGGAGCATTCAAGTTTTTTAAAAATGTAGCCTGTGAAAGCTAGCTTTGGCCTTCCCCGCTCTAGCTGCCTCAACTCTCCCTCGCCCTCATCAACTCAGTCCCAGTTTCCTGTCCTTGATCCATTTCAGTCATGGCTTCATACCAACAGAATGCATGATAGGGAGCCACCCACAGTGCTGCCAGTCACTAGGTAGCTTGCACAGCATGGTGATTAGCTGCTCTCAAACTCTACAGTGTGTCACAGGAGCTACTATTTTGGAGGGCTGATTTACAACATCTGGTGTAAACAATGAGTTGTGAATTATGGGCCCACCTCTCCGAGACTGCTTTAGATCAGTGCTCCGAAGTGTCATAAACTGGCCACCACATTGTCTCATGGTCTGGTCAGGATTCCCAGAACATCATGAACGTAAGACACCAACAACCTCTGCTCTCATCCTTCCCCTCTCCCTTTTGGAAAGTAGTTACAAAGGGTTGTGAACCCTACATTAGTCCATTCAAAGATGTAAATGAAAGTTTACATATACAAAGTTTACTGTTTATTTGCATGATATCTTGCTATCTGCTCTAAATCCCATTCACAGGTGCAGAGCCTCACCCAAAATCGCTATCGGCACGTATAATTGCTGTCATCTGGTGGGTGTTTACCATAATTGTTGTAGCTGCCTACATAGCCAGTTTTGCTGCTATGTTGAAATCTGGGAATGAAGAAGCACCGACCTCCATCCAGTCATTTGAAGATCTGGCGAAGCAAAGAGCCATTGAGTATGGTACAATTGAGGGATCTTCCACCTTTAACTTCTTCAAGGTAAAAATCTGATACATTGAGGTTTTGCACAATTAGTAAAAAAAGCGATAAGAGCCACACCTGCAACTGAGTCATAGGAGAAAGTGACATTAAGCTAGAATCAACATCATTTTGAGCAAAAAGTGTGTCTACTCGTGTACATGAATACAACTTGTCAAATGCATGCAAAACTATTCAAAAATGCATATACTGTTGTCTTTTAAGTACAAAACAAAGCACAAAGGCAGGCGTATGAACATACATGGAAGTGGGAAATGCAATTTGGTCCCTCTGTCATGAATGCCTTTCCTTTAAAAACATCTGTTTTTCACACATTTGATCAATTTTATGTCAAGCTAAAATATGTATAGCTTTTAAAGATTGGTATGTCACACTGTGAGTTTTGAAACTATTATTTCTGCTGTACTGCTCGCACATACTTGTGTTGACATTGCTCATTGTAGTTGCCCAGAGTTGTAGTATTTGAAGGAATTGTGGAAAACCTTTCTTCTTTCTTCTTTTCTTTCACTCTAGTTACAGTGAGGCGTCAGTGGAATGTGGTCTTTGGCAGTTCAAGACAGGTGTTGTGTTCAACAAAAGCCAGTGACTTTGATGCATCAAAAGAACATGCCCAGAACAAACCTTATAAACTTGACTCCACTTTTATTTAAAGTTATATTGGTGCAAATTGAGTAGTAGTCATTGGTCATTTTTTGTTTTTAAAGACATCTCTAAGAGTGTCGTATATAGCGACTGGTTCCCTACGAAGAATATTTGTATGGAAACCAGGTCTCAGTTGCTAAACAGCTGTTGAAGTGCAGCTTTCCTGTTGCCCTCAAAAGAGTGCCAAGGTGATAGATGGGATATTTTTCTGGGTGTTTTCAGGATGTCAGAGAACAGCACGTGCACCATGTGCCTGGTGCATGTGATGAGAATGGCAGTGTTCCTGGCAATTGATTGGTATTATACCAGTACAACAGTTTTGTGAGTGACTTGAATTAACTTATAGTTACGCGTTTTAAGTTGTAACATGTTGGGAGCGTCAAGGACCTCTGTGCAAGATTCAGCTCCGTTCGCTCAAAAAGGTGGTCCTGCAGAGTAGTTCTTTCCTGAAGTGTCTTACCTTGAAGATGGCCTAACCAGGAAGGAGAGGCCTGGATCTCCATGCACACAAGGACTGAGTTAGACAGCACTAAGCATCCTCTAACTGTCTGCTTGAAACTGTCTCAGCAGCCAAGAGCAAGTCCATAGGCAGAAATGTGTTGCTTGTACTCAGTATTGATGGATTTCTTTGAACAGTAAGGGGGCAGCACGTGGTGGCACCACTATAGATCTACCAACCTATGTGGGGGAAACAGGACACATGTAGGACTCCACTTCATAGGCCAGAGTGTAGGAGCTGACACAAATCAATCATCCAGAAGGGCAAAGATTCATCTGAGATATTTGGTTGTTCTATGAGAGATGCTGAAGGCTTAGACCCTTACACGTCTGCCACACACCCTTGTTCCTTTCAGCTCTAAGGAAGGTGTGAGAGCCACCAAGCCCACTACAAATAGAGCATGAAAGTACTCTGGGCCAGATTTACAAGAAAGTGGCGTATCAGCTGTGATGCGCCACTTTTCTTGTGCCCCCCCACCTACCGGTACCTAACAACACCTTGGTAGCATCATACTTACAATACGGTGCACCATGGCTCGCGTTAGGACAATAGCGTCATAATGTTGATGCTATTGTTGTACTTTGCAGGATTAGCGCCACAAATAATGGCAAAGTAAAGGGAGGCCCATTGAAAGTAATGCGTGCATAATTTTAACACCTATGCTAAGCAGGCTTTAAAAATGATGCTAAAAATGGCACAGTGAAATGTTGTAAATTCAACTGCCCCATTTTAACGTGCCTCCCACTGCCTGAACGGCCCCTTCCATACATTATGCCTGGCGCAGGCATAATGTGGTGTAAGGGGTCACAAAGTCACGCAGTGCAAGCATTGCACCACTTTGTAAAGATGGCAAAAAAGAATGGCCTCCCTAACGCCACACAAGCATCAATAAAAATGACGCTAATATGGCGCTATGAGCAGCTACGGCCATGTAAATCTGGCCCTCTCTGCCTCCAGGGTGGGTGAAAAATTAAATTGGAGAGGAATGGTGTGACATAGAACCTCATGCCAATGATACAGAGGGCTACTAGGCAGAAGTGTAATGAGGCCATATATAAGATCATTGAGTAAGTGATACATGCCTAGAAGTCCCTACTATCCAAATATCCATGCTTGGTTCCATTCTTTTAATAACGACCATTTCCCTCTAGCCAGTGAGACAGTCAAGGTGAAGAGAAAAACTATGGGGCATATTTATACCTTCTTTGCGCTGCATTAGTGTCAATTTCTTTTACGAGAGTTCAGAGCAAACATAACTCCATAGTTATATTTTGATGCTAGACCAGTCTAGCGTCAAAATATTGGAGTTAAAGTCATTTTTTTAGATGCGTGAAACCTTCTTGCGTCAATGAGATGCAAGGTAGGCGTTCGTGTCCAAAAAATGACTCAAAGCCCCTTATTTTCCTCCCATGCAAAAATGGTGCACGGGGAGGCGGACCTAAATAATGGCGCTAAGCCTGCTTAACGCCATTATTTAACGCCTGGGTCAGAGCAGGCTTTAGAGGACCTGTGGACCCATTTCCATGGTCAAACACCATTGAAAGAGCCCACAGCTGCTCTCCCCAAGTCCCAGGAACAAACCCACCGGAGGGACACCAGGGGATGGGGACCCCATCCGAGGTAAGTAGAGGTAAGTATTTTTTTAAACATTTTTGGAGTGCCTTTAGGGGCCCTGAAATGGGCCCCTCTACATGTCACTTGGTGCAATGACAATGCCCAGTAGACCCTTGTCCCCTGTGCTGTCCATTGGGGTGGTGGGCATGACTCCTGTCTTTTATAAGACAGGAGTCATGTGGTATGGATGGTTTTGTGTCAGGAAATGATGCTAGGCTAGCTAAAGGCATTTTTTTTGCCTCTAACCAGCCTAGTGTCATTTTTTGGTGCAAAACCCTCTACCCCCATCCCACCACCCCCAACCAGCTGACATAATTTTCTCAGATGTTATCACACCCTTTGCGCCGGCTTGCAAGATTCCATAAATTTGGCGCCCGGCTGGCACTCTGGAATGACGCAAGCCGGAGCTATACTTTTTGACGCAAAACTGCATTTGCAAGTATAAATATGGGGGTATGTTTGAAATAAATATTTCAGCATTCAGCATGGTAGCGAGATGGCAAGATGAGAATCTATAACTGGCAGTACACAATTGGGTCTTTGATACACAAATCAAGAAAAAGGCACACATGTATTAGACATTCATCCTTCTTGTATGAGTTACATAGTATATGGTATTTCTGACCATTATCGCTCAATGTCAGACAAGCAAATGATATGCCAAAAATTTTTCATTATGATTGTAGGTGGATTAAGCCAATGTTCAATTTGCATTTTGCAAGTATTGTGGGTATCACAAGATGGCGAGCCCAATGTGACAGTAAGCATACGTATGGTCTAAGTATGAAGAAAAAGCTGCAAGGTGGTCTTTAAAATAATTGAGTGATCCATCTGTCAGGCTCTTTACAGTCATTACCATCTTACAAGCATTGTCCTGAACAACCAACAGACCTAATTCAAGAAAACACCCACTGGTCCTCAGAGTAAGAGGGATTTCTATACCTTCTCCAGTTTCATACATCCTTTGATGCCAGAGCACAAAAAGTACAGCTTTTTTCAATTTGGTTTTATCTACTGAAACATGTTGTGGATTGTGTACTCCTAGTTATGCTTTGTCTGGTCGTTGGCTTTTGATAAAGGGATGTAGGAGAGTACCTCTTTTTGACATGGTTACCCCCACTTTTGTCCTGGTACCTGATGTGATTTCAACTGCAAGTGCACTGGGTTCCTGCCAACCAGGGCCCCAGTGCCAGATCCCTTTCCCAAAACTCTACAATTGTTTTCCCAATTGGAAAACCCTTTAGCACTGCCTGTCGGTAATAGTAAATTGTACCACTGGTACCTAGGGCCTGAGATACTAAAGAGGGTCCCTAAGGGCTGCTGCATGAATTGTGCCAACGTAAGGGACCTGCTGAAAGGCTTCCATTGCAGGCCGTGTGTTGTGGTGCAGACAAGAGTGAAAATACGACATGGCACACAACCAGAGTGCCATGTCCCCTAATACTCCATGCAAAATATGCAAGTCACCCCTAAAGCAGTCTTTACAACCCTAAGGCAGGATGCATTATATTACATATGAGGGCATATCTGCAGCTATGCCCCTGCTATGTCTTTGGCAATTCCTAAACATAGTAAGTGGGCAGGGAAGCCATTTTAAATGCATATGCTGGACACTGGTCAATACAAGTTCCCCAGATACATGATGGCTTCACTGAAGATTGGGATGTTTGGTATCAAACATCTTGTATTGATAAATCCACACTGATGACAGTGATAGATGTATCAATACATGCACCCAGAGGGCACCTTAGGTGTGCTTGCTGACTAGTTTGAGCTAGCCTGCCACCTCTAGACAAGAGTCTGACCCTCAACGTTGAAAGCCTTCGCTCTCGAGTGGTCAGCTACAAAGTCTGCTCTGGGAGGGGTATCACACACCCTCACCCAACAGGATGACATGCTAATCTGCATTCAAAGGCCGGGAGCATCAAAGAAGCCCACCACCCTTGATATGCAGATCTGGCTTTCCTCACAAGGGAGATGCCGAACCCTTCTGCCCCAGGGACCATTTGTCACCTGGACAAGCGGGAAATTTAGTTTTCAGAGAACTAAACCCTTGGGTCAGTCTCACCCCTAAGTTGAGCTGCTTGATATAGACACCACATTTCAGAATCTGCCATCTTGGAATTGACAGACTTAGGAATTCTGGAACGAGGTTATGCCCACCTCTCACAGGAAGTGGTTGTATAGAGGGTGTAGAGACCACAGGAGTAAGTAGCCCATTGGCTACTATGCTACACTCCCTGAAATGCCCCTAAATTCAGTATTTAGTGGAGCACCTGGCACCAGAGAAGCATATCCTGATGAACTAAGAAGATCAAGGACACTGAAGAGCTGCAAAAGGAGAGAGGAAGAGCAGCTGACCTGGTACCAACCCCACCAGTCTGTCTGCATCCCTCATTGAAATCTGCACCAAAGTTCACTCATCGTGCAGCTGTGACTCGAGAAACCTGGGAAGACTGCCTGTCTTAAAAAAAATCTCAACACCTCCCGTGAACAGTGGACATGTTCTCCAAACTCCAAAGAAAGGACTCTGAAGCCTCCAGACCGCCAAATTCCAACACCTGAAGCCACCACTGCACACGTTGAAGTGGACCACCAGCGCCAACAAGGTTCCCCAGCCCTACAGAGTCAAAGTCGATCATGGTTTCACCCTTCTTGAACTCCTCAACAATGCCTGCAGCCTCTGCACACAGCCTCACTCTACCATGACCGCTCTGGTGAGAAAAATATGACACCTAAGACACCACTGCACCCATCGCCCCTTAGCTTTGGAGAAGAAGATCAAAGGTGCTTACCTGCCGCCGACCTTTGGGAGGCCTGAGCCTCACTGTTGGTTCAGCCTGACTGGCTTCCTGACCGGAGCCTGCAGCCTCTTTTCACAGTGACTGTTCTCCATTGAAACCCATTGGGCACCTGACACTGTTTTGCCCTTGTGCAGCTGGTGGTGTACTGCTGGTGCTGCCCTGGACTTTGCCCACCACTCACCTTAACTCCTGGAGATGGGTCTTTTAATTCGTTGTACTCTACCTGTTTGCAGAACTTGTTTTTTCTCCCATAGGATAACATTGCAGAACTCAGAAATTGCACTGTGCCCGCTTTTTAAAGTGATAAGAATTTATATTTAAAAACGTACTTAACTGACAGATTTTTTGCTGATGCCTAAATATGTATAAAGATACCTGCTATTTTTGTAATTTGGTGTGGATCTTATTCTTGAATCGTGAGTTTCATTTATTGACTATTTGGGCATTTGTGGATGCCTCACACTTCTCTGTATTAAGCCTAAGGCTGCTCAACCACACTACCTTTCAATAGAGCACTCTGGGATTGCATAGCATGCTCTTGTCCTCTCACTGGGGAACCCCTGGACTCTTTACACGGTATATCTAGTTAACATTCATCCCACATATCCAGCTTCCTACTAGGGAGCAGTGCTTTTAGAATATGTACCGTTTTATTGGAGGGGTTTCAACAGGTCTGCAGTCTCTTGGGGAGACCCCATACCTCGTTCTACCTTTTGTAATGAAGTTGTATCATATGTATATTTCCAACATCTCAAAATCATGTGTTTAGTCTTTCCACAATGGTCACTCTGAAAGAATATACTTGTGGAAATACTGTCTTATGCATTGGACCGATATCTCTGATTTTGTGTTTATCTTGTGTCGATGGCATTACTTTTTCATCAGCTACTGCTCTGACACTAAAGTTTTTCACCCCCTGCTTAGTTTTTCTTGAATAAATTAAATACTGGGTGCCTAAAAGTTCTCACTAATTTTGCCTGATCTATGTATTGCAAGAAACTTAAACAAGTATGTTAACACATGAATAATATAAATAAACTTAAATTGGTGGAAAATGTTGTTCTTTTTTTCTCATGTTCTGAGGAGACAGTCAATAAATCCCTCAAACTATTGCATGGTCACAAAAATAGTAGAACCCCCGTTTCTAATAACTGTAAAACTTTTGAACCTGCATGATAGCGAGCACTTAGTCCTTATCCATTTTTCTACATTTGTCCATTATTTAGACTTCCAAGAATCCAACGTACCGTATAATCTATGAGTATATGGAACGACGGAAAGAATATGTGATGGTCAGAACTGTTAGTGAGGGACTACAACGGGTGAAAGAGTCCAACTACGCTTTCATTGGTGAATCTGTCATGCAGGACCTTTTTGTGGCCAGAGATTGTTCCTTAATGCGAGCCCCAGAAGTGATTGGAGCAAGAGGATACGGCATTGCTGCCTCATTGGGTAAGAGCATCGGAGCTTCTCATTTAGGTGAATAAGGTTAAATAAGGGATGTACTCTCACAAGCCAATGGAATGCTTAATGACAAAGTTGAAATTTAGATGGTGAAGTATTATAACATAAGTCTGGGTTTCATGTGAAACTTTTGACTACAGAAATATCTATCTGCGCTGTATAGAATCCAAAGTAATGTCTACTGCGATATTGTCATGGTAAGCATAGACAGGGAAGTATAGATTGACGATTCTAAATCTCTATCAACTAACCTTGACAATATAGTGCAAGTTGATATTGTGAAGCTGCTATGTGTTCAGGTTGCTATTTATAATTGTATTTTGGTAACAGACCTTTGACTCCCTTGTATGGAAGCTACACAATTCCAGATAATACATTGTACTGATCCCTAGTATTCTAGAACAACCATAGAGAGAAAAATAACGACATGCACACAAATGTTGTGTACTGGTAGACTGATACATTTTTATGTCATAGCTGCCAAGTGACACTTTCCAAAGTTGTAATACCTTGAAATTGTTCAGGCTTTTTAGCCAATGGCACTTAGCATGCTGGGACTTTTACAGCCCGCACTTACATGGCTAAATGCCAAACTACAAATCCAATAATACAACAAGTTGTTAACTAAAATAAACATGTACTGGCAGAAGATATCAACAACTAATATGAGACCACTTGGCAGCTAGGTAGGATTATGATTGCACTTGGCTCTTGTTTCCATGTTAGTCATATAAACATTTGCCAAACCAACTTGGGTTTACTTGAGTGCAAACTCTTAAAGCAACAACTTGCAAGTCTGGTACCATGGGGCCAGACCACCCTATGTCTCCTACATACTCTATCACATATAGATCATCCCTGTACCAAATTTAAAACAGCTCAACTTGTATGTTTGAATATGGTAGAAGTTGAATGGTTTGCAGGTTGTAATATGCCATTATAACACAGGTAAAATTATATCAAGCTAGGAAAATATTGCATCCACTATATCGCCTTTGACTATATTGTCAAGGTGAGTATCATAATAAAACGAGTTTTTATTTACTCTTCTTAACTTCACATGTATGTACTATGAAAATATAACCATAGTCTATATATTAGATGCAATATTTTCGTATTGCCATATGGTGATCCCTCACCCACCTTTCTATCTCAAAAGGGCCATAGGTTATTCATAGTGCATGCCAATTAGGGCTTTTGCATGCCCTGATAGCTGGCTGACACAGGTCTCCATTATGATAATGATCGAAAGCATAAGCACTGTACAGTGTCTTACATGGAATGTAGCAATAGGCATAGTGTACAAGAGTTTTAAGACATAAATGTCACCAAGAGCTATGCACAATGTGGTTAAAGTTTGCATTAGCATATAAACCACAATATTGCATGTAACACTACATATGGCTCTGTGCTTTTTTCGACAGCTTCTGGATTAACATGAATTTATTGTGTGACTCCCTGTACCTTTTTTCTCTTTCCAGGTTCTCCCTGGACCGAGACCTTGTCTATTGCCATCTTGCAAATGAGTGAGTCTGGCCACTTGGATTACCTGCGTGAGAAGTGGTGGGGAGGCTCTTGTTCCAAAGAAAGCAGCCCAGGATACAGTCCTTTGCAGCCGCAGACGCTTGGTGGACTCTTCCTGATTCTGTCGATTGGTCTTGCTCTGGCTGTGATTGTGTCATTGATGGAGCTTGCATTTAAGGCAAAGGCCACTGCAGAAGAGCAAAAGGTAAGCCACCACCTTCATAACAAATACTCATCAGGCGCCAGTGGACCAACCTTCCTTTAGAGCAAGGGTATGCAACACAGATGCTGGAGGGTCAAATCTATGCCAAAGTTTCAGGATAACCGCTGATAGCAAAATAGTTAATTTTAAATGGATTATATGTAAATATATCTTACATGAATATCCAGCATGGATGTGTCGGTTCTGAACCAACATAGGACACATGGTTTAAATTGCACCAGTGGTTTGCTAGTCACATTTTTCATCATCAGACTTTATCTCAAAGATAGTAAAAGGCAGAAAAGGGAGAACGTTGGAAGAAGAGGAAGATAGTAAAAAAGGTACCAAACGGAGAAAGCAGGTATCTGCAAGATGAGACAACGAGACAAGAAGTGTATGTTGGTGGGAAAAAGTGGCATGAGTTGTAAAGTCTTAGTAATCAACTACTCAGTTTTCAACAGCGTCACAATTTGGCTCCCAGGAAAAACGTTCATGCTCTGTGCTCTTTTTCATGCACATTAAGCGTTGGTAGGACACCCCGGTTTGAGAATTTTGTACAGTGATAAATATTTTGACAGAATCTAACTGATCGTCAGCCGCCAAACAGACGTTGTGGTGCAACTGTGAGATTTTCAGTAAAAATGAACAGATTTGCTGCCGGGCACTGCTGCTCTGCTTTGACAATTGGTGCTCTCGCTTCCAAAAAGTAATTACAGTTTTGAAAAATTCTAATGTTAATTTTTTATCTTCAGTTCTCATGGCAGATCGATGCAAATACACAGCCCTACTCCCGCTTTTCTAAGGATGTTTTGTAATTTGTAATTTTAGGCATTGAGTTTTTTGGAGGCATAAGATTTCAACCATGGTCAATTTTTTCAGGGACTTTAAGACTACCTTCATCACAAAGGGTTCCTAAATACTTCTAAATGCGTTGACTACAACATAAAGTACAGTTTGGCAATGAGAAGAAACAAATTATGAGGAAAGGGTGACTCTGCTGCACCCCTGGAACCGGCCATGGATAACTCCATGCGTTCAAGATCCATGTGGGATCGGACTGCCACTGGGGCAACTATCTGTAATGACTCAATGAACCCAAGGTCGATATAATGAGTATCAAGTCAAAAGGTGAAGCTGAAGCCAAAGCAAATCGAGAGAGCACCCTGTGAACACATGCATGATCCACACGTTAGTTTCTTTTACAAATGCGCTGTGCTACAAAACATTGTATTAGGTACACACAGGTTCCAGTCTGACAAACAGTTCAAGAATTAGCAGAAAAAACGTAGACTATCTCTACGTTCAACAGCAGGAGGTTCATCTGCAGATATGTTCCCAATAGTCTTCTCTCAAAGCAACAGTTCCAATATTGCAAATGTTCAACAAAGTAATGCACAGCATTGTTTTGCACCGTTTGCCACACAAACCAACGCAAACACCGATTTGCGTTGGTTTGTGAATGCCAAAAAAAGTTTCACATCTGTTTAGCATTACAGAAGCAATGCTAAACGAATGATAAACCTTTGAGAATGTGGGCCTCTGTATTAGTTGTAGAAGCCCACAGCTAATTTAAGCTTGTTCGCAGTACTCATAAAGTATTTATCTTGCACCACTGTAGTCATTTGGGCCCATATTTACGTGCTTTGTGGTGCAAGGCAGTGCAGCAAGGTATCTTGCTGTGCAGCTCTATGTCACAGGGAAAGGGCAGGAATGCACTGTATTTATCCAATACAGCACATTCCTGTCCTTTCCCCCTGCGCTAGTGCCCTTTTGGCAGCCTAGCACCAATGCAGGCCCCCTGCACCTTCGTGCAAGGATGCCTGTAGTTGCATGCAGAGTTATGTGACAATCCTGAGAGGCTTTTTCCTCTTTCTATATGTCACGCAACACCTGTAGAAACGCCATTTGGTGCAAAGTAATGTGACACATTGATTTGTGCTGCATTACATTATTCGAGATTTATGAAGCCACGCAGGGTCACACAAGGTGGCCTTGCATGGCTTCATAAATCTCACCTAAGGTTTGCGTCGCTCTTGCACCAATTTGAGTGGTACAAGAGAGACGCAAACCAGGCCATTGATGTGGCCCCAGGTGTCTAAACTTAAGCTTTCTGTAGGAATGAGCATCACTCACAACAAGTCACTTGCCTCTCTTTATCTCCTTCTATTTTGGAAAAATATACACAGACCACCAAGCATTTTCACTAACCATTTCCAGGCTTTGGAATTCCCTTTCCTCTTCAAACAGCCTTGCTGCTACTCTCCAATCTTTTAGAAAACCTTTCAAAATCAACAGTTGTTTTGTTGATTCTGTCATTCCTTCTTCCTTTGTTTTCAGTTTATTACTAATGTAATATTTGATTGTACTAGTTTTATATTCATTTCTGTTTGCTTTATTTGTAATAAAAATGTACATGTTTGTATAGTGCTCCACCAGCCTTCGGCAATGGTTCAACCCTAAAAGTACGAGAACTGAAAACATAAAATATAAGCCACCGGTTGAGTTAGTCTCATCATGCCCCTGCATCCCCGTCATTGGTTTTGGTATTCTGACAATGGTAAGAGCTGCATTCTTAGGGACATATTTAAGAGCCCCTAGTGCCACCGGAGCATCACTTTTCATGACGCTCCGGTGGCGCATTGCCCTGCGCCATATTTACAAGGTGACGTTAAGCCACATTTTTTGGCTTAACGCCAACTTGTTATTACAACCCCTTCACACGCAGCCCTTTGCATGGAAGGGGCGTGCAATGGGTGTTGCTGTAGGCATGCCACACAAACACCCATTGCATTTTGAAGCTGCCTCAGATTTACAAACTTTCGTAAACCTGAGGCAATGCCAAAATCTAATGCCACCCAAGTGGTGGCTTTAGTAAGGCGCAACAAGGAGGAATACTTTTATCCCTCCTCGATTTTTGTTTTTTCTATGTGTGGTGCATTCTGCAGCACACATAGAAAGAGCAAAATGCCAGAAATGATTGTTTATGTACAAGAAGGTTTCCCTTCCTGCACATGCAAAATTGTTTGAAAATGACACTTTGGCACTTCTGTGTGTGCTGCAGAATGCAGCACACACAAAAGTGCCAAATCACAATTACTGATTGTTTATCTGCAGGCAGGAACACCTTCCCGCACATAAACAATCACACCACTCAATGCAGACATCCTTGCACGATGGTACAAGGATGCCTGGGTTGGCAGATAAATTTAGTGCCAGCACAGGGGACAACACAGGGGTGCTCCGTATTCAATTAAATACGGTGCATCCTTGTGTTGTGAAAATGACGGAGCACAGCACTGATAATTTTGGTGCAGCATTGCGCTCCTTCATTTTCCTATAAATATGGGCCTTCGTGAATTAATTGTTTTTCATATGTTCAGGTGTGCTGTGTCATTCTATGGCATGTTCTCCTGGTTGTCAGTCTTCCACTTTCGGGGTTTGAGTGGTCCTACTAATGGTTAGGGATACCCTGTCAACAAATGGCTTGTTCAGTCGATGATCTGATCCATTAATTGACGGATCATTTCCTTAATTTTTTATCAGTCCTTCAGTGGGTGGTTTGCTTTGTTGCTGGTCAGTGGCTGTCCTGATAGTCAAGGGGTTTTCTACTGAAATGAATTCTATCCAATCTGTGGGTTACCCATTATTCTTACTGCTATAAATATCGATGGATAGGTTGCTGTCCTAATTCTCAGCACTGTTATATATAAATAGGGGTTTGTCCTCCAAGGGGACACAGATATCCTCTCAGCTGGTAGTTCATTCACTCAGGAATCACTCCTGTTGTGCTGGTATATGTTTTATTGGCCTTAGACAAACAATTGGACCAATGTGTAAGAAGATGGATCATTCTTACAGTGAAAGAAGCTGCCCTGAGAGTGGGTGCATTGTTCAGCTGGTGTTTGGGCTCGCCGGTGGCGTGTGTTGTTCTCCTGATTATCAAAGTCAGCCTCTCAGTGCATTGGTTATTCTCCTAATGATCAAACATCCCAGAGACTAGCAATACGCTTTGAAGCAAAAGATAAAATCATTTGGAGCAACTGTCATATTAATAGTGGAATGAGTCTTCTGCATGGTAACTCATACCTGGTATAATATTGTGAGAAATATGAAAGGCAGGATATCACATGGACGCTGCAGCAGGGATTTTCATACCTCAAAGGAGAGTTCTCTGATTTCCTGCACATTAAAACTGAGTAATTTGCATTTTCTCTTTTCAGGGTATACCTAGGCCTAATTTAAAGCCCAGGGCTGGCTAAGCCCTGCCTGTGGGTGGATTTCTCGCCATATATTAGGCTAATCTGAGAGTGAACCAAGTGGTCTCCTAGGGTGAGAGTTGCCATATTCTGGTTTGGATTTGTGTCTTAATGGACAAGTTGCTTTTCCATGAATGTGCTATTCTCCTGGAGATCAGAACTGTCCTGTCAATGATTAGGTTATTCATGTGTTCATCTGTGACAACCTTGCCACTGAGTGAGCTGATCTCCTAAAGGTTGGGGTGACATATTTGCTTGATAGTCAATGGATTGCCTGGTGTGGATTGGCTATTTCTTTAATGAATTTAGGAGCATATTTATAATGCTCTAGCGCCACCTTGCACCACATTAATGTCATTTTTTTAACGTTACTGTGTCCCAACGAGGCCAAAATCCCTGCACTATATTTAGAGGGTAGCGCAATGCACGCATTCCGCCACTCTCTAACCCTTTGCACTACGTTATGCCTGCTCAGGGCATAATGTATGCAAAGGGGGCGTTCCCCAGTAAGGGGGGCCGGAAAAATGGCATTTTTTTACAGCACTTTTACTGCCTGCTCAAGAGCAGGCGTTAAAAGGGGACTTCTGTTCTTTAGAATGAGGCCCTCTGTACTCTGCAGGAGTAGTGCCAATATTTCGGCAGTACTCCTGAAGAGTATGTCAATAGCATCATGAGAAATGATGCTATTGCCCCCTACCCTGCTCGATGGTGCGCCGTATTTTAAATACGGCGTACACATGGTGGCTGTAGGGAGGTGCTAAGGGGCACAGGGAAAGTGGCGCTGTACTCGGTGCAGTGCCACTTTCCATAAATCTGCCCCTTACTGTTCTACCAATGGATGGTTTACTATGGATGGTTTGCTCTACTAATTATTACAGCTGATATATAGCTGGATGTGTTGTTCTCAAGAAGATGGTGGCTGCTGATAATGAATATGTGTGATTTTCCTGTTCGTGAATACCTTGTTTTTCTTGTGATAGAGGAGTCGCTCTGTCAGTGTATGAATTAGCTTCCTGATGGCTAGGTTTATCTATTAGAGGATGGGTTCTGTGTTGGACTCTTTGTGTCGCTTCTGTCAATCAGGCTGTAAGTGGTGGGAGTTTCACCAGATAACCAGGCTGCAATGTGTGTTGATTCTTATCACAATGCTCAATGATGCTTTTGTTATGGGTGTGGTTGTTCCTTGATAGTTAGGGCTGTTTTACCAGTTTGTAGCTTGGTCAATTGATAGCCAGATAAGCTTCGTCGGCAAAAAGGTTGGCTGTTGAATAATCAGTATTTACCAGTCAGTTGATGGGTTATTCTCTTGAAACTCAGACTGATCTGCCAGAGAGGTGGTTGACAGATGGTTGTGGCTGTTCTGTTAGCAGGTTTCGTATTCTGTCAGTGGATAGACTGTTTCTGATGGGTTAGCATTACATGGGTGGGTTACCATACTGGTTGTTGGGCTGTAGATAACCTGTCAACCTGATACCCCTTTGCTGTGCTGTTAATGGGTGGATTGTTATTCAGTTATTTTGACTACCCTGCCAAATGGTGGATTGTTTCCATGGACTATGGTGGCCTTATTAGTGGGGGGACTGTTCCAGTGCTGGTGGTGCTCGTTCAGAGAATGCTTTTTTCCCAAAACACTGCAGGGCATACTTTGAAAAAATAAATAACTAACTAAATTAGTACAGGAATGCAAAGTATTTCTTAGGACCTTAATTCCTACTACCTTAATGCCGGGTTTGCCAACTACAAAGGCTGCCTACATTTCATTGCTTCGCATTCCTGTTTCTTTCACCTACTTGTCTTTATATCATGCACCCTTGCATTCTCCCTTTGTCAAGTCCTTTCTTCTCATTCTCCTCCGTCTCCTTTGTCCCCTTTTTGTTTATTTCTCTCTTAATTCAAAGTCTGAAGAGGGCACCCAGACCGGCAGTAGTAAATTCAGAGTGATGGGGCACAGGTTAGGCAGGATCAAGGAAGGAAGTCGAAAATTCTTCTTTACTTGCCATCTAAAGTCATGCAGCACAGCTTCCAATTTTTCTCAAAAAACAACAACAGGTGTCCTACTAACACATTCCTTCTTTCTTCTAGAAACCCTGCTGCTCAGCGTTCACCGACGAGATCGGACGCCGGTTCCGAAGTCGAGAAGAAGAAAACCCAGAGAATCCAGAAAAGGTTCAGCCCTGAAGCACTCTCAGGAGCACACAGGCGTACATGCATAATACTTTAAATTTGAATATGCATACACCTTCTGACACACAAATAATCGTGCAAGATGACCTGGCAGCTGGTTTCTTTACTCAACGACAGCTGTTTATATGATTGTGCTTTTTTGTAATGATTGCCCGTTTTGTAAACATCATTGTGATACAATGGGGGTCTCTCTTTTTTGTATTAAAAAACAGGCAAATGTCCTCAGTTATTGAGATGATGGTTTATTTGCAAAATTGTTGTGTTGCATGCTGGGATATCACATAAGGAAGAATTTAAGGAAGTGGGAGCTCCTTCAAGAGGGTCACAGATGCCGTGAAATATGAGCCTAGATTAAATTCTTTGCTTGTCTTTACAGCCTTCTCGAAATGTGAATCTCTAACAAAATTCAGCCCTGTTTCTTAATAAACCAGCTAGTGACAATGATCAGTCAGTCATCTTAAGAAACCACCCACCCAAGTAACACTGTTAAGTCAATCATGTTGGGAAGTTAGTAGCAAAGGCCAGTTGACCCAACTAAGAGATCTGCACTTTCAAGCAATATACATTTAAAGTACCTACTATACTCCACTTTTTAAAAAAAATGAGGAATAATTAGCAATACTCAATTCCAACCGTCAAATATACACTGCACTGGGTAAAAAAAATCAGTAGGGACTAAAATGATCAATAACGTAGTCACTTATATCCACACAATGTGAGTTATGTTAATTTGGATTGGGGAGTAAATATGTTTAACAGCTGAATCACCAGTCAGGTTTGTGATGGAACAACACATTTCAGTTAATTTCCTCCCACACATTTACCAGAAAAACCTGGCAAAAGTGGCATTGAAACAAATAGTCCCAGATTCGGGTAGTGATTCCCTTCTCTGCTAGAGATAACTTATATTTTGGTTATCCTGCACCTCACAATCACTGCACTATTGGACCATTGCCAATTCCTAATGTGATATTACTGATACAGCGCTCCTGCACAGTATGAAATGAGGCCCGTAGCGTGTTCAGTGCTTTCAGAATCTGCTGTCTTACACCTTCATTGAGCACACAATAGCAGCATTTTTCTGAAACACCTGAGGTTGACCCAAGTTGTTATTTCATCGTTTCACTAGTGCTTGTTTAAAAATAATGTGTGTAATGTGGGGTTAAAAGGCATCCCACTGTCTGCTATTGTGGATGATTTCCCTAGGTATGGCGACTGGTGTTTTTGTGGCCTGAAAACTTTAATAAATCTACAATCTTCAAAGGAGCCAAAAGTAAGGGAGCTATAGATAAACATGCCACTACCTTTATGTGTTTGCGTTCCAGGAGATCCCTCTCTACTGGTGGAAGGTACTATAAAAACCTATTATGCATATAAAAGCCACTGGCAGCAGTATGCTGAGTCTTGTATGCCAATACGTGTCATGGGAAAGGTAAAGCTGCAAGTTTTGCTTTTAGTGCCTTTGGCTTAAAGCAAGGGCAGTCTGTAGCTCACCCCTATGGCATATTGGGACAGATTATGATTAATGTTTTGCCTTTTACAGTATCATGTAGAGAATAATACTGCGAAGGAATTTAAAATACTACAAGCAGCAAGAAGTCATAGAATTATTGTGTGGAAACAGAGAAAAATCCGTATCAAACCTACGTCAAAACCTGCTGGTGTCAGGAACCCATCTCACTAGGTTAGAAGGGGATGCTGATTCATTAAAAAGTCTCATACATTCAACAATCCAGGGCTCTATCTCATGTGATAATACTGCTATTCTGCTTCATTTCAGTGCTCTTTTGACAGGCTTTTTCTGTTAAGGTGTCTTTGGGGGTGTGGGTCGCAATATAGGGATTAGGAGATCTCTAAAGTTTCCACTTGAAGTTCCAACTATGTGATGTATAGTAAAGAATAGCTTAGCTTTAAGTGTCAAATGTGTTTGTCAAAAGAAGGAAATTGTATCACCTATATGATGCAATTTCATGACATAGGTGCTCCATTTGCATGATGTCTGTGTGGGAATGTCACAGTGTTTGATTGTAGGTTTTTGAACCAAGTGAGTTATGTGGGTCCACATCGCATATCTCAGGCTATTCACATCGCGTTATCTTGCAATAACGAGTGTTTTAATGGTCTACGAATTGTATATTCATGGAGTTGTAAACTTTGTTTATTAAACCGACTCATATGCTATAGACATTGTCTAACAGATTGTAATCTAAACAACTTCCAATAAAGAAATTAACACAAATCTCTTAATTTTCATTTTAATAATATTTTGTATAAAAAACTGTGATACCAAGAAGGTGGTGGAGAATTTATGTAAGATTTCTTGGCTGGGCGAAGTTCTGTCGCAATAACTATTTGGAAAATATTTATTTTGAGTTCAGATACTCTAAAAAGAAAACTATAAGATGGCATATTATTTAACATTCATGACAACAACAGATCATGTGTTTATTTTTTAAACACAATTAGAACATTTAGGAACCACTCGCAACATTGCACATATCTTTCTTAGTTCAATAAAATGATGGAGTAATTGCGCCTTTAGAGGGTAGGATTTCTGTTTTACAGAGAGTAATAATAGTCCAAAAAAAGCTTTGAATGAGTGGAAGAAGGGGAGTGTGGATTAACAGTAATGCCACAGAAAGTTGTTTTTAAACCTTATTTAAAGTTTTAGGTTTAATAGTCAAACAACCTAGTGCAATTGCTTGTCAGTATGCAGGGCAGAGCAAGGAATAGTGAACATAGCAAATCATTTATTGTCTCCATTATTTCTGAACAGTATCAAATTCCTACTTACTCCAATCCAGCACTGCTGAAACGCTCTCCGATCCAAACCAACCAGAAAGCAACAGTATTAGTTACAGTGTGTTAAACCTGACATGCGCTAAGTATATTCATTGAGCATCCATTTCAGCGAATCCCAGTAACAAATACTACAGTCAGCAACCACAAGCCCATCAAACCAGCATTTCAGTTTCAATGCCATTGTGAATGCCATGATTCACTTTACTCTTGACTATCCAAATACCACCTCAGGGGACCCTATTTATTCATGGGCTTACTCTGTGGTGGCAACGACATGGCAAAACAATCATCAGGGTCAGTTCAGTGTGCAGCATCCAGAATCCAGACTTCCATCCTCAGTAAGGGTCCCTTCAGCCATGCCAGGCCATGCATTAAGCTAGTAATATTAATAAAGCAATAAGCTGCAGTAAGCTCCATAACAGACACTGAGCTCGGCTGTATGCCCCAGCAGGACTACATAGGAGGGGTGGGCACCACTGTTTAGTCCATAATGTCCTTTATAGGCTCATGTAGGTTATGCAAGAAGGAGAATCTCACTGGGCACCCCCAGGCAAGATGTAAGAATTCTGCAGTATTGCAGGAACATTGCTAGCACTCAGGACTTCTTGAGTGTCAAACGTATTCATAGTAACTTTGAAATGGTATATTCTACATATAAATCTGAAACGCAGGAGTTTATGTTTGCAGTTTATAGAACTCATTTTAGTTTGAGTGCAGCAGTACTGTATTTCCACAGTGCATCACCAAAAACCATCCCTGGTATTTTTCCCCTTGTCCTTTGTCGAGGTGCTAATTCACAAGCTCTGTTAGCGTTTTGAATTTATGGTTTAGATGCCCATTTTCTGGTAGTTTCAGATGTAATTATTAGTTTTGTCAAGGACTGAATTCACCTAAGGAAAGGTAGTGAAAAAAGCTTACAAACCAAAAATAAGAAAATTGCCTTGTAGTTTTTCTACAATTCATCTGTTAGCACATCTGAGTCAGGTGCTTTACCACTAGGGAAGCTCTCTATTGCTTTAAGAATGTAATCTACTGTCACAGGAGCAATACGAGGATTGGGAAACACATCCCCAAACAAGGTGACAGACTTATCACTCAAACATTTTTTAAAATCTTCCACGCTCAAAACACCTTTGGAGAATATAATTTAGTGTAATAAATCAAAAATATCCTCCCTGGATGACAGTCTAGTACACTCCTGGGTTTGAATAGCTGACACTGCGAGGAATCTCTATACAAAAAACTGAAAATCTCAGCCAGCATCCTCCTGAGCCATTCCCTTTAACTGAAAATCTCAGCCAGCATCCTCCTGGGCCATTCCCTTTAACTGAAAATCTCAGCCAGCATCCTCCTGAGCCATTCCCTTTAACTGAAAATCTCAGCCAGCATCCTCCTGGACCATTCCCTTTAACTGACAATCTCAGCCAGCATCCTCCTGGGCCATTCCCTTTCTCGTATCTGGATGCCATAGCAAATTTGCCTAAATATTTTTCTTTGTGTTCTGCCCGCTCCCGGTGTTCTACTAATAGTTTGTTAACCTTACCCACTGTGATGACCTCAGTCAGCCATGTTCTGCTTTTCTCACACAGCCAATTCCATTTCACCTGCAGTCTGACATCTTTTAGGACCCCGGGCTTGCTTATTATCACTCTGGTGAAGACCTTGACGGCCTCCCAGACAGTTAAGTGTAATGTTACTGACATAGCTAGCTTGTTAGATATTAACCTATATTTTGTGAGAAAATGGGGTGAACCAGCAGATTCAACCCGGTTTTTCTGGGGAGAATTGATGCTAAAAATAAGGAATAATATTAAAAGAGTCACAATCAATAATGAGGTTGATTGAGAATTATTGAAATCACTTGCATTAAGTTTGGGTGCATGACATATTCAGTTGACGGCTTGCTATCATTAGATACGTGCTTCTAATGGCAATTACACAATTCAAAATGATACTGACAGACTCAAACTGGAAAAATAATATGGATTAATATTTGGAAAGCATAGATCCTCCATATAATTTGTAGGCCCAGGCGAAAGTTCTGCTACACTGGCATAATTTTGCAACATTTTTGTAATACTTTGTTACCTTTATTACACAAAATTCTGTAAACTACTCTATTATGCCGTGTTCTTGTATTTACTCGCCGTTTATGGTGTAAATATAGCACAAACCCATGGGAACAACATTAACGTTTACAAAGCCCGAGGCTGCGGTTTGTGGTACTATTTTGGGCATAATGACGAATTTCTAGCTAATTATAGTACCAAATACATTTATAGTTTTTCATGTGATTATGCATACTTTTTGTGTTATTTTCTCAAATTTTGCATAATTGCGCAGGTGCAAATTACACAAATTTCACACACCTTAATAACTTGTACTGAGAGAGAAAAGTTGAAAACATTTACAAATTGGAAAATGTACTAGAAAGTACAAATACACACCCTTAAACTGATAAATCCACAAAATAAATAGTGCCAAATTGTGACACTCAACACAACGTTCACATAAATGAAAAGCATGCTTACAATTGTTTGAAATATAAACCTGGAGAAATAATAAACAATGTGTGTTTTTATGAACCAATCCGCTTCTTTAAGCATGTAGGAAGGAACACAATTAATTGAAATTCCTGGGAGGAAACTGTGCTGGGTCAAATCATTCAGTACTCGGCAATATCCTTCTAAAAAATATACCTATGGGTTGAAGAATGAAGAAGCAAATGCGAAGTAGGAGGCCGATGAGAAAGAAAGATGGAAGCTGCAGGAGAAAAATACATTTACAGACTGAATAATGTACCATGACAAGTGTCCCTTTATCCAGTCTGCTCTTCAATAATCTCCGTATCGGTACATCATAAAGCAACTTCAAAGTCAGGTTCGTCGCAGCTTTCCTTATAAATCCTTACGAATACAATGAGAACAATGTTCATCCCAGAAGTGAGAGAATCACCTGGGTTCGGGAACCCCGCCTCACCAGTTCACCCATTCGTCTCGGTCCTCACAACTAAGCTTCTTTGAATTTTCTGCTGTCAAATAAAAGGTGAGTAGGCGAATAAGATGTAACATGCGGAAACAAAATGAAAAAGAAAACAACTTAAGTTGTTAATAAAATAGAATGAGTAAAGTTTATGAATGATTAGATTGTGAGATGCTTTAGAAAAGGGGATATCCACAAACCATAAAGACAGAGGCAGGCGAGGGAAATCCCCAGGTCAAAACACTCCTCATTGCTGTCCCGGGAATTTATTTTTCTTGGTTAGCAGAAAGATTCAAAATTAAAATAGAAATATGAACTACCTCTTCTGTCTGGAAAGTCATTAAAATAACACACTCTTCTTCTGGTTCTATGAAGAGTGCAAGATAAACTCTTTTCTTGGCAGCTGATCTGTATTCGTTTGCAAAGAATGTCTGTATTATTTCTGCTGCACTTCAGTGAAAGACACCTACATGATTGGTAGGTGGAATTAAAAAAAAAGTATTTTGTCAACACCTTTCAGATACACTAGAGATCTTCATGAGAAGACATACGTGCTCTTAAGTTGATACGTTGTTTTTTTCTGAAACAAGTAGCAACATATTTGCAAAATGTCAGAAATGCAAACAATTAGTTTTGCACTTTGACAACTCTTCACCCCGTTCATGCTTTAAATCCAACAAATCATATTTGGGTTGCAGACTCCATTAGCTCCCCAAATTATTACAATTCGGGCACAAACTGTGCTTGACGGATTTGCGTCAGGAACATCTGGTAGGAACCGAAAATGAAATTGCGCAAAAAGATGTTTTTTGAAACCTGTGAGGGGGACATAAGCAACTGTTCTTGAAACTTAATGTTGGTTGGTTGGCGCTGGTCCACTAGGAATAGCTCAGCTTCTACTGACCATTGTACAGGAAAAAATGTCACCACAGACCAGTTTCGACCTATTTGCAGGACGTCCGTATGGTGCAACTTGAAATCTAATACCACAGAGAGCACAGGACAAACATCTAGGCGTACTCTTCATACTTAAAGCATCACTCAGAGGAAAACAAAAAAGTGTCATTATGCCATCTCAGACAGGAACTGACCATTTGCAATCAGCATTGCTCTAATAGGAATAGTCCAGCCTGTTTGAAGGGGCCTGACTTGGTAGATAAGGCTAGATTGTTCCTATTGGACAATGGCCAAGACTGATTTACATATAGTAGGTCTCTGTCTAGAGGGTGAAAATGATGGACTGGAATGTGGCTCCAAGGAACGTTAGCGACAGATTAGTTCAAGCAGTAAATAAATCACATTGTTGTTTGTCACAGTTGATGCCCTAGATGCAATGAGTATGCTCAGATGTACATCCTGTGATCACTGTGGCACAGGACTCAAGCTATCACTCACCAATGAGAGGCTAAGTAGCCTGTAACAAGTCTGGGTTTAATTCTGTTCCTGTCTATATGAAGCCTGTCTGGGCCATTTGGGCAGGACTGTTCCTCTTGGGGCAGGACCAAGACTGATTTGCATATGGCAGGTATCTGTGTAGTGTGATATAGTGGGTTAATAAATTTGGACTGGAACGTAGTTACAAATTATCAAAGTGGGTGAGATTAATTCAAGCATTCTATCATTACCCTTGCGGTTTGTAATTAGCCTAAGCAGAACTTGTATTTATGGATGCATGAAGCTAGACCTATCAGCCACGAAGACTTACATTTGATAGCACTCATACCATGAGATTAGGAACAGTGTGATGAATAAAAACACAGTCCCAAAGAGATTCCTCTAAGTATTCCACTGGCCATGTGAAGGAAAGCGTTTATTATGCCATCATGTGTTGATCTTCCTCCAGTGTGCTTAATGCAGGTGCGACTGCAAACTCCTGCTCCCAGTTTAATGTAAAACAAGATAATTCTGGAAACATAAATCCAGGAATCTACGTCTGCCTTCGTTAATTCCATAAAACGTTTGTTTGTTCTAACAGAACTGACACTTTAGATGGAATGTGTTGGCCATGTTGGAGCAAAACCTACAATGATATACTATGTACAATACCTTTCCAAGATAGCTGCTCAGCAAACATCACACTAGGTGGATACATACAAATGCTACTATGTATAGGTTACCACTGTTATATTGATGTAAGTTGGCCAACGAAACACTTCTAAACAGGGTGGCCACTTGAAAGAATAAAACAAGGATACTGTGGGCAATACCATCCCAAGATGGCCTTCCATGTTAGAAATAGCAGCAAATGAGCAGTTCGGTAGGACTGTGTGGAGATCTCCTGGATGGTCTTTAAAAAAGTGGAACGAAATGAAAAATGTAATACTAAAGGACAGGTCATCAGCCCAGACACCAAAGATCACTCATTTTCAGATAGATGTGCATGAGATCAGGAAAATGCTAGTAATCAGGTGGCAATAAATACAATGGTAGTCATGGGCTGCCTCATTGCCTCATTAAGTATGCTGTCATGGTCATAAACAGAATGTGAATGACACTCAGACAAAACAGGGCTGATCCAATGACCCTTTAGGTATATAGATGTAAGTAGAGATGTTTTCATTTTTTTTATTAGGATTGGCAACTACATCTGGCAGGCCCTTAGTTATAGCAAGGATAAAGACTGTGCAAATCTACCTCCAAGTGTGCATCAAAGGAAGTCACCAATACCAAAATCCTTGTTTACTACAGTAGTTTGTGTGATTCCATGTATCAAAATTCCTGTGTATAGCCATTCACACATTAATATTAATCATACCTTAAAGACCTATTTGCTTCAACACATATTTTTCACAATGAATAAGACAGATATATTGCTTTTGTTGTTATTTTTCATAATAAACATATTAAACCTATGGCTTCCGACATACCTTTTCCTAATGAACCAAAAAGGTCAATAACTTTTGTCTTTAGCTCATCGCCATAACCAAGGCAGATCTACCAAATTATGCACAAGCTTTCCTACAAGCTAATCCTCAAATATACAGCCATAAAATTAGAAATATATACAGAAATAGAGCTGGCAAAAACATATACAATACCTCCAAAGAGGGCCCACCAAGGATTCTCACAATCTAAGGGGCATATTTACAAGCCCCTTGTGCCACCGCAGCGTCACTTTTTGTGATGCTCCAGAGGCGTTGTGCACTGCACTATATTTACAAGGCAGTGATAAGCCACTTTTTGTGGCTTAATGCCGCCTTGTAAAAATGGGCTCCTCAGACACAGTATTCTGTGGCAGGGGGGGCATGCAATGAGTGTTACTGTGGGCATTTCACCGCAACACCCATTGCTTTAGACACTGTCCCGATTTACAGAATTCATAAATCTATGGCAGCTCCAAAAATAAACACCTCCCAAGGGGTGGCACTAGCATGGTGCAACAAGAAGAAATACCTTTATTTCTCCTTGTTTTTACTTTTTCCCAGTGTGCTGCATTCCGCAGTACACATAGAAAAAGCAAAACAACATGAATGATTATTTATGTGCAGGAAGGAACACCTTCCTGCACATAAACAATCATTTAATAAATGTGCTACTGCTATGTGTGCTGTATTCTGCAGCACACGTAGAAGTGCCAAATCACCAATGGAGATTGTTTATGTGCAGGAAGGGACACCTTCCTGCACATAAATGATCATTCCCTTCAACGGAGACACACTTTCACTTTGGTGCAAGAATGCCTGCGTTGGCAGCTAAATTTAGCGTCAGCACTCGGGAAACACAGGGGTGGGTCGTATTTTGTAAATATGGTGCATCCCTGCATTTCAGAACTGACGCAGCACTGCCAATTTTGGCGCAGCGCCACACTGCACCAGTTCCTTGTACATCTAGTCCTAAATTTTCTACCTGCATGGTTTGTCACAGAGCTAACCAACACCACATCCCTTGCCTACTGGAGTAAATATTCTATTCTACTGTAGACATATTGCAAAGTAAGGTAATGCGTCCTTACAGGCTCTAAGATAGTGTAATAACAATGGGAGGAGATGCGTCTTATATATGTGACCAATAAAGCTGCTGTCTTTGGAATGGGGGTACCAATCTTGAATCCCAGCCTCAAATCAAGGTCGTGTGATGAGTTGACCTTGGACCCCTTCCTGAGCACTTAACAAACACTGTAATGACTGATTTTCAGAACAAGGTTGAGGTCGATCTCTCTTCATAATAATGTAGAAAAACTCCTTCGTAAGATTGGAACGATGGAAGCTGCACATATCAACTATTGCTAGTTTTGATATATCTGTACCCCTTTCTGGTTAAATATTTTTTTAATCACTCACCTGACTGACATATAATTGTTTGTCTAATTAATGACGTTTTTTCGTGGCACGTATATATCAGTTTGCTTTGATAGGTATGGCTGTCCTGTACCCCTTCCGATACGAGGTTCAAATGTTTTTCTTCTTCATCCACTAGTGCTTATTAATTCTACTCACACAAAATCAGTCCTTGTTAATATGGCAGTGTCAAGTGACACGATTTGAAAGTGCCAATGTGAGGGCTATTTATTTCTTTTTTAATACCACCACAGGCCACGGACATTAAAAAAAAACTAGCCTCACACTGACCCCTTAAAGCCAGATTATCTGGCAGTGCCTGGCCAGTCATACAACGAATTACAACCATTCAGTCTGTAACTGCATAATCTTTGTGGATCATTTCAAATTGACTTTGTAGTGAGTAATCTGAGCTTGAACCAGTTATTTTAGGTGAAGCACGAGAATATTTTGTGGTACGAACATTCTTAAAATGTTGAGAACATCTTAAGAATCATTGTATACATTACATAAAATATATTTTTACAAAGCGTGCTTTGAAAACTGTTATAATTTTCTACATAAATCATGATTTGAATTTTTTTTAAGTGTAGTGGAAACAGTGTTTTCGTTATTTGGTGAGTGTACATATCAATATCTTCAAATAAAGTTAAATGGCTTAAAATATATTAAATGTATTTTACTAAAGTTTCTCTTGCTATATATATATATATATATATATATATATATATAAACAATAAAAGAACTTCCACAGAATGACGCACACTCGGGATCAAGGCTGCTTGACAGCCGAAACGCGTAGTGTGAATTAAATGCTCTAATTATTTTTGTGATTTCCCGAGTGTGCGTCCTTCTGTGGAAGTTCTTTTATTGTTTATATTTTTTAACCGGAGTGCTCTGCCGGTTCATTACGCACCACCACTCTCGGGCCTTCAGGAGCCCGGTGGTGAGCACTTTGCAATTTATATATATATATATATATATGTAAAATCACAATGTTTAAATATAATTGTGTTACTGATTGTAAGTAAATGGGTTATTATTTGAGGAGGAGGTATGTCCTTCCCCAGAAAAAAAGTTCAAAATTCTGTTAGGGCCAACATAGAAGCTCTATAAATAAATGTAGTTCAACCATGCATTGCTGTGGCACAGAGCTGTCGGTCTTAGCTTAGTGTGTAAAGTATTGAGCAACAACAAAACAATTAAAACTTTTAAAAAAAATACAAATCCAACAACCAATTTCTAAAAATATGAAAATTTTACAAGAAAAATGATATCAAAATGACTAACACCTAATAATGGGAACTGTCAAACATTATGGGCAGTAGGCATTAAACAAAATGCACTATGCCAATCGGAAGTCACTGTCCACAGCTAACTATGACCTAGGCACAATTTCAGGCTGACCACAATGAAGCAGAGGTTAGGTACCCTAAACAGGCCGACCCTTCAAGATTTTTCCTTCTGATTTAGTTTCAGAAATGGAAGAAATCCCCTAGTAGGACACGGTTGCAGGCTGTGTTTCTTGTAGTGCTCTCAAAGCCACGGAGTTATTGGGTGCGGTCAGGCAGTGCATTGGTTTTGCCAGGGAAAGCTATGAGTGGGAGAAATTCTAATTTAGTGACTGCCAAAGTCCTCTTATCAAAAAGATACTCTACATGCCTTTGCCTGATCAAGATTTCTACCTTCGGACAAAGGGGCTGATTTTCAGGATGGCGGGTGGAGGCTACTCTGTTGGGATGGTGAATGACGTTGATGCGTACCACAGGCCCAATTGGAAGGAAGTGTCATCATGGTGGTTCTCCCATGTTATAAAAGTTTATTGGACATCTCCGTCAAACAGGACAGCTACCCACCACATTTTTACAAAGTTTTTCATTGTTCAAAAGCAGAAGATTGTTTTGGAAAAATGATGATGCAATGAGTGCCACACTATGAGAGCAGTCACTTTTTTTCCTAAGCTGAGAGTAGTCACATACATCACACCTAGGTCTTCCTGCCGAAAAGCCTAAGCCATTGTTTTTATGCATCACCTATAATGTCTATGAACACGCATGGCCTAAAATATACGTAACAATTATTTGTACTTGTGCTGCTGAACCACACTCAGGCAATAAGTGTTGGTATGTTTAAAATTTAGATAGTGGTTTTGCACATAAAAGTGATCTAGGTCCACCAGATTCACAATACAAACATATGGTTTCAAACTAATTATTTTCCTGTAAATTTTCTAAAGAACATGGCAATCTTACTAGACTTAAAAAAACAACGTTTGAAGATGTGAGAAGAATTATTCATAAATATATCAAGGCCCAAGCAAAATTAATTATTTTTTAACCAATTATACCCATGTCAAAAAATCCAATGTGCAATGAGAAATGTGAAGGAAATCATTTAAATCTTGCCCAGCACTGAAACTAGTTTGAAAAGCATTTACATGTTAAGAATATTGAGACACTGAAAGGCAGAATGATTTTGTTTTTGCTTTAATGTATCATCTGTGTACTATAACACAATGGTTGAGGGCAATTGTTTCTCGGGGCAACAAGCTCGAAACAACTCTCAAGTCTATATTTAAAATATACATAAACAGCTTTTCCTTCATGTTTTTGAGACAATTGAGACTTGTCAGCTGACATTATGAAATCCATAAGTGATACATAATTGTAATAATCGTATTTAAAGGTCAAAGTGAGATAAAAGGTACAATAATGCCAAAAATATATTTATTTAATGTAAATCACTTTATTTTTTCAATTAAATATTAATACATTTTAGCCCCATCAGCTAAATTGGATGACATTCGCCATTCAATTAGGTCCATTAAACAAGCTCACTACACAAGGCTTGACTCAATGACAAGAGTGTTTTGGAGGATGCCGAATAGCTATCAGTAAGCAAGGAAGCAGAGAAGGCAGGCAATGGCAATCAGACAGCCACCATTAACAACTACGGCCCCAGGACACCAGAGACAACATTGTAGAAAGTGTACTACATTTTCAGAAATATTTCATTATATTTAGTGAAGTTGCAAATACTTTGATTACAGTGTATTTAGGTACATTTATTAATGCGTTATGTGTGTGGGAATGAGGTTAGTGCTTAATCTTATATTTTGTGCTGAATGTGATAGTTCAAGTTTTAGATTTAGTGCGATGTTAGATATTTAGGATAGTGTTTATGTTTTTTTGCAGGCTTTGTTCAGTTTGATGTGTGGGCACGAGGGCTGGGTAATTTTATGTATTAGACATGTTAGCATAGATCTAGTTGCAATTAGGATTATTAGATAAGTTTTAACCTTAATAAAATAAATATTGTTTTAAATCAATAGACGCATTTTAGGATGTATTTTTTTTCTTTTTTCTTTTTATATGTTTATTGAGAAGTACATGTCAATATACAGACTGTGTTAAATAGAGAAACAATACATAAAATTATGGCCATATATGAAAAATATTATGAAATATTAACTTCTCAGATTTCTAAACACAAAAAACAGAAAAAACTAAAAAAAAACATTATACATATATCAGTAAATGCAAAATATGAGATTATTTATAAGGCATCCAACTGTACATTAACTCTTAGAAGTAGACCTATAACAGAAAATCGGGAAAGAAAGAATTATGCAATATGTATTAAACCATATATTATAGGTTGTTAGAAGACAGTGGAGATAGTAATATCTTGCAAATCCACATATATAACATTTCAAATGGAGATATTCCTGCCAATTCAACAGTGTTGAATTGGTGAACAGTAAGTCCTACTTAAAATAACAGTGTTAATGGGCGAGATATCAATTGTCTTAATAACAGCATGACTCAAAACAATAATAAAAAAGTCTTAATAAAAATAGGAGACAAAGAATGAGAAAACGTTTACGTGTGAATATTAATAGAAAATGTATTAGCTAGAAAGGATTTCCAAATTTGGATGAAAATCCCAACATTATCTTGCAATCTGTAAATCAGCTTTTCATATGATGCCATGTTATACATTTCAATAAGCCATTAATCATGTGTAGGACGTTGTGGTGTTCTCCAATGTCGTAATATACAAATTTTTGCTACAGTGAGTGCAATAGCAATCAATCGTCTTGTATGGTTTGTTAGATTTGGGAGATCAGTAACATCATGTAATATAACTAATTTTTCTGTTAAAGGAATGGGCACATGTATAGCTCTGTGTATAGAGGAAGTTACAGAAGACCAGTATTCCGTCAAAACTGGACATTGAAATAAAATGTGTAGGATATCACAGTCCTCATGAGGACACCTCCAACAGGTAGAATGGTGTAGTAAACCTGCTGCCTTGAGTTTTTGTGGTGACCAGTACCAATTATGAAGAATTTTGAAAAGAGTAAATTTCATTCTTGCCTCTCTGATTCCTTTATCCATGTTCATAACAACATCCGTCCAGTCCTCATTGGAATACGCTACATTAAGTAATCCTTGCCATTTGACGTGGAGTTGTGCTAGTAATGGTGATGAATGTAGTTTATGCACAATGAGATTATAAAATCCAGAGACCGCTCCTTTCAATTTCCCCCAAGTTTTTAAGTATTGTACGACTGGGGAATCCTCAGGTATCCACGGAAATGGTCCAAGTCTACTAAGTAGAGCTTGTTTCAATTGTAAGTATTTCCCCTTTTGAGAGCTAGGGAGTTGAAATTCTATCTGAAACATCGTAAAGGTTTTAAGCTTGCTTTCTAAAGTGAATAAATGATCCAGCATTAGAATACCTGCTCTCTCCCATGTATCCCAGGAAATTATCTGTTTCCCTATTCTAATATCAGCGTTATGCCATATGGGAGCCTTATTATGTAGCCTTGGATTACTCTTAAGGAGTTTGTGGGAGTGTATCCAAATCTTAAGCATAGACTGAATAATAGGGTTAGAACTTTGTAAAGCAGGTGATTTATGAGTATAAAACATTTGCAAAACCTGAAGATACCTGTAAAGATTGCTTTTCAATGAGAACCCATAGTGGGGGGTCATCCTGTTTTGGCCAAAGATAAACCAATTGCGATAAATGGAGGGCTGTATAGTAATGTTCAATGCATGGTAAACTAAGGCCACCAGATCGCCTGTGAGCAATCAGTTTGGAGATTTTGAGTCTGAGTCTCAGAGATCCCCAAATAAAGGTTTTAATGCCTTTGTCAATGTCTCGCAGTATTGATATTTTAACTGTCAAAGGTAACATACCTAAAACATATGTGAAACGAGGCACTATAATCATTTTCACTGCCTGGACTCTACCCCAAAAGGACAGGTTAAGATGGGACCATTTTTCATATTTAGACTTCGTTTTAGCAATGAGTGGATCTAAGTTATCTTGAATCATACGTTCTAAACCAGTGTTGATATAAATACCTAGATACTTCAGGCGATCCGCTTTCCATTGAAAATTGTAGCCTAAGATAGCTGCTTTTGTTGTGCCCCGGGACAATGGGAGAGCTTCACTCTTATTCCAATTGACTTTGTATCCAGAAATGTTTGAGAAGTGAGAAATAGTAGACATGAGTGCCGAGAGTGAAGTAGGTAGATCTGTAAGTGTGAGTAATATGTCATCCGCGTATAGAAGTAGTTTTGAGATGCCTGCTGGTGTAGGAATGCCTGCTATTTGTGAACACTGTCTTATTGCTGCAGCCAGGGGTTCAAGTGCAAGAAGAAATAAGAGGGGCGATAAAGGGCAATCCTGGCGGGTACCTCTTTGCACTAAAAAGGTTTTTGAAAGGAAACCCCCACAATTCACTTGTGCAGATGGTGTCTTGTATAACCATTTAACCTTAGAGATAAAATCATCACCTAATCCCAACCTATGCAATGTACGGAACATATAGCTCCATTCAATGCGGTCAAAGGCCTTCTCTGCATCTAAGGATAATGCTACTCTGTCTTCTCCAGCATCCTTGGAAAACCAAAGTATGTGAGCCAAAGTGCGGAGATGGCTACGAGAGTTTCTGCCTGGCATGAATCCAACTTGAGAATTATGTATGAGTTTAGAGATAACTTGTTTGAGTCTTTTGGCAAGAATGGTGGCTAATAGCTTTGAATCTGTATTCAGAAGAGATATCGGACGATAGTTACTGCAGTAAAATGGATCTTTCTCAGGTTTGGGAAGGACAGTTATGATAGCTTTATTTGAGAGTGAGGAGAGACTACCAGTTTCCTCTGCTTCTTTATAAACCTCATAAAGGACATCTATTGCTTCTGGTTTTACCCAACGGTAAAATTCCCCAGGAAAACCATCTTCTCCCGGTGCTTTATTGTATGGGAGACTGGAGATTGCTTGCGCAATTTCATCCTTTGTTATTTCGCCAGTCAGTGTGAGCCGGTCCTGTTCATTGAGACAGGGGAGTGTTATTTTATCAAAGAATTCCTGTTCTTTGAGGAGGTCATCATCCAGTTCTGAACTATATAACTTGGTATAATAATCTGCAAACGTATTAGCTATTGCTTGAGTCTCAGTTATTAATTTACCCTCAGGGTTATATATAGCTGGAATAGCTGTCATAGCTTCTCGCTGTTTTAATCGTGCCGCTAGTAAACGGCCTGCTTTTTCTCCTTGTTCATAATTGCGAGCCTTAAGTCTATATAACATATATTCTGCTTTGGAAGTATATAGTGTATTAAGTTCCATCTTAGCTTTTTCCAATCTGCATCTGGAAGCTTCAGTTGGATTACTAAAATGAGTATGTGTCAGTGTTTTGATATCATTTTCCAAAATGGCCTGTTGTTCTATTCTGCGTTTATTTGTTATGGCAGAATCCCTCATAATTTGTATCCTAATAGTGGCTTTTGCGGCTGCCCATAAGATTTGTGGAGAAGAAACTGATCCTTTGTTATCTTTCATATAAGTAGTCAAATGTGATTGTAATTGTGACTTTTCTGCCGGTAGTTTGTAGCACGATATGTTCAATCGCCATGGTTTCCTACAAGGGCGTTTCAGACCCCAATCAAGCTGGAGACTGATAGGAGCGTGATCTGACAGTGCAATTTCTAAAATATCACAATCTAGTACTTGTGGTGTAATAGAATGTGAAATAAGGAAGTAATCTATTCTAGAATGGGAATCATGTACTGTCGAGTGATATGTAAACCCCTTAACTGATGGATGTAATAAACGCCAGATATCGATCAAACCATGATCTTCTCTGATGTCTTCGAGTATGGCTCTATCTCTACCATGAGTTGTGTCCAGGGGACCTGTTCTGTCTAAGATCACATCTGGCGCAAGATTCCAATCGCCTCCCAAAACTATTCTGGAAATTCCCATTTCTGTTAGAATTCTATTTAGATGAAGGAAAAAGGGGGCTTTAGTCCCGACAGGGGCATAAATGGAACCCACTCCTAATATATTGTTACCAACTTTAAGCTTCGCTAAAACAAATCTACCATCCTCGTCTGACCATGACTGAAGTATTTGGCATTGCAGTGTTTTCCGTATTAGAATGGCTACACCACTTTTTCTAGTAGTAGTGTGGGATGTAGCATCTCCTGATATGTGAGAAGGGGATTTGCAGCTGTAAAGAATCTGGCCTACCCAATCTCGTTTTAATTTTTCTGATTCTATATCTGATAGATGAGTCTCCTGGATGAGAGCAATGTCAGTATGTTTGGAGGCTAAATAGGAAAGAATTTTCTTCCTTTTAATGTAATTAGTAAAGCCATTGACATTGAGAGAGACAATTTGCATAGGACTTGTCATGATAATGACTAAAAATGTTAGAGTATATTTGTACTGTGTGTAACAGAGTCAAAATGCTAAAAAAGGGAAAAGGAAGTAGATAAATTATATGGGAATGTGATAATGAGAACTTACTGGAGGGAAACAAAAAAAAAAAAAAAATCTGGAGTATAGTAAACCTGAAACCAATATGTGGAACTATAATCATAAAATATTGTTAACACTAAACTCTAAATGGTGTACGTACACCGTTCTAAATGCAAGAATGTAAAAGAACACTGCAGATCAAATAATATGTATCTTTCGTCGGTGGGTCTAAGCCTCAATTCGAAACCCAGACTCTGGAGGGGAGGAAAGGAAAACCACTCATGGTAAATAAATTATAAGAAAAACCACTCCATGGAGTTATAAAATCTATCCAAGAGAAAATCTGCAAATACAAACACAGTAGGAAATGTACATGGTTATTGAACAGCAATATATGAGGATAGGAAATAAATCATATCCATCAGAATTAATAACTGTAGTAAACCACTAATAAAATTATATTAATACATAGCATGTATAAATATACTCATCTAGCTGGATGAAGTGATAGTGGAAGGTTGAGCATCAGTTACTTTATTAAAAGACGTGGGTGACTTTAGAGGTGATATCGATTTGTCTCTGGGATTTTCCTGTGTGAGTGACTTTACGCAGTGGACTGCTTTATCTCTGTCAAACTGTTTCTTAAAGGTACGGACGTGTAATCTACCGGTGCAATGGCTTTGTGGATCTTTCTGTAATTGAAGCGGACTATTCATAGATGTTTTGACCAGTGGCGTTAAGTCCATATGTTGGTCATCCAAACTGTCCAGGAAGCGTACCAGATCCTCAGGCTCTGTGTAATACCTTGAGTTCCCATCCATTGTGATCCACATTGTGGCAGGTTCTAAAAGACCATATTTGATATCCCATTTGCGAAGTCTTGGCCTAAGTTGCAGGAACGCTTTTCGTTTGGCATTGGTTTCAGTGGAGAAGTCTGCAGCAATAAATACTTTATGGCCTTCCAAGTCATACGGACCATGTTTACGAGCAGCTGTTAATATTTGGCGGACCTGTTCATGACGTAAGAGGCATGCTATAATCGATCGAGGTCTAGATTCAAGAGTTGAAGTTGAATTTCTTGATCGAATCCTGTGAGCTCTCTGCAACTCAAGGGGATGCTCAAAAGATATGTTCAGTAGCCGCGGTATTAACGTTACTAGCAAGTTCTTCACATCATTATTGGCTTCCATTTTTTCTGGAATTCCATAAAAACTAATGTTATTTCTTCGGGCCCTGTCTTCCAAATCTATAACTTTTTGTTTTAGGTGCCAGATATCCGGACCCCAATACTCTGCATTATCTAATTTCTCTTCCAAAAAAGTGGTTCTTTGATCTAAAATTTCCACTTTGGTATGAAAAGAGTTTAGATCCATCCGTATTGTCTTCATTTCTGTTGCGAGATCTGAAATTTTTACATCCATAGATCCCAATCTTTGTCCCACGGCAGAGATCTCTTTTAAAATAAGGTCCATAGAAGCAATGTCTTGTGGGGCAGTAGTAGACGTGCCTGGAGGTATAGTGTTCCCTACTATTTGTGTAAACAAAGGCTTTCGATTAGATTTTCCACTGGCCATACTGTTATATTTTAATGTTAGAGAAGACAATAAATAAGTACAGCTTAGTAATCAAATATGATATCTAATTGACTCACAAAGTAGGTAGATATTAACACTGTAAATGATGACAGACATCTGGGATTTTAAAATTATGGCTATATGTTTTCAAGCAGGTGTCGCTGAGAAACAGTGCATCAGAAATATTGTGAAGTTTTCGCCTGCCTACCCAAATTCACTTTACCCCCTCTGCTGATAGGAATTCCGGCGTTTATGTAATTTCGTAGTAGAGCCTGAAAACTCTCTCAGCTGTAGGAATGGTGTACAACACTCACTTGCCAAACTGTATTTACGCCACCCACCTGTAGACAAGAAATTCCTGCGCTTACATAATCACGTATTGGATCCTGAACAGTTAAGTGACAAGAAATACCTCAAAGTTGAGAGTTGTCAGAGGCTTCTCTTAAAGCAGCCTTTTCACTTATCTCACCAGCAGCTGGCTGTGTTTCCTGACAGAATTAGTTTTTGCCACAGACTTCTATCATTTTGAAAAAAAATAATGACTGAATGCTTTCAGACAGGTGTCCCTGAGAATCAGTGCATCAGACATAGCTCACATGTTTTGCCTGCCTATCCAAATTCACTTTACACCCTCTGCTGATTGGAATTCCAGCATTTACTTAATTGCGTAGCAGGCTCTAAACTGTCAAATGAAGAGAAATACCTCAGAAGTGAAAGTCCATATGTTTCCCCTACAGCAGCCTTTCAACTTTTAAGAAAGGGAATTCCACTTATCTGTTAAGAAACTGGCTGTATTTCCTGACAGAATGAGTAACTTTCACAGACTCTCTCAGCTGCAGAAATGGTGTACAACACCCACTTTCTGAAGACTCTGTGTCCTGACAGAAAGTGTTGTTCTTGGCTCAGCTGAGGGGCCGTGTTCAGGTGATTTGTAGCCGGGCTTCAGGGCTTCAATTAAGAACTCCGTTTTAACTGGCATTTCTTAATTTGAAAATAACTTCAGAGTTATGTCCTGTATGTATATTTCCTTTCATTCTGACTCCAAGGAGGCTTTTTGACAGCTGTTTGGGAAATCCCTCTCCCCTCGAGCCTCAGAGTTGAGGCGGCCATTTCAGACGGCAGCCAGACTCCGCCCCCCAGGATGTATTTATGTATTTTTAATACATATGGGGGGTCATAATGACCCTGGAGGACGGCGGTAAGAATGAGAAAAGTACTGCCAACAGGCTGGCAGCACTTTTCCCCATATTAAGACATTGGCGGTTTGGCTCAAGCCAAACCGCCAATGTACCACACCGTCCACCATGGTGGTAACGACCTCCAGGCTGGAGATTTCAGTCTCCAGCCAGACAGCTGTCTCTAGCCCGCCCGTGGGATTATGACCCTGCCTACCGCCATGGTTTTCGTGGCTTCCTTACCACCACAAAAACCATGCCGGTAGGCACTATCAGTGACAGGGAATCCCGTCCCTGTCACTGATAGTGGTATTCCCCGCCAACCTTCCACTGGTGTCCCCCCCACCCCATCCTCCCTCCCTCTCCAGTCCCCCCCCACGACATACACACACCTTCACTCACCAATGAACATATGGATACACACACTCATACCCACATACATCCACGCGTGCATACATCCATTCACACACACATCCACATACACTGACATTCATACATGCACACACGCATGCACACAACACAGCATACATGCACTCACACATCCATACACGCACACACAGACTACACACATTGAATACACGCACGCACAGACACACACACACCCCCACTCACACACAACAGCCCCCACCCCTCTCACCTGTCAGAGCACACGACTTACCTGTTGTGAGGTCTACACCGGCAGGAGACAGGACAGGGCGCTGCTGCCAGCAGCAGCGTCTGCCAGTAGAAAACCGCCAGGCCGTATCATGGGTCATGATATGGTTGTCAGCGGTCTACTGGCGTGGCACAGCTGCTGACAGCAGCTCCGCCTTACCGCCATCCGCCTGCATGACCACAGCCGGATTTCTGCCATCCCTTGGACGGAAATCCGGCTGTGGTCATAATCCGGCTGACAGCTGGTAGCCGCGGCGTTGGTGTTTTGGCAGCCGCCGCCGCAGCGGTAGGAGATATATCCCACCAATGTTATAATAAGGACCATGGTGTCTGTTTAAGTTTCATACGTTTTATTTTAAAATTAATATATGTTTCCTTTGAATATGTTCTTATATTCCCTTAAAATTAAACATTTAAAAAAATAAAATATCAGAAAGTGATGAAATCCCAAACATTTAAAAATAAAAATATGAATTCAAAATTAAAAATGTATTTTTAATTAGCATAGTTTCAATTTTTTTTAATGTTTTATGTGCATTTAAATTCATCTTTTAAAAAAGGTTATGATATAGTGAATCACAAGTAATTTATGTAGAAATACAGAATATATTTTTCTAAAAAAAATGAATAACAAAAGGCAAAATAAAAATGGAGGTAAATATAAATTAGTTTATTAAACAATACAATTACATACCATTTAAATTCTCTTTTTTCTGCGCTGTTGGGTATCTACCTCTGTTTGTAAATAATTTTGTATAGAAACGTCCTCATTAACAATGTCAGCTTCTTTATCACAAGTGCTAGAGGCACATATAGCTCTGGTATAAAGAGTTGCACAAATAATGACCATTTTACACTCCATCTCAGGTGTGTGTAGCCATTGTCCTCCAGACTGGCCGAAACAACAAAATCTGGATTTAAGTATTATAAAGCTCTTTTAATTATATTCCTGGTGTTTTTAATTGTAGAACTAAATTTATTTTCACTACAGATTTGTGTTGCCTAATGTTGTCATCAAATAGGACTGCAGGACATAACGGTTGTCGCCTAAAGGTATCAGAAAAATATGTAAAACATTTCAATCACACAATCTCTAAAAACTATATTTCTATTCAGATAAACAAAATGCACAAATTGTCCAACAGTATATTGAAAAAATACAATTATCATTTTTTTAGACAAACATAAAATAATAACATGTTTTTAAAATGTATGTTTTTTTATTAATGAAATAAAAAATATTTTCCAAATAGAAGCCTTTTCACGTACAGGCCATTCTCACATCGATAATTAATTGCAGAATATTGAAACATCTAAGAGCCATAGGCACTTCTTGAATATTTACCCACAATACTGGTAAATGGTAGTTTGAATTAACAATAGATGAAGTAGGTAGGTTTGGTGTTGCGAAACATGTCAGCAATTGCTACTCATGGTAGTAATTGTACATGGATACAATCTAAATAATGCATACGTGGAAACTGTTTATTTGGCAAACTCCTGGTTTGACCTACATTGGTTCCTCATCAATATTTGGGAAATGCAAATATTGCCAAGTTATTTGAAAAATGGCATCCAGGACAGTTGGCAAAAACGATCATGCACTCAGAGAAATGTCAGCCACCCAGTAACAGGTACTTTTGAAAATATCCTGATTGAAGCAGATTTCGGACAGCCAAGAGCTTCGCATGTGTTGCTAAGGAATGTGAGTGTGAGGTTTTGGAGTACAAATCTTGCCCACTTTTTTCAATAGAGCCATTATCATGTGTGTATTTAGTCTACAAAATTTGATGATTTGATGCCATCCTCCTCCCTTCAGACAGTCAGTATGACCCTTTGTCAAAATATCATTTTCTTTATCTTCTTTGGATATTTTGCTTTCACAGTCGCTGCCTGTGGTAAGAAAAACAATTTCCAAGGATGCAGATAAACGTGTAATGAACTGTGTCATGGTAATTTATGTACTGATGAGTATGTCCTGTTTTTCTTTCCTGTTGTATTTGCATTTACTTGAAGCTTGTGAAGTTTTTCACACATTTTAACATTGTATTACACTGCGTTGGTCTGCCTGAGAATAGTAAATCATCTTGCAAGGGGTTTGCAATGGATTTCCATAGTTCTACCCATCCTGCATACAAGTAAGTCTTCATGCAGCACAGCTCAATGCAGGACCATGCAGGGGTCCACAATTAGGCACATCCTGAACTGAGCTACTTAAATGCAATAACACCACTGAGCTTGGTTTCAAGATGCAAGCATTATGCAAGAACCTATTAAATCTGGGCCTGCATGACTAAAAATACTCACCCAAAAGGAACACAATGCCTTAAAATAATCCAAACCTGTTGCAACCTCAAAAAGGAAAGAAAACACATAAGTAAATTTACAGTAGCTGGATGTGCTACTAGTAACTTTGGTAGGGTGATTTTTTACAAGGCTTTGACTAGAATGATTATGTGCCAGACTACTGGAATCCCTTCTCCTTACATGTATGCTTCTATAATGAAACTCTTAAGAAGATCTCATATATACTTACCTGTAGAGTATTATCCCCTTTAACACCCATCCTCCTCTTATTTCCCCTTCCTCTAGGACCACAACCTCTCACTCCTTCGATATATCTCTCATTGTTTTCTTATTGTCCCACAAGATATTTAAACATATTGTTTCTGACGCTATCATCTCTCCTTACTCCAACATTGGATCTGATACCCTCCAACACTTTTTCAATTACATTTTTGTTCCACGTTTATATGTGCTCATCTGTACATGCAATTTTCCTGTTGTGATACTTTTTTGTTTGCCTCGGTTGAATGCTGTGATGCACTTTGGAGCATGGTTGCAATAAAAAAACTTCTAAATAAATACAAAAGAATAAATAAAGAAATAAGGAACACCATTAACCTAGATTATAGTACAACTTGCTTTGAGTGAGCTCTTAAGCAACAAGGAATATTATTGTTGTTTATTCCTGGTATGTAGCCAACGAGTTTTATTTATCCGTTTGTATATAGCACAGACATTAGACAAATGGGCTAGAGTGCTTTACAATAAAACAGGACCCACTACAAGAGATAACATTTTTAAAACTAGTTGCTAATTATGCTATTATAAAAGGCATGAGGTGGTGGGTAGATACCTATGAACCGTTGTTCATTTCAATTGTTATAAAGAATCGACTTGTGCTTCTTAGATTATGTAAGTGCTACAGGTAGTGGCAGGAAGGGGAGGTCAAGTGAGACAGGAGTGGTGGAGACATCCCAGTCTCTGGAGGGCACATTATCATAGGGGGGTGTTGACAAAAGGGACAGCTGGGCAAAATGTATTTGTAGGAGAAGGCAATGAGGTGGTGGTGGTGCAAGCTTCAGAGGTTGATCACGCTGCCAGAGAAAGATAGTGCCATGAAACGTTCCTTTTTAAAGTGCAGAGGCTCTAACAACAAAGCTTCAGCATTTTGCGATAGTCTGCTGCCTCCCAATAGTTTGTTTGTTTGCTAGGTAGTGAGGAGTGGATGTATGTACGGCCTTGTGGGTGGATAGGCACACATATATCATACTTGCTTCTCTGGGGAACAACGGAGTGTGAAAGCATAGGTGAAATATTGTTGTTTCTTTTTGCCCATAGTCGAATCAAATGTCAAATGTAGAAAGGATTTCAAAGGGATGAGGTGGGTCATGGGGACACCTGGCAGAAGAGAGTTACAATAGTTGATTCTGGGAAAGTAATTGGACAAGAGATTTATGATCGTGCTGAGGAATGTAGGGGTGGATTCTTCAAAGAAGACAGCGTTGATACCACGCATTCTTGGCCAAGGTGTTGATATGGGTCTGACGATCGGACCTTTTATCCAGACTGACTCCAAGGGATCTGCCACTGCTGTCAACAGATCAGATCAAGGAGGATCAGGAGCTGCCAGTGTCTAGGGCTCATAGAGCATCATCGACTACCTAGAGCAGTGCTGTTTTGGTGCAGCACCCTTGATTGATGTCAGATTGGAATTCATCCAGACATTTATTTGTTTTGATGTTTTGGCTGAGTTGCTCCACAACACATCTTTCAATTATTGTTGCAAGATAAGGCAGGTTATAGATAGAATGAAAGTTGCTGAAGCCATTCACATCATCAGAAGGCTTTTTGAGAAATGTGGTGATTGAACCCATTTTGAGAGAATCAGTAAATAATCCTTGGCTGACAGAGAGATTCACCAGTAGCGTCCACTAAGGGAGCAGGTGATTGTATAGGTTTTTGGTAATGTTACTCAGAATAGGGTCCACAAAATGTTTTGATTCGGGTTTATTTATGTTTTTAAGTAAGACTTCCTCCCCAATTTCATCAAAGGTTTGCCGTATGTCCTAGGCTTTGCAAACCATGGTGGGGCAGGGCGTTCGTCTTGGCATAAGAGCAATTTCACTTTTGAATTAAAATAAAGTGTGCAAACTCTTCTGCTTTCTTGGAGGGTGTCATCAAATGTTATGGAAGCGGGCAAGGAAGGGCTGTTGGCTGTTCAGATGAGATCAAAGAATCACAACTATACCTACTCTGTCATTATGATGTAGTAGTTAGGAGGAATACAAAGATTGAGCATGGTGTGGGATGTGGCATTGAATCAGGTCTCTGTGATAATAAGTAGGTCAAAGTTATAATATGTAATAGTGTCCGAAATTTCAAGCTTGTGTTTCACTGCTGATCTGCAATTATGGAGCGAGCATCGCAACTCCAATATGAATGTTTTGGTCCAAGGAGTGTCTTGGGTTTTGTTTGGGAAGGATGGTTCTGTTGGCTGATGCCTGCTTGGGGAGGGATATCTGTGGCCTAAGTCAGGGCAATGGTTGCTATTAGGTGCTGGCTCGAGTTGTCTGGAGCAGTGGCAATAGGGAGAGTTGACAATGTTGTGGGTGTTGTAGCTTACAAGTAAGTTGCAATAGCAGTGTGGAAGAGGTTTTCTCAGCAAAAGCAGCTAATATACATGTGCTCATTTGCTACTAAGACTTGGGGCCTGATTGTGTGTGTGGCGGTGTCTGGACTGCCACACTCGCGGTGGCTGTTGGACCGCCATGGTTGTGGTGGTCTGACCACCACATTACGAGGTTGGTGGGCAGCTCAGCCAACCTACTGCTGTCTCCACTGGGATCTTTGATCCCGATGGGCTGGCGGAGGGTGCAGGTTGGAATCAGCCAGGGCGGTGCTGAACTCAGCACCGCCCTGCTGATTACAACCTGGTTCTCTGCCAGCCTTTTCATGACAATGTCACAGCCATGAAAAGGCTGGCAGAGAACAGATGCAGGTGAGCACGGTGGGGACCTGCGCTGCCCATGGCCATGGCCGAGCAGGGGCCCCCCTACCCAGCACCCTCATAATGTGCACTGTCTGCTTTGAAGACAGTGTGCATTATGAGGCTGCTGGTGCCCCCCTATAGGTGGCAGCATTGCCACAAGCTCAATTACGAGCCAGCAACAATGCTGGTGCCACTTTCCGACTGGGCTGACAGGCGGAAACCTTGGTTTCCACCCGTCAGCCTAGCGGGAAAGTCACAATGGGGCTGGCGGGGATAGTCAGTAAGGCAGCAACCGCTTCATCAGAAGATCGGTGGATGGGTCTTCCTGTCCCCCGAAGTTGTAATCGGCCCCTTAATTACATTAAAATCGAGATTTGGGAAAGGTCTGAGGTCAAATGCTGTTTCTATTGTACAGTATTATTTATACAGTTGCAAAGGTCTCTGATTTTCTTCATGCTCTTGGTCGTCCTTTTGGAGTGCATGGTTGAAAAGTTGGTGGTCATAGTGTGATATATATGGGATTAATTAGGTAAGGTTTGTGTGGGTTGTAAACATACTCTAAGTATGATATGACATCACTGCCCTTAAGCATGAAGTGTTGTAGAGAGCATTAGACACAATCAGACACTTACCATGTTTAGGGTTTTCTGCACCACTGAGTAGGAGTCCTGATGTGGAGCACTGGGTTCACAAGTAAGATAGTAGGTACAGGAGCCAACTCGGGAGCATCAGATGCATGAGGACTGGAGCCATGGTTAAGCAATCAGAGAATACTAGGTTGAAAAAGGAGCTTCTAATGAGTTGCTCCGGTAGGAACAATTGTAGCTAATTGCATCCGTAGAAAAGCATCATTGTAGGTTAACTGGAATGGCATTAACACCAGATAGCGACTGTGTTTCTTTTAAGAGATATGGTTTGCTGATACAGAAAACATGGGAGTACTGTAATTGGCTTGACAAGTGGTAAAACAGAAGATCATCTTTACTGGTTACCTTTCCGGGAAGAGTGTATTATTGGGATAATATGCAAGAAACAGTGTGCATAGTTCGGAAGAGGAACTATATTACAGAGTCGTCAATAATATTTCTTAGTATTAATTTCGACTAATATTTCTTAGGAAAAACACTTCCGTAGCTAATAATAACTGTACCCCAGTTTGGTTCACCTGCAAAAACGTCCCAAAAGGTCACTCATGGAGACCTTTGTACCGACTATTCAAAGGAAAAGGTGTGGGGACAGGAAGAGTTAGAACATGGAGCCCAAATTTTTGTTTCTCAATTACAATTTTTTTTGGGCTCAAGCATTCACTTGGCGTAGTTATACCAAACTTGGCATGAAGGGAAGGCTTGGTCCAACGTGTTTTTTTCTTGAATTATTGTAAATTTATTAAGTATTTTTTAAATCATATTTATAATAGGATATTATAATGACAGTTTGGTTTGCGAAACTGTTTGGAAGCCATCATTTGATTGAAAATGTACTGCTGTCAACTCAGGCCATGGCTCCTCAACCAAGTCCTCCTTTTCACAAACAAATTGTGGAAAAAAGCTAGGCTACGTGAGCCTATGGCAAAGATAAGGATGAATTAAGTCCAGTCAGCGAATGGAGAGTCTAGGATTGATACCCTTCAATCAGCTCCCTGAGGAATGGTTTTTTTATAGCACACTTGAGGAGGACAGTTTTCAGGCCTTCTCTGAAAAGGCTGAGATTTGTTCTGCCCTGAGGTTTGAGCTCAGGGAGTACATAGGCTTAGTCCCTGGACTAACAAGATTTGCCTACGTGTTAATGCACCTGACGGTCAGGGAGATTTATGTTGTGCCATTGCCGATCACGGTGTCTTTTGAGCTTTCAGTGGGAGGCCAGTTTCTGCATCTATCCTTGGCCAAATAACTAGGCAAATCACTGTGAGTGACCAAGTCTCTGATCCAGTGGTTTTCTTAGTCTCCTTTGAGTGGTCCTAATGTTTACAAGAAAGGAGCCTGGTGGACATATTCTTTGTGCTTGTAATTTTAGTAGTAAGACTAGTAAAAAAACAGTGCCTGCTATTAAGCTCCTAGAAAAGCTGAGAGACCTTAGGTACAAACTACTCCTTCTCCGTAGTACCAGTTTAAAGAACTCAAGATTTCTACCCTCATGGGAGCTGTTACTTTTTATGTAATATAGAATTACAGTTTACACTAAAATCAATGAGCAGAGTTACTGCTGGCTGACAGATGCCACTTCTCGTGTTAGTTTAAGTATATTCGATAATAAACTGAAATGACTAGTTGCTGGCATTCTCAAATACAATTTTCATGACATGGCAACAGGTAAGTAATTTCTGGAAGGGCAGAGGTTAACACTTTACAAGCACTGCAGACTAAATTTATGTTGAATATGCACGAACTGTTGAAACGTTAGATTACACTGAAGAAACACGAGGCATTCAACATGTTCATGCAGAAGGTTGGAATGATTTTCTAAGTAAACATCCTCCGCAGTATACTGGTTCACTATCAAAGCTGGTTGGAAGGGCTACCAAGGCAACTTTTGCTTATTGCGGAACAAATCATTTTTCAGCTCATCAAAGAGTCTTCATTTTAAGGTAGCTACACTCCACTTAAACAGTCGATCCCGTGTTTAAGAACAATAATAAAACAAGAAACTGTCTCGCGTCACTTTCACTCCACTGCTGGATAAAAAAAAAATACAGGGTGAAATGCTTTTTTTCAGCGTTAGCAGAGATAGGAATGAGTCTACTTTTGCCAGTGCTGTCTGTGCCTTCTCGTTGTCTGTATTATCTTCAAACAGCTCTCTGGGTAAGAGTTGCCTTTCTGGGCCTTTTACAAACATTTTACGAATCTGGGAGAGATTTACAAACAAGTGGCGCTGGTTAGTGTCACAAACGTGACGCTAACCAGCAAAAAATGGCCCAGATTCTCAAAGGTTGATTCGGTTTAGCGCGGTTTTGCAACGGTAAAACGACGCAAAACTTTTTTGGGCGTTAACAATCCAACGCAAATAGGAATTTGCTTTGGTTTGTGTAGCAAAGTAAAACAAAGAAGAGCAAAACGCTGCTTTGCATTACTTTGCATCACGGGGGCGTTACATGGGCATACCTGTGCTACCACCCATGCTTTTTATGCTAAATCCTATTCTGAAACCTCAGAAGAAAGGGTTTAGCCCCAAAAATTAACACCTTTGAGAGGCAGGCGCTAAACAGATAAATGTTTTTATTTCTCCCTTCTTTTCTGACTTTGCATGTGTGCTGCACTGTACAGCACACATACAAAGTAGGAAATGCATTTCCACTTAGGCATAGTAATACATACAGGAAGGGTACCCTTCCTGTACAAAACAAATGCTAGACTCACGCACACACCCTAGCACTATGGCGCTAAGGAGGGTGTGTGGCGCTCTCCAGCTGAAGTCAGCAGCGGCACTAGGGAGAGAAGAGTGTTTTATCTATGAGAATATGCCGCTCTCCTGCCCTCTTCTTGTCACGCAATGCAACTTTTTGGGCTGCTGCACTGAGCTGCGTGACACCTTTCAGAATCTGGGCCAATGTTTTTTTCCAAATTGACTTTCCAGTGCAAAATTAGTTTTGTGCTCGAAACTACCCTAAAAGTACCACAAGCAGTGTGAAGCACTGCTTTGTGTTACATAGCGCCAAGGGGGCATTACATGGGACTTTCCATGCGTGCTGTACCATGCAACAACACACATGCAATGTGGGAAAAGTGTTAGTGTGTCTACTCATAGTATTTTGTACTGGAAGGGTCCCCTTCCAGTACGAAACCTATGCTAGCCTCTCACACACACCCCTGGCATTATGGTGCAAAGGTAGGTATTGGGGGGAGGGGTGTGTGTGTGTGTGTGTGTGTGTGTGTGTGTGTGTGTGGGGGAGGGGGAGGGGGGGGGGTACGGCAGCTATATTCAGCACCAACGCTAGGGAGACCTGATGAGAGAGTCATATCTTTGTAGATATGGCACTCCCCTGCTCCCTCCATGTCACGCAGCGCAGCATGTTTTGCTGCTTCACTGTGCTGTGTGGCTACTTGGTAAATCTGGGCATTAGAGCTGTCTTGTTCTCATGGTGTGAGTACTAGGTTATGTCATTAGGCGTTCTTCAGCTACATTTAGAGGTGTTGACTGTATGGTGCTTTTCACAATGCATGATATAATATCTGTGCAGTTTAAACAAACTGAAGTGATGGTCGTTCCCTATGACAACTGTGTTAATGGACCTTTTTCCAATATCATGGAAAATTACTGCTAGTGCTTTTAAAACCTCCTTTTGCATTGTGTTTATTCCAGTGACTCCCGCCTCACCGGATTCCAGAATGGGGCAGGCGCTTTCGTGGATAGAGTTAAAATAGAGGAACTTCCAGCACAAGAACACATCGATTTTGTTACACGAGACAAAGGGGGAGACAGAATTGGAACAATATCATCAGAAGACAGAGAAAAGTTTAAAAATAAGGTTAGATTTATTTATAGTCCTAGGTAGTTTAAACTCACTTTCTGTCTCTGTCCCACTCCAGTGAATGGCATTAACAATAGAAGCTATTAAGGTTGAATTAAATATATATTACAAAAAACACGGTATTTTGTATGGTGGTAAACAGATGTACCAGACCTGTACTGACTGAAATGACCCACAGGGATTCTTTTATTTGACACTGGTCATTGGTTAAGCAGTCCATCATGTATGCAAACCTGCAAGCAATGCCATGTCATCTGGATTCTGGTTTCTATTTTCTTTGACACAATTTAGGTTATACTTATGATAAAGTACAAATTATAGGATGATCTATTTCTTCCACTTACCAGTCTTTTCAAAGCAGCCTTAAGCACTCACAGCCAAGGATGGAATTACATTTTCAATTATTCAAACAGCTTATGTTGTAATTTTTTCAGGTCGATAAGGCATCTGCACAGTTAAATACCCCCATTGTCATGGGGAATTCCAACCGGTGACCCAGTACAAGGTACTTACTTTGGATAATGCTCTTTCTGGTGGATATTCTATCTAACCACAGATTATCACCTTTAAAATATCCCGATACACCAGACAGCATCCAAACATTATTCAGCAGTGCTTCAGCACAACACTAGGCAGTGCCAGGCAGCTCCACATTGACTTTGTTCTGTCCAAGAAGTGATGGAATGGCTGAGCAGCATATAATTACCACCCCTATACATTGATGGCAGTTTCTTGTTTGACTCTTTCTGCACCCTCAGACGCACAGCACGAAAGATTGTCAGTACTAGTATGCAGGTATCTATTCTGAGGCCTTTTTGGATGGTAAAAAGAGACCACGCCACAGAACGGGGAAATGTGAGGGCAGTGAGGAATCTGTGGTGAGATAGTGTATCCACCAGAAAGAGCATAAATGAAGGTAAGAAGGTACATAACATCTTCATCTGATGGATACTTCGAACTGCAGAGTCCTCACCTTTAAAATAGATATAAAAGCAGTATCTCCCACAGTGAAGGGTCTGTGGAAGGATCTCTGACCAAAAAGTCTTGACGACCGAATGGGCAAAATAACCTTCCCATTGGATCTGCATTTCGAGACAGTAGTGCTTTGTGAACTTGTACACTGACACCTACAGGACATCCAAGCAAATGTCATTGACAAAAACAACAAGGTGATGGATGGAATGCTTGAATTAATCTCTGCCACTGGTACTCGCTCGGGACGCATTCCAATCCATTGTCACTTCACAGTCCAGTACAGTGGTAGCATCTTTGACTCTGGTGAAATGTTTACTAGATCCCTCTAGAGGTAGCTACCTGCCCAATGCATTGCAGGTCTTAATGGAGAGGACCACTCACTATGACAAATTCCTTTTCTGCACTGCCTTACCTTTCTTTAGCCCAGGGAATCTCACAAAAATATGATCGTTCACCCTATACTCTTTGCTATGACCATTGTAAAAGCTTAAGGCTCTTTTGGGGCCCAGCCAGTGCAGTCTCTCCTCCTCTTTCAAGGGGCAAGAAAGGAGTCACACTTAGGGAAAAAAAAGAATTCAGCTCGGGTCCTCAACACCAGTTTGTCTGGAAAAAAAAGGTGGTGCATGTCAGTGGCACAGAGAACCTGGAGCTCAATCACTTGATGGGCTAAAGTGATCCTGATGAGGAAAACAGTTTTGAGAGCCAAAAGAAACAACAAGCAGCAGTACTTTGGCTCAAGTGGAGTGCACATGTTGAACATCAGAGCCAAATTAAGATCCCTCTGAAGCATCACATATGGCTTGAGATGGGTCAAACTTTAACAAACTACATCTCAACAGATGATTTAAACAAGAACTGTTGGTCTGGCAAATGCAAAAAGCACAGAAAGGGCTGGCAAATAACCTTTAATAGTGCCTGCTGCAAGACCTCAGTGGGCAAAAAATAAAATTAAGACTAAAGCATCTCACAGTCTGGTTTGTAAAGGGTCTGCATTGCAGACTCCACCCCAGGCCTCCTTCTTTGTTCCAGCACCCAACATAAATGCCCTTTGTACACAGAAGTCTGGCAGGAAGGATAACATCCACAACTTCAGGTGTGGATCAAGCTCAGTCAACTACTACCACTATATCTCCACACATGGAGATGTAGATTGCAAAGGCTCAGGCGTGCGTGCCAGCCCTGCTTATGCAACAGAACACCCTCCCACAGTGGTAACCTTATTGGAGGTCGGATTCGCATGCCCAGAAGTTTTGAATGTGTTACTCCCCTGGCCCAATATACATCCACTGGAATGAGTTGGGTGTTGTTTTCTTTGTTGTGGGTACGTTACTGTGATATCCAGCACTGTCATTGTATCTCTTTAATATTGTGAATGCTTCCTTTTAACTGTGAGGTCTACTGTCATGCATTCCATACATGGTTCAGTTTCTGATTCAAGTGAGATCCGGCAGTGCCAAAGAAGGAGTGTGCTGCTCCTATTTGGGAATAACGTTCTTCATTTTTCATTTATCTTCATGCGGCCTACTTGCAGTTTTATTCGGGAGACCAACACTTATTTTGGTGATTGGGAGGAGAACTTTTGATCCTCAATAGTCATCTAAGTACATCACAATTTCATTATTTTGGCGATCAACTTTATGATTGTGCTCAAAGAACAAGGTACAATAAAAATGTATGTTGTTTTGTCATCTCCTTTACTTACTGGTTGGATTTGCCTGTGCACTCGAGACCACTGGTGTTACCCACCTATGTTCTGTGCTATCCCTGGCTTGAGGCTCCTCAGGGAGCACCCTGTCAAGAGCTTCATTTGAGGCGGGGGTCTTAGTCAGCCCACGGCTGGTGCGAACTTTCTGCTTGTCAGTACCTAGTAATATTTCTTCAGGAGATGGGAGAAAACTAGTGGTAATGATTTTAGGTTACGACACAGGTGTGGGTCTATGGTTCATGTTTCAAATCAAACCTCTTTCCCCGCCTTTGGGAAAGTGTGTATGAGGTTCAAAAATGTTGGTCATTTTGCACCTGTATGCAAGAAAACCTAAAAAAAGGTGTTTTCATCAGTGATTCACAAGGTTTGAACATTAAGGTGAAGCGTGACGAGGAAGGCCATAACAGCAGAGTAGTTTTAGCCCTCAAAATGGTTCAGTCGTAAATTGATGGTGTGAACAAAAGGGATCCCCATTTGCGCTATCGTGGTGAGGGATGTAAAATTAAACAATACTTTTTATTCATCACAATTATCACTGATAAATTATATTTTGAGAAGTGGGATCACGAAGCATTAGCAGCACTTGACATTCAGACTGTAGCTTTTGGATGTCATGAAATAGATTTGATGGGATATTTTCAGGAGGGAGCAACATACAAGGACAGAGATATTTAACAAAGTTTGCATTGCATAAAGGGGCTACAATGTCTTGGGTTGGAGGAACAAGGGTCTTTTAGCTTGCTATTCAGACGTGACACAGATCACCTAATTTCTCTGGTGGAGGTTACCTCTTTGCCAAGTGGAACCTTAGAAGACTTTTTACGTTAACATAAACCCAATTTTGAAGACAGGTTGGGAATTTTAAAAGACAATTAAAAAAATAGTGTTGAAGTCTGATGCAGTTTTGTTGTGCAAAAGTATTGGAATGCCTTTCAGTATCAAAACATAATTGAAAGATCACTTGTGGAATCTTTACAAGGAGAATGTAATTAAACTCATTGATTCTTCTCAGTGGATTTCTTGGATAGATGTCACAAAAAAGAAGAAAATTGGAAATTTCAGAATGTGTGTAGTCCTATGGTCCCTTCACAAGCACTTTTTGGTTGAATGTTCCCTCTACCTGAAAACCAGGAAATGTTGGCCCAACTAGAGTGAAAGTCTAGGTCTTAGGTCAGCTTTCCGCCAGGTTGAAATTGCTGAGGATTCCGGTTCTTTAATGGCATCTAACACTTCTTTTGGAGCTTTTAGGTTTTTATAAATGCCATTCGGGTTAGCCTCTGTGGCTGCAGTTTTTCAAAAACTGATGCCTCACCTTCTTTGAAAATGAAAAAAGGGTCATGGCCTATCAGGTTGACAAAATGCTTTACACAAAGTTGGTTGCGGAACACTATACGGCCCTATATGTACAGTTTTTCCTATACCGGAAATGCATAATATTACAGTAAATAAAGAAAAGTGTCAATTTTTGTTAGAGGAAGTTGATTACCTGGCCCATATCTTTTGGGACTATGCATAAGTCCTTGGAAGGATTTGTTTGCAGCTATAAGGCATGGGCCATATCCGAAGGATAGCAACTGTGTCAGGTCGTTTTAGTGGCTTAGTGAATACTATTCTTGCTATGTGGACAACTTAGCCTTGAATTCAGAGCCATTTAGAAGGTTGCTTAGAAATGGAATAACATTTTCTTGGGAGACTGAAGAGAGTGAAGCTTCTGATAAGCTGAAAGATAGGATAATTGAGGCTTCTGCTCCTCAAGGATTCAGAGATAACGTTCTTTAAATCAGTCACAGTGGATTTTAGTGGAATTGGTCTGGGTGGTGTTTTGAGTTAGGACAGCACTGGTAAAGAATGTAGTGTGGTATCTGTCTTTAGGTGCTTGTCTAGAGCTGCATTTAGTTGTAGCACCATTGAGATAGAATCCCTCACATGTGTCTGGGCTTTCAATCATTTTATAATCTAGCTGTGGGACAGAGAGGCTGTGTTAGTCACTGATGACAAGCACTTAGTGTAACTGTTGATTGACAAAGGAGTGGGTAATGCTAGTCCAAGGCTGCTCAAGCTTTTATCATGCATAAGTGTTAAAAGGTATGAGTTAAATTTCAAAATTACACGTTTGTGGAGGGAAGTACTCACAGGCTGTTTTTTTGTCAAGATGTCCCAGTAACAGGATTGTGGGTGAAATAGATGAGGATTAAACAAGTTGTGTAATTGGACTCTTTGATGGTCTTGTAGTGTCCAAGAGCATTATTACATAACATTAATGGGAAGAACCTTGTGATACGGATGCTTGTCTAAAACAAAATGGTGTTACAAGTGAGCTGCTACACTATTCAAATGTGAGAGATGAGTTGAGTCTCAAGGGTGCTTTGGTGTTTAAAGGTTACATGTTAATTTCACTAATGGAATTGAGACCCCAGCTAATTCATTTGGCACATCTAGGTCATACAAGATGTACTGGGAGCAAGAAAAGATTGAGATTGTAATATTGGTGGCCCAGAATGTAGACAGAGGAGGACTTATTTCTAGTGTCATGTGCTTTGTGCACAGATTTTGAGACCGTCAAGACACTTTTATGCCCTCTGGAGATTCTCAAAAATTGTGGGTCCAATGCATCAACTGAGTGAAATTATGAGATATGCTTGGTGATGGTTGTCTATCACCCCAGATGTATACCTTGTGGTTTTATGAGTGAGGAGTGGTTTTTGACTCTCTTAAAAGTTTGTTTCGCCATGAAGGAGCTCCAGAGATACTAATGACAGATAATGTTGTGCAATTTAAGTCATAACAGATGGAGTTATTTTCAAAGTCTTTAGATATCTCTCAACAGCTTTCTATAGCCCAAAGGAAAACGGCATGATGGGTGAATCACATGTTGAAGGAGACTATACAATTGGCATGCAATTCAGGTTTAAATGTCATGGAAGCTGTTGAGGGAAGAATTTGAAATGATCCTAACACTCCTCATTCTACTGTTGCTGTACCTCCTTTTATGTTGTTGTGTGGAAGGAATTCTGTTAAACTGCCTCCAAGTTCATTTAATCAAAAAACAGGGGCATCTCTTGTACATGTGTGTGTGCTTCTGAAGATGCTGTCAAAGTTGAGGCAGCTCAAAAGGAAATTAAACCAAGGCATGATGAATAGTGGTAGACATGGACAATTTAAGAGATCAGTAACATCCAGGAAATGTCCCTCTAAATTCTATACTAGAACTACAAATGTTTGTGCGTTCAAACATGAAGTATTGGTGGAGAATGGGAAATGGTGGAATAAAAGGAGAGTTGCTGTAGTACATAAGGCAGGTTTAAATTATACGACTGATGAAAGTTCCAAGGTACACAAGACAGCAGAAAATGTTTTGAATGGGTTTCTCTGCTTTGGTGATGGGGTGAATTTGTCTGAGGAGTTGTGCTTCTCCAGCAACAAGAAGAAGTATTCATTCATTAATGGATGTCTTATTAATGAATGAGGATGGCTTGCCTAAGCATGTTGTTGCTAAGGATCAGTTTTTGGTTCTTTGCAGGTCCAAGAGGGTGTCTCACATACCCAAACGTTTACAGGAATTTGTGTTGTATTAAATATACAGGGTATTTTTGCTGTATTTATCTTACAGGATTTACTTTCTTTTCCTTAATATAATATGTAAAGGAGAAATGTGTTGTATTCTTTGCTATGGCTACCTTACTGTGATATCCAGCAATGCTGTTATATCTGTTTAATATTTAGAAAGTTTCCATTCAACCTGTGAGGTCTACTGGCATTTGTTCCATACTCGGATCAGTTTCTGGTTTGGGTACGAGCTGGCGGTGCCAGAGACATTGTATGCTGTTACTTTCCTTGGATTAAGGTATTTTTGATTATAATCTTCATGCCGTCTCCGGTTTAATTCAAAAGATCACCACATTGGGCCCAGTCATTCCTGATGTTCATGAATCATGCATTTGCTGTATCCTAACCATATTGAATGATTTGAGCAAGGAAAGCCCTAAGCTTTTTTGGGATTGTCATAAAGATCTTGCTGGCCATGTCCCAGAGGGTGTGCACATGATGACCTAGTATGCAACTTTTCTTGACCGAACCTATGGCTAGGGTGGCTGAAGACGGGAAACATTTCCTAAACGCAACAATCCATTTCGACTCCCTTATAGGGGGGTGTTGTGGAAAATTAATAGGATTCACTTTGCACGTGGAAGCTTTGATCACCAAACTCTCATTAGTAGTATGCTGTGTAAGAAAATTATGGTTGCCAGGCCAAACACCAGCCAGTGGCATCTGGCCGCGTACCTATTCACGGGTGGTCAAGAGCAAGGTTTATAAGTGTATATCAGTGTTGGACTTACACCTATTTGGTATATTTGATAAATCTGTAAGTCCCTTGTAAAGTAGTATACCAAATACCCAGGGCCTTGTAAATTAAATGCTACTAGTGGGCTTGCAGCCCTGCTTGCGCAACCCACAGACCCAGCCTTTCAAACCTGGCTCAGGTCTGTCACTGGAGGGCCTGCGTACCAAGGTTACTGCCACCTTAAACTACTTGCCAAGGCCTAAACTCCCCTTTTTAACATCTATGTCACTCCTAAGCTAGGCCCTAGGTGTCTCTAAGGGCAGGGTACTATGTGAGTAAAAGATAGGACATCTACCCATATGTTTTGCATGTCCTAGTAGTGACAAATAGCTTATTCCATTTTTCACTACAGTGAGGGCTGCTCCTTGCGTAGGTTAACATTGGGAATTCCCTTATATAATTTTAAGTGGCAATTCCTGATCTGAAAGAAGTAGTGTTACCATGTGTGTTATGTTTGGAATGGTATTGAGAAATCCTGCTTAATGGTGTAGTTGGATTTTATATTACTACTTTAGAAATGCCACTTTTAGAAGTGGGCATTTCTCTGTGCTTATAACTATGTGCTTTGCAGTCTGACTGCAATCCACATCTAGGGCTAAGTGACAGCTACAATTTTGTGTATACTTTCCAGATGGCCACAACAAAGGAAGGGCTGGGTGCGACAGAGGATACATCTGCATTCATCTGCATACTGATAATCTTCCTGGGCCTGGAGAGGGAGAGGTCGTTCACACTTTACACTTGTATAGGCTTGTGACGGGCTGGATCCTGATCGCCCGCACATGGCCCTGGCTTGTGCTGACTCTGCCTCTGGCGCCCTCGACCTTGCAAGCCTCTCGTCCCGTGATTGGTGGGACGATCGATGGTGGCGGGCCGCTGGGAGGTCAAAACTGCCACTAGCAGAACATGCAGGGGTCGGAAGTTTGGAATAGGAAGACGAACGACCACAGGAGGAGGAAGACGAACGAACACAGGAGGAGGAAGACGAACGGCCACAGGAAGAGGGAGACAGTGAAAACCAGACATGGAGAAGGAGAGCAGTGTCAGCCCAGGAAACGGAGACAGCGAATCCAGTCTTCCACGCGAGAAGACATCCGAAGGCGCCGGACGAGAACAGCAAAGACAGGCAACCGGGAGGACGGAACGTTCCAGCCCACCACGCTTCTGGAGAAGTGTGGCAGTTCCAGGTGCATGGGACCACGTCCCTGTGAGGAACGAGTGAGAGAGAACGGGAAGAGAGAAGGGGAGGGAGGGGGTTGAAAGAAAGGCATGGGCACTGAGGGGGGGAGAAAAAAACAACACCGTCAATCACAATAAAGCACAGTATTTAGTGTATTTCACACCAAAGGCACCGCGCACAAGATCGATACGGGCAAAATAAAGAAAAGAGGCACGAAGCAATAGAACAAGGCAAATTGGAGTACAAGAGGACACCGCCTAGACATAAATAAAAACAGAGAAGGGACAGATAACGAAACTCTGAGAGAGAGGAAAGGAGAAAAGACAGGAAGAGAGACAAATTAAGACTAAAACAAAGGAGTCTCTCCACATGTGCTTCCCGGGGAAACCTGTGAGACAAGGAGACAGAGGGAGAAAAGAGTGAAGAACGAACCACGAGGAAAAACAGCCATCCCACCCACCGTACCCGAAGACAAGATTAAAAACTTACCTGTACTTTAACTCACCAATTGCCAAATTGAATCAATAAAACTCTTGTATATAGGACAAGCGGGATCTGAGTGATCCCTCCGTGCCAACCCGGTTACAAGGCTGTGTCCTGCATGCTCACAAACGGCTGATTATCACCTACTGATGTCTGGAGACAGCATTGGTTTGAAAGGGGTTTGTTATACACTTGAAAAGGTTCCTTTGAAGTCACCCCTAGATCAACTGCATTTATGAGTAGAAGTACAAAGGGTCTGAGCAGCGGTTTTCAGTGCACTTTTGGGATCTGGAACGGAACCTCTTCAGAAGGACTGCTGAGCTGCTCGAGAGACTCAGCTGAATTGCTCTTCTGCTGTGCCCTGCTGCCTGCTAATTGCAGGGTGGCCTAAAGGACTCACTGAATTGCTTTTCTGATTGTTGCTAAGCTGCCAGCTGCTCCCTGACTCTGGTCAACCTAGACACTACTGTACTGCCAGGAGAAACTGCCGTCCCAACTATCTGCTTTGCCTGGAGGAGCTGGCCTGAAACCCTGCCCTGTGTCCCCCTTGCTCTCCTGGAAATGGTGACTGCCCACAATTGCTGTGGGACTCAAAGCCCGGCCAGCTAAGTAATATTACACTAATGCGCGGTGAGCGCTGTATTATCTCTTAGTGCTTGTAAGCACTTAATTTTTTCTCACACCGCGAGTGAAGTGATTTTTTTTTTTTAGGTAGGAACTTGGCGCGAGAAGGCCAGGGGGGGAGAGACTTGTCAACGCCAGGGCAGTGCGCGCTCTATTGGCGACAAGAATGCAAAAACCCAGCACTCTCAAAACAACGTAATTTATGTATTGTGCTGATATGTTGTTGTTTAACCTTTTGCATTGCAGAGTTTAATCCTGAAGACTTATTTTTAATGTGTTTACAAATACTGTTCATTTGCAATGTATTGCTGCAGGCTTTCAGAGTGTGTTAGGGTGTGGTCCCTTTCCAGGGCCTTCCAGAGACTCCCTGCAGCATGCCTGGGTGTGGTTGTGGGCTGGGCAAGGACTCTATAAAAGGGAGCCAGCCCAGCTCCAAGTGCTCACTGTTCAGAGGTCCCGGTGCAGAGCAGCAGCTACTTCCTGAGCTCCTGTCCCAGTGGCCTATTTGATCTTCCAGGCCTCTGTCCTTCATTCTTCATTGGTGATACTTGTTCTGGGCGGTAAGACGGTGGTTGGGCTGGCCTCCCGATGCCGTTATCGAGAACTTTCATATTCTTGGCTTAATTCTTTAATGATTAACAGATTACTTTGCACGCTACCATTTCTTGACATTGGTTTACGAATCGGCAAGACACGCGATTCGTTTCATGCTAATTTAATCTTGTTGTTCATTGCGCGCTACCATTTCTTGACATTTGCATGGTGGCTTAAGAATCGGCAAAAGACGCGCAATTCGTTTAATTGTACTTTGATCTTGTTATTCATTGTGAGCTGTTATTTCTTGCCATTTATATCGTGGTTTACGAATCAGCAAGACACGCGATTCGTTTAGTGATGATTTTACTTTGATATTCATTGCGTACTACCATTTCTTGGCTTTTTACATGGCGACACTCGAATCGGCATTCTCTACTCGAGTTTGATTCATGTTGTTTATTGTATGCCACTATTCTAAGATATTTATCATGTAATATTCAAGTTGACAAGTTATGTGATTTGTTTTTCCTGAATCCATATTTTATTATTCATGGTGCACAATCCTTTTATGGTGTTTACTATATATATATATATATATATATATATATATATATATATATATATACACACACACACACACATATACATATCAAAATCTACAATATGCGTAATTTGTGTTGAAACATTTTAAGAGTACACAAAAGATCAGAGTTTCTAGATGCAATATTGTATGGTCCTAGTAGGCATTCTCAAAAAAAAATTATATGACTGGTTTAAAATTTAGCCAGAATGTTTTTTCTGATTCTTATGTAAAGGAAAGTACTTGAATAAGAAAGTTTTCATTTAATCCATCTTGATTCCCTTACAGGTATCTGGCCATCTTGAAACTTAGTCATTTTAAACTTAATTCGTAGATTGTTCATGTTTTCAGAATGACTATGCTTAGAATCATAGTCTAGTATTGATTTCAGGAGATATAATTTTCATATTGTGTGTTCTAACCTTTTTCTTACTACAGGTCTCCTTCCCAGCTGTTTCCCTTCCTAATCCCCTCTTCCCCTCTTGAACTCTCTTAGTCTCTGTGATTTATCTATCAGAGTCTTGGAGCTGGTCAGTGGTGGACGTTTTGGGAACATGCGCAGACCCCGAGGATCTGGTGACTCTGACAGACTGACCGACGTTAAGAGTGGTGTCCCCGAGGTCACAGGGCAGTGCAGCTGACGCCCCCACTGGGATGGCAACAAAGGTATACCAGGGGGTGTAGCCACACCACATCCTAGCAGGGTCTTCGTCCAAGGAGTTGTAACAATCGCTGCCACTGTTACCGCTGTGTCTGAGACACGTTCCTGCTGGGTGCATGAATGAACCAATAAGGATCTCCCCAACGGCTGCCCTCCTTCTACAGCAGGGAGGGAATCCCTTCTCGGGGGCTGCCTCTGACAGTATGTCCCTGCAGCATATGTGCCACACGCTCGTACGCAGCTGCTCCTGTTGTGATTTTGCATGCGGGGGCTGAAGGAGGGTCTCCCTGCGATATCCTATCAGCTGCGCCGCACGCTTGCAGGCAGCTCCTCCTGTTGTGATTCTGCACAAGGGACCCAAGGAGGACCTCCCCATGATATTCTACTGTGGTGTACCTCACCCCATCATCTCTCCTTGCCTTGGGCAGGATCCCAGAGCATTGCTTGCTGGGGTTAATACCTCCGTATATTTTTAAATAATCCAGTGTGGCTTTTCTTTTATTTTGTATTTATTGTGTTACTGGTGTGTGTGTGTGTTGCAAAAGGGCTTTACACATTGCCTCTGAGGGCAAGCCTGTCAGCTCCGCACCAGGCTACCAGAGGGTGAACACACGTTGTCATTGGTGTGTAACTTACTTGGCCTGACTAGAGTGGTAGGTTCTGCCTGGCTTAGGTGCCTACCATAGCCAACCAGAAGCCCTATTTCTAACAAAAAGAGTATCAGGAAGGGTTTTGTTTAACAGTAGCAACTGCTCAGAAGAAGTCAGCCCAGGCTCTAGAACTTCAGTAAGCACATTTTGTTTTACTTTCAATAGAAGAAAGTTGTTGAGCAAGGACCACAGCAGCATGTCTGATGACTACAGCAAAGAAAGTAGTCTCTTCCTTTGGTGGTCTAAGGAACGGAAATGAACCTTTTATCAGGTGACATATCAAGCCCACTTTATCTTGTAAATCCATATTCTATCTATCTATCTATCTATCTATCTATCTATCTATCTATCTGCAGATGGATAGATCCTGCCATCATCCTATAGTGGTGATAAATCATACCCATCTCCAATGTTGTTATCATCATACTTTGGAAGTAAATCATACACATTGTTTCCAATGTTATCACTAGTGGATGCAAGCTCAAGTCAGAGTTGAATTGAAAAGCTTGTTGAGCGATTGAGGATGGCTTTATGATAAGGGAGTATTTTGTTTGAATCGGACTGAACTGTCTGAAATTTGGATGCACTGTATTCAGTGTGGCCTCGGTGAGGGTTGAGACGGATTCGTTTCAGCGTCAAATACCAGTCAGCAGAGGATGCCCTCCTGCGGCATTGGGACCAGTGCAGATAAAAAAAAAAAAGGACTGGCACTGGTCTTGGAGCTGGAATGGAAGTTGGCACCAGAGACAGTGCAGAACCTAAAGCAGGTACCAGGGGCTCCTGGAGGCCCCTGCAGTTCCTTGGAGCCAGAAGGTACACCAGATGGAACTGAAAGGCTGCCCGAAATGTGCAGCATGGCCTCCCTGCTGCAGCGTCAACTATGGCCCAGGATACGTGGGCTGCAACAGGATAAAATGTGGGATTGCTTCTCAATTAGAGATCAGGGTGAGATCAAGTGGCATCTTGATGCCCACAGGACTTCTCTTTAGATAGACCGGTGGGATAGGGTTGAGTCCTGCTTCACACTCTTGTGCTTCCTCTTGGATTTGGACTTTGATTTACTGGATAACCTCAACCATGAAGACCTGTTGTGGGATATGCCTTGAGAGCAGGTACGGCTCAGAGCGCTCAACTTGCAGCAGGAGAGAGACTTGTGTGGATTCTTTCAATGTTCTGCGACGTACAGCTTCTCTTCCTCGTCCAGATTGCCTTCAGATGCATGAAGGCACATTTCACACATGATTTGGAGTCATACTCCAAACCGAATCACCAAAGGCACACCTCTTACAAGTCCATTACAGACATTTGTTTATAGAAGTTACAGCAAAGTTTGAAGTCTGTAGTTTTAGGTGGAGACATTGTTCACTTGCCCACTGGAATTCAGTTTGAAAAACTCATCAAACAGCTGAGAACATGGCAGAGTCCCAGATCTGTGTTTGAAGGTGCAGAAAAAAAGAAAGGAACTGACATTAGTGAGCAGCGGTGCCGCTTACATGTGACTCCACTCTGTCACTTCCAGGGCAAACAAACCCAACAGAGGCACACTGCCCCACCTAGCGAACCTCAGGAGCACTGCTGAGAAAATGTATGGATCCAGTCTGGGGTCTGCAGATATTCTAAAGTTGAGGAATATGCAGTTAGAAGTATCCATCAGAAAACAAGAATCAAATCTAATAGAAAATGTAAGTATAGATGTTGTATGTTTCAGTGGCCCTATTGTAGAACGTGCACCAGGAGATCAAGGTGTGGTATTACAGAAGGGGCAACAGACTCTTACAGCCCCTTCTATAAAAACAGATCATGCCATGCTAAATGTGCACTGGAGAAACCTTAAGGCGGTGAGTCCTCCTGCAAATGAGAAAATCCATTGCTTTCATGTCTATACCATAAAGGGAAGCACACAGAAAGGCATAAAGATTGTTAGAAGATTCATTGATTGCACACCACAGAAAGGTAGCGCACAGACAGTGTGCCCCCAGACAGCAGCCCTTGGAAGGCCAAAGGGGGTCCCAGAGACCCCACCATGCATCCCTCTGCAGGTGCCTGCAGTCATTCACTGCACTCGCTTGCAGGGGGATCTATGCCTCCATCCACTTTGAAAATCAGATAGGCTAACATCTGCTCAGTGAAAAGCAGATTTGGTTGCTTGAAATAGCGAGTCCGCCATTCACTAATGTACTGTCCCAGTGTGGGGTCACAACAAGACTGAGAACAGTTAATTTGCTGTGATACAGCACCCTGTCTAACTATGTGGCCAACGCACAGGCTTACGGGCAGATTTGGACAGCACATCGTATCCTTAATGCATATCGAGGTGTACTAACAAAATAACTGTCACAAATCAAGGTATGTAAGCAAAAGCACAGTTTGCATGAGAACGGGTTTTAGAAGTAATCTTATAATCCACTCTGATGGATTAGAGATACAGTTTTACCTTTTTACTTAGAGTTTCTATGGTACAATCTTTCTGATAGCTACCATTTAAGCATGTGTCTCCAACGAGTAGCTCATGAACTACTAGTAGCTCTCGAGCTACCCATAAGTAGGTCCCCTGTGTGCAGACCTGCCTACGAAAACTGAAATGTGTATATTTAAAACAAACATGTAAACTTGTCTGATGTGGTCAGTATAGCATTCTACTAAAATTCTCTGGAAGATTTTCATTGAACGTAAGTAGCTTTTACCATAGAAAAGGTCGGAGACCCCTGATTCAATGCATTTTCTGTAAAATATTCAAATCATAAGATGACTGGAAAAATGGCGTAAATTTTTATGCACAATATTTCTGGGCCTCCTAAAGGGGGAACGCCCCCCTTGCATACATTATACCTGGTGCAGACATAGGCCCTCATTACAACACTGGCGTTCGGTGATAAAGCGGCGGTAACACTGGCAACAGGCCGGCGGTAAAAAAAAATGGAATTATGACCACGGCGGAAACTGCTCAGACAGACAGCACTTTAACAGACCGACTGCCGGTTGTAACCGCCAACAGCCAGGCGGAAGACAATGTAGTGCCCACACTATTACGACAGGCCTATCCGCCACTTTTTCTGGGCAGTACCAACGACATCAAAAGCACGATGGAAACAGAATACAGAAGTCAAAGGACACACCTCTGGAGACTCAGGAAACAACCACAACGCCATTAAGCCTGAGTTGCACATATTTCCCATGCTCGTCTACGGTTTCCTGCATTACGAACACCAACGCCAGCGAAGACTACCATGGTGAGTACTGCCGCCTAGCATACAAGGGAGGAAAAAGAGAGTGACACACACACACACACACACACACATGCAACATGCAACACCCCACCCCAACACCATACACACAACCAGATGCAGTAACATAAGATATCCACCACCTACCCCTTAGGAAAAATGCAAGGACAAAATGATTCGAAGAAAGTGAGTGTAATACGATAAAATGACATTAATACGTGCACCAAAATACAAACGTATAAATATATTTACAAATGTGGGGACACTGCCCAGTCCCCAATGTCCGTGGGCCACAGGGCCACCTTACTCCTGCAACAACACAGAGAGAACACTGCAGGGGCATCAGGTCGAAAATACACAGGCACCTCAGGAGGATGGGGAATGGAGGGGCACCTCAGCCAGAAGACGGTACAACGCCACTGGTCCTGGTGGGGGCAACATGCCCTGTGAGCTGTCTTGGGGAGTGCAAGGCCACAGTCTCTCAAGTGGGTGGTTTGGCCACTGCTTGGTCCTGGGGAGTGCAAGGCCACAGTCTCTCTAGTGGGTGGTTTGCCTACTGCTTGGCCCTGGGGAGTGCAATGCCACAGTCTCTCTAGTGGGTGGTTTGCCCACTGCTCGGTGCTGGGGAGTGCAAGGCCACAGTCTCTCTAGAGGATGGCTTCTTCCACTGGTTCTGGAGGGGGCATTGTGCCCAAGGGGCATTGTGCCCGGTGTGCTTCATCCTGGGAAGGATGGGGTGAGTGGATGGCTTCTTCCACTGGTTCTGGAAGGGGCATTGTGCCCAGTGTGCTTCATCCTGGGAAGGATGGGGTGAGTGGATGGCCTCTTCCTCTGGTTCTGGAGGGGGCTTGTGCCCTGTGATGCAGATCTTGGGGAGTGCAAGTTCAAAGTCTCTCACCTGGGTGTCACACCCACAGGATTTGCAGGGGCCTTGGACGCACAACAGCCGACAGAGGCAGGACTACACACTGGCCGACGGCAGTGGCGGCTGCTCAGTGGTGACAGTGGCAGGGCTGGTGTCGGTGCTGGCAGTGTGGGGGGCTCCAGCCCATCTCCTGCAGCCTCGAACGGTTGCCCACTGGGGCTGCTGCTGGTGGCGGTGATGGTGGTGGTGCTGGCAGTGGTGGGGGGAGGCTCCAGCCCTTCCCCTGCAGCATCGGACGGCTGAATCACCATGGTTGGTGGTGGGGGCTCAGAATGAGTCCCAGCACAAGGCCTCCTGTCCCTCCTGCCTGCTAGTGCAGGCACCTTGCCATTCCTGTCAGCAGCCGGGGATTGCCCCTTGCCCTTCTCTCCTGCAGCTGGTGGTGCCTCCTTGCCCTTCTTTGATGCACCTGGGGCAGGCACCCTGTCAGTGTTGCCGCCTGGTGCCCGGGATACTCTCCCACCTGCAGTAGCTGTTAACACTACTGTGGGTGTGGACTGGGTGGCTGAGGTGCTCTCCTGGGTTCTGACCACCCTGGCCTGACGAGAAGGACTGGGGGGAGGAGAGGAGTGGGGGAGTGGTAGGGAAGTGGTCAAGGGTGGAGAGGAGAAGCTTTTTAGGGACATTCGAGCTGGAAGAGGGTGAAGGTTTGGGAGTGGAGGAAGTGGTTGTAGATGGTGTCTGTTGTGGGTGCAGGTGCATGGGTTGGATGCTGTTAGGTGTCTGAGTGCTTGCGTTTGTGCACTTTTGGAGGAGGGGGCACAGACACAGTGGGAGAGGACACAGGGGATGTGTGCATGGATGTGGGGGTGGTCACTGCCAGTGAGGGGCATGTAGTGATAAACGTGATGGTGGTAGTGGATGAAGATGTAGTGCATGTAGGTGTGAGTGTAGACGCTACTGGGAGAGAGATGGACGACGAGGAGGGGGACACAGTGGAGGCAGTGGATGTTGGTGTGTCTGCATCTGGATGGTGTTTGTGTGAGTGCCTGTGGGATGATGTGTGGTGCTTGTGTGTTGTCCTGGGTGCTTGCTGGTCTGCCTGTGTGCTTGGGATAGGTTGGGGTTGAGGGGAATGGGATTGGGCAGAGGAGGTTGGAGGGGGGAGGCTAGAAACAGTGGCAATGGCTGCCATCAGGGAGGAGGCCAGAGCCTGGATTGATCTCTGTTGGGCTGCCAAACCAGAGTGAATGCAATCGAGGAATGCATTTGTTTGTTGCAAATGGGATGCCAGCCCCTGGATGGCATTCACAATGGTTGACTGCCCAACAGAGATGGATCTCTGGAGGTCAATAGCCTCCTCAGTCAGGACAGCAGGGCTAACTGGGGCAGGGCCACCACCAGGGAGCTTCCATCGGAGGAGGTATCACTGTCAGAACTACTCCCTCCAGTCTCCGCCGTGGTGCTACACTCGCCCTCTTTCCCGCTGGTGCCCTCACAGTCAGTGGATTCGGCCTCCTGGGCCCTATGGGATGCAGCTCTCCCCGTCGTCGGTGCCTCTGCTCCTCCGCCAGATTATGCTAAGGCACATAAGGACAGGGTGACAAAACAAAAAGTGGGGGAGACAAAGGATATCCTTGGTTAATGGCTGCAACACTACCTCCATTGGCGTACACAACACACACACACACAGGGAACACCCTTACGCACTAGGCAATGCACTAACAGTCACAATGCTAGTCACCAGCCCAAGGACAGGGATGCATAACGCCAAATGCAGCATGCCTGAGACCCACAGACACCTGCCCAGTAGTGGATGGCTACTAGCTTGGTTGGAGGAGGTTGACATCATTCCCTGCCCAACATGAGATCTACCCTGCACTGTCCGGCCTGGCCTAGGGACACCCACAGGCCCACATCCCCCACCTGGATGCCACCCCACCATATGCAAGTAGTACATTGGGGCACTGTACTCACCCCCTTGTGGCTGCTGTGATGCCCCGAAGTGCCCATTCAGCTCTGGATAGGCCACCACCAGTATGCGGTCCATCAGGGGGGTCAGGGTTCGGCAGGCACCCCTTCCTCGTTGGGAGGCCATCCCCCAGCTGGGCCTCTGCGGTCTTCCGTGCCCAGCACCTCAGGTCCTCCCACCGTTTGCAACAGTGGGTGCTCCGCCTGCCACAGACCCCCAGGGTCCGCACGTCCATGGGGATGGCAGGCCATATACCCTTTTTTGTTTTTTTAATGGGGGCTGACCTGCAGAGTAATACACATAGGAAAAGGTATCAGTCAGACCGTCCTGCCTGTTACACTCATGGTCCACCATAGCCCTCACATCCCCTTACGCACAGACATTGCCCACCATACATGCAGCACGCTGCCCAGGGCCCTTCCACCAACCCACCCCTTCACAAGACCCTCACACACAGCACTCCATGCATTCATGCCCCATGCATCGTGCTCACAGTATATTCACCTGTTGGTCTGGAGGCCCATACAGCATTGGTACTGGGGTAGGACCCCATCCACCAGACTCTTCAAATCCGCAGCGGTAAGGCAGGGGCCCTTTCCCCAGTGACACTAGCCATGGTAGGTCCCAGACACAGGTCACAGCAGCACTTGCAGTGTAGGTCCTCTCCTGTTTAAAGTCAGGTAGCAAGTGAGTGAACAGATAGAAAATGGCGGTCACGTCCACGGCAGTGCAAACCATCACCGCCGGCATACATCACCATTGGCCATTGTAACCCATAGGGCCCAATGGCATCCAATGAGGAGTTGCACGGCGGTTCTCGACCGCCGCCCGCAGCGGCGCACAACGTCAGCAGAATTACCTCATTTCCACCTGTCCCTCCATAGTGGACAGGTGGACGCCATTTCAAGGGGGGGGCAGGCCATGGCACCTAACTGCGTCACAGTACACATAGGCACCATTTGGGCCTATCCAACAATATACTGTTACAGTCACAACATGCAATGCAGTGTAGCGTTTGGAAATTTGGAATACTGACCAGCTGCTCACCATTTACCCCCTAGATTGCAACCGCTGCGGATGAATAGGAGACTGAGGCATCCCCGTGTACAGGCCCCTGGTGGACTTGGCAACAATGGAGGACAGGCACATTATCCTCACCTATAGACTGGACAGGGCCACAATCACAGAGCTGTGTGCCCAGTTGGAAGCTGGCCTGATCTCTGCTATCCGTCAGCCCACCAGGATCCCCCCTCTTGTGCAAGTCCTATCAGTGCTCCAGTTCCTGGCAACTGGCTCCTTCCAAGTGACAGTGGGCTACGCAGCAGGAATGTCTCAGCCAATGTTCTCAATAGTGCTGACCAGAGTGTTGCCTGCCCTGATTAAACACATGCGCAGCTACATTGTTTTCCCCCAGGTGGAGGATTTGGCCACAGTGAAAGCTAATTTCTATGCAATGGGACATATCCCCAACATTATTGGGGCGATTGATGGTACACATATTGCATTTGCCCCTCCCCCCCCCGGAGAAATGAACAGGTGTTCCTAAATCGAAAGAGCTTTCACTCTATCAATGTGCAGATAGTGTGCCTGGCGGGCCAGTACATCTATCATGTCAATGCAAAGTATCCTGGTTCTGTGCATGATGCCTTTATCCTGAGGAATAGCAGCATCCCATATGTGATGGCTCAACTCCAGAGGCACCGGGTGTGGCTAATAGGTGAGCCTTGGTTTCCACCCAGTAGGTGTTGGTGTATGAGTGTGGTGTGGGCCCTAAGGGTTAGTTTGTATCTAACAGTTGTCCCTCGATATTTGCAGGTGACTCTGGTTACCCCAACCTCTCATGGCTACTGACTCCTGTGAAGAAACCCAGGACAAGGGCAGAGGAATGTTACAATGAGGCACATGGGCGAACAAGAATAATAAAAGAAAGGGCATGCGGCCTCCTGAAGACCAGGTTTTGTTGCCTCCATGTAACAGCTGAGTGGTACTACTCACCCAAGAAGGTGTGCCAGAACATCGTAGAATGCTGTATGTTGCACCACCTTGCCTCACGTCGCCAGGTGCCTTTTCTGCAAGAGGCTGAGGCTGGAGATTGGTGTGTGGCAGCAGTGTACCCTGTGGACAGTGAAGATGAGGAGGCAGAGGATGAGGACAACAGAAGTGCAATAATACAACAATACTTCCAATGACACACAGGTAAGACACTGTAATTTCACTTTACATTGACAGTTTTGTGTTTGACATTGTCACTGGCAGGATGATTTTCCCACTTCTATGTCCACTTACTGTACCCTTTGGCATCTCTATTTGCAGATATTTGTGCCCCACTATCGCTCCTGGTGTGTTGACTGCAGCCAACTACAGGTCATTCCTACGTATACATTACTGTACAGTTATATTGCAGTGTTTAAAGCTTGTTAAACAAATACATAGTTCAATCATTTGACAGACTCCATTCTTATATTTATTCAAATGATGTTTATTTAAGTGCTAATAAGTAGAGGGGGAGGTGCAATGTGCTGGGGTGAAGGTATGTCCAGGATAGAGTCCAGTCTATTTGCATCACAGATGCATTGTCTAAGGGGGCATAGGAAGTGGAGCAATGGCAGTTTAAGGTGGCCAGGGTGACAGAGTGGGACACAAGGGTGACAATCAGGAGAGTCTTATTTACTGGCGGGGGTCTTTGCAATAGTATCTGGCTTCTGCCTGGATCACAGCAACCATTTGCGGGGTGGTTCTCCTTCTGCAGGGAGTGGGTGGCCTGTTGTTCCTGTGGTGGGGCCTCCTGTCTACTAGCGGCAGTGGAGGTGGAAGGCTGTTCATCGGTTTGGCTAGTGTCAGGGGCCCGGTGGTGTGCTCCTGCCTTCCTCATGGTGGTGGCCATGTCTGCCAGCACCCCTGCAATGGTGACCAGGGTGGTGTTTATGTCCTTCAAGTCTTCCCTGATCCCCAAGTACTGTACCTCCTGCAGCTGCTGGGTCTCCTGCAACTTGTCCAGTATCTGGCCCATCGTCTCCTGGGAATGGTGGTATGCTCCCAGGATGTTGGTGAGCGCCTCCAGAAGAGTCGGTTCCCTGGGCCTGTCCTCCCCCTGTCGCACAGCAGTCCTCCCAGCTTCCCTGTTGTCCTGTGCCTCTGTCCCCTGAACCGTGGGCCCACTGCCACTGACCCGAGGTCCCTGATCGTCCTGTGTTTGTGGGGTGGCCTGGAGTCCATGTAGTGGTTTGCACACTGCTGATTGACGTGTCCTGGGGACAGAGGAATGGGCCCACTGGGTTGGTACTGTGGGGGTGCTTTCTGAGGGGGGAAGCTCTGTGGTGGTATGGGACTGAGCATGGGTTACCGACTGTCCAGAGATCTCTGATGGGCCAGGTTTGTCATCTAGATCCAGGCATCCAGAGCTGCTGTCATCACTGTGGGCCTCTTCTGGGGGGGTGGGGGGGACTGGATGTTGCTGGCACCTCCTCTCCGGTGACGTTGGGTGGGGGACCTGTGGGGATGTAAATGCAGTGTTATTGTTTCTGTGTGTGTCATCTTGTGCATAGGTGTGTTTCCCTCTATAGTTGTTATTGCCCTATCAGCTTTGCCTTGTGTGAGTAGTTATTTTGTGGGGTAGGTGATTATTTCTAGCGTGCATGCTTTAGTGATGGGTGTCCATGCAGGTCTGTGATGGGGGTCCGTGCATTGGTGTTACCTGCAGGGAATGGTATTGGGAGGGGTGTGTTGTGATGGTGGAGTGTGTGTGTGTGTGAGGTGGTGGAGTGATGGGAGTGAGGGTAAGGGTGGGGGTATGTGATGGCATGCAGATAGGGGTAGTGATAGTAATAGAGATTTGACTTACCAGAGTCCAGTCCTTCTCCTACTCCTGCCAGGCCCTCAGGATGCATGATTGCCAAGACTTGCTCCTCCCATGTTGTTAGTTGTGGGGGAGGAGGTGGGGTCCACTGCCAGTCCTCTGTACAGCTAGTTGGTATCTTGCTGCCATGGAACGCACCTTCCTCCTTAGATCGTTCCACCTCTTCCTGATGTCCTCTCTTGTTCTGGGGTGTTGTCCCACGGCGTTGACCCTGTCCACGATTCTCTGCCATAGCTCCATCTTCCTAGAAATGGATGTCTGCTGCACCTGTGATCCAAATAGCTGTGGCTCTACCTGGATGATTTACTCCACCATGACCCTTAGCTCCTCCTCAGAGAACCTAGGGTGCCGTTGTGGTACCGTGGGTGTAGTGTGAGTGGTGTGGGTGAGGGTGTGTGGGGTGCTGTGTTGGGGTGTGTGATGTAAGGTGCGTGGATGGAGTATAGGTGATGGTGCTGCGTGTCTGTGGTCTTGTCTGTGGGCTTGCTATCTCTCTTGTGGCAATTGTTTTTAGTCATAAAGTGTTGTGGGTAATGTGGGTGTGTGTTTTATAGTGGTGTGTGTATGTGTGTCAGATGTGTGTTATTCAAATTGACCAATGTGGTGGTGTTTTGTTTGTATCTTGAGCGTGATTCGTGGGTCATAATGATGTGGGCATTGTTCTGTTGGCGTAACGGTGTGGGTTTTGATACCGCCAGTTTATCACTGACCTTTGGGCTCGCAGACTTGTGTGTGTGGCTGTATAGTGACGGATTGCTATGTGTGTGTGTCATAATATGGGTGGCGGTAATCTGCTGCGGCATGTTGGTGGCAGTCAGCATGGTGGTAAGTGGGATTTACCACCAATGTCTTAATGAGGGCCACAATGTGGCACAAGGGGTTTCAAAGTTGTGCAATACTTGCATTGTGCCACTTTGAAAATCTGGTGTGGGGAAAAGGTCTCCTTGACACCGTCTTAGCATTAAAAAAAAAGTATGCTAGGGTGGTGCAAGGAGGCGTTCAAATCAAATCAGGGTTTATAAAGCACAAATACTCATAAGGGTCTCAAGGCACTAAGGGAGTTTGTCTTCTGAGCTTCAGTTGAAGAACCAGGTTTTAAGGTCCTTCCTGAATTGAGGTGACTGTCTGAGGTGCAGGGACAGGGTGTTCCAGCTCTTAGCTACAAGATAGGCGAAGGATCTTCCACCTACCAAGGCCTTCCATAAGTGGTGTATGGTGGTTATTGCTTGTTGAGCGGAGCGGAGAGGTCTTGTGGGGAGTAGAAGGTGATGCAGTGGTTGAGGTAGGCACATCCTAAGTCGTGGAGGGCCTTGTACGCATAGACGAGGAACTTGAAGTTAATTCTTCTCTCGATGGGAAGCCAGTGGAGGTATCTTAGGTGACTGGAGATATGTTTGCGGTGGTGAGTGTCCAGGATGAGTCTGGGGAGGCGTTTTGGATGTGCTGTAATTTCTAACCTAGGGTGCTCAACGGCATGTGATTCAACTGAGCCTTTTCTGCTATTTGCTTTCATGTGTTTGTCATGGTTTGCTATTGCTTGGATGGACTCTCCATCGAAGCCATGGCCTTTCAGAGTTGCACAAGACATGATGCCAGCCCCCGATAACTCCTGACGATGCTCACTTTTACAATGATTATTTAAACTATTTAAGGCTGTCATAATACCTTCATTCTTTTTTTAACAGTCTTACTGAGCTTGGCGCTGTACGTGGGTCAGCAAAACTGCCATTTTTGTCAAGTTTGCAGCTCATAAGACTGAAGAGCTGAGCACCGACTCCTCCTTGGTCCTGCTGCCGAAGCACCTGCCAGGTGGGCAGAGCTGCTTTCAAGAAAGTGGGGGGTGCTCTTGACCACTTACAGCGCTGGTTTTAGCTGCTGCACCTACAGCTGCTTTGGTTATACATTTCTGCATTTCTTTGTCACCTCTGATTCTTCATTTTTACTATTTAGTGTGGCATTTTATTACCATGGAGTGAAGCACTGCACATGTTAATAACAAACGCAAACAGGCAATTTTTTCTCCACCAGTCAAATAAAAAATGAACCTTCTTTAGCCACATTATTGGAAGAATTACAGGCTGTTCATTCTAACATTGATAGTATTGCCTCAAAAATTATAAACATTCACAAAGATTTGGCAGGTCTGTCTAAGAAAGCTCTGTATAATGCAAACAAAATTCAAGACAATTAATCTAAAATAGATAGCCTTTTGCTGATTGCTGTCAAAGTACATCCTATAAGCAACCTTTCATTTAATTTAGAAAAACACAACATGCAGTATAATTTGCAGATTTTTAACTTGCCGGAAAATGTTAAAGGTAATGACTGCAGGTGTTACCCAGAGAATGTATTACCTAGCTCTTTATATTTCAAATTTCCAGGAAAATTTGAGATTGATAAAGCACATTTGATTCCATCACATCGCAAACCAGGTCAAACAAAATTGTGTCAAGTGATCTTCAAATTTCTGAACATCACCATTTAGCGATAAGGAAAGCTGCAAGAGATCTTACTTTCCCCCTGGTTAATGGTAGCAAGTTTTTCATACATTAAGACCTCACCAAAGAAACAGTTAAAATTCTAAAAGAATTCACAGAGCTACAACCAAGACTGCAAAGCTCTAGATTTTAATATGATCTTTTTGATCCCTCCACTATGTGAATTTGGAAAGATGGCATCTCTAAATTCCAGCACCCAGATGCCCTCCGCTTTTTGCTTGACTACCATTCTCCTCTATCTATGGATAGCAATGAGACTCCCACCTGAGATTATTGAATCTCCTTTTTGTCCTCTATTTTCAGCTAGCTATTTGTATGAAAGTGCTATTTAAGGTATTGTCTACTCTACCTACTTTTGTACATGCCTATGTGATTCTATTTCTTTAATAATGTTTTAGTGATGTCTTATTTATGTCCATCGTTATTATTCTTTTTCCTTCTTTTATTTTATTCTCAGAGCTACTTCATCCCTTTTGTGATCATCTTTACTTTACTTTAACATTGTTTATGATTATCTGTCAAATACTTTCCCTTACTACCATTCATGATTATGGATGAATTCAACAGGATCAAAATTGTTTTTCTTAATTTTAAAGGCTTACTGCACCCTGTTAAACGTATGAAAATTTTAGATTATTCAGCAAGGCATGAAGCTGATATATGTTTGCTTCAAGACGCTCATATCCATGATAATCTTTTACCGTATATGAATAAGATATGCGTAGATCAAATACTTTTCTCCCCTGCTATTAACAAAAAAATTGAGCTGCTACTCTTTTCTGTAAAAAAAAACTGTAAAAAACTTCAGTTCCAAATATTAGATAAGTGTTCTGATACTGGGTGTTGATTTGTAATACTCAATCAAAAAGAAAATACAATTTTACATTTAATTAATGACTCAATGTTTTGGAACCATTTCACTTCTGAGGTTCTTGGCTTAGGTAATGTTCCCCTTATTATTAGAGGTGACTTTAATCTGATATCCGATCCCATGTCGGACAGAGTGTCTTCAAGTGCATATCGTCCTCTCAAAGATTTTTATGTACTCCAAACTATTTTTAAGAATACCGAAGTTGTGGATATTTGGCACTTACACCACTCAACAGATAAAGATTTTACCTTTTTTTTTTTTCAATCCTCACAAATCATACTCCCAAACTGAATACTTACTAACATTACGCAACTTAGGCAATTTAATTTCAGAACATATTATTAGCAATAGACATTTCTGACCATGTTCTTACTTAACAAAATTTACAATTGCATACAACTTAGAATTCTCAACCTAGACGGCGTATAAATGTTGATGTTGCTTTCAATAAAAATAATAAGTCTAAAATGTTAACTGCTATTAATGATTATTTTCAATTTAATTCGGAAGGAATTACGTCTAACATCAACCGTTGGGATGCATTTAAAGAATATATTAGAGGTGTTAAAATATTTCTAATGGCTCATGAAAACCAATCATTTAGGGCCAGCTGCACAAAGCATTTTTCTGCTTTCAAACTGCCTGATTCGCAAAATCAGACCATTTGCAACCGGAAAAATGCTTCTTCTAAAAAATTTGATTTGGAAGGGGCATGTTTAGGACGTTCCTTCCAAATACCGAATCGGTATGGTATGTATTACTGTTTTGTGACCAAATTCTGGTCGCAAAACAGTAATATATTACCACCAGTTTCAAACTGGAGCTAAGCCATTCGCAAAGTGGAAAAGGTCCCCTGACAACCCCTCCCCTTTGAGAATGTTAAAAGAACATTTTTAAGAACAGGCAGTTGTCCCATGGAGCACTGTCTACTCTTAAACCATGAAACTGCATAATTTTTTTTTTCTTTTTAAACATATCCCATATTCCATTAAGCAAAAATGGCTGCACTGCAAAAACAAAACATATTGCTTTATTTAAAAGCAATCACAGACATGGTGGTCTGCTGACCTGAGTTGGCCCCCATCCCTGTTATTACTACGCATGAGGTTGGTCGATTCGTGACCCACTAAGAATGGCTAATGAAACTCAAAAAGAGTTTTATACATTAGGAATACTGAGTTCCTAATTGCGATTCAGAGAAAATCGCAATTAGGTAATTGGTATTGCTAATGTTAGTACATCTGGCCCTAAATTAATGAGTTGGATAAACAAGTATGTTAACTTTGAACAGCTATTTATTACATCCAATAATGTTATCCTCAAATTGCATTTACAAAAACTTAGCTATGAATTTAATTCACTTTTAAGCAAAAGAGCTGGCATACAGATTTCTAACAACAAAGCTAAATTCTGTTTCAATCTTGCGGTCTTTCTCTAGTTTCCCTGTCAGTGAAGTCTGAACTTTATTTGTCCATTTCCAGGGAAGAGACTGAGCTAGCCAATAAATTACTCAAATCACAAAGCTTCAGGACCAAATGGAATCCCAGACGAATTTTACAAATTATTTACTTGTCACCTTTTACCACATTTATTCTAGTTCGTTACTTACGTTAGTACTACTGGCACAACTTCAGGCTCCTTCACTGAGGTGTTGATCGTTGTTTTACTAATACGAGAGGTCATACCAAAGTCCCTAACTATTGACCCACATCTTTAATTAATCAAGTTGTAAACAGTATTCAAAAATTCTTGCTGCAAATCTATCCAACATTCCTTCTACTACTGTTCATGTAGATCAATCTGGTTTTATAAAAATAGATTCTCTGTTAATAACACTAGACTTTGGTTTCATGCAAATGAAGCTAGTTCATCTTTTTTCTCCCCTCTGGCTTTTTAGCACTTGATGGTAAAAAAAGCTTTTGATAACGTCCTGTCAAGACCCCCCCCCCCCCCCCCCCCAAACTTGTCATGCCATAACTTCGAAAAGTGCCAACAAGGTAACCAGGATGCAGATAAAACAGTATCCTTAGTGGAGACCACGTCGTCCAGGCTGGAGATAGATCTGTGGAGTCGTGTTGCACCCTTTACAGAATGGAAGTCAAGATTAGGAACCCAAGATGTCCACCATTCAAGGCAGACATTGAAGTTGACACTCTATTGTTGCCTTAGGCCAGTTGCTAAGATATGTGTGCGAAGCCGGAGTGCTTCGCACTTCAATTGCGTTTTGACAGGAGTCAGGTGTTTGGAGGAAGAGCGTGTCTGTGCAGAAACATTCTGCGAGGAAAACTCGTCTTGCCTGTATTGTGATTAAGAAAGAGAATACAAGCATCTCAGCAAACAAAAACCTAAGAAGCAAAATTCTGAAAAAACAAACTTATTTGAAGGTTTGGTGAAAGTTTTGTGGTAAGGAAGAAATACAACAATTCAAAGAGCTTTTAGAGAAAATATATACGAAAAAGAAATATTAAACAGTCGAAGAATATAGCATGCTTGACATAACGAACTAAATCAAGAAACGCTATACAGACAATATTTACTTTTATTTCCCTTACGAGAAAAAAGATAAGAGACAGTTAACTAAGAGGTTATTCCTCATTGCCTGAATTCGAGATAATAATTAACTTTATATATATATATATATATATATATATATATAGCAACATTCATGAGTGAAGGAGAAGAAATGTTCGCAGAGGAAAAAGACTCAAATATCTTTCAGTGGAGAAGCGAACAATTCATGTATTTGAACAGAGATAGTTTATTTTCTAAAAGACTTATTTTTTTCATTTTAATAACAACAGTAATATAAACAGAAAGAGAGGCAATTTCCCAGAGAGCAGCAGGGTGAGTGATTATAGTATTGCTGGATAGCAACAAATAGTTGATAAGTTAATTGGTATGTTATAGTGTATCCTTATTAATTGTGACAATAATCTTTCATGTGCCGTTCACCAGCTAAACTAACAGTGAGGTGGCAGTCCGCGTCTTAACGAGGCATCATCTCTGAGGCAGTCTCTTTAAATCCCATTCCCCTTTCCCCTTCCAGGGTGCTCAAAACGGAGATTAGTTTTGTTGCGAGCAGTCTGGGTTAGGATGGAGGACCAACCTTAAAAAAATGTGTTACTTTGAATTGTGATTATATTCTCGCTAAACTTAAAGATATAATTCACAATTGGTCTTCCTTACATTTAGTTTGGAGAAGAAAGATTGACTTTATCAAAATGGTTATTGTTCCTCAACGTTTTGTTATTAACTATCTATGATCCCAATTCAATCACCTCTTCAATTTTATAAAAATCTGGACAACATTATATCTAATTTTATTTGGAATAATAAACTGACTAGTTTAACCTGCAAAAAAATTAAAAACTGTAAAAGTTACTGGTGGTTTTGGCTTGCCACAATTTCTTAAATATCTTAAGTATCATAGGGCTTTTATTTTGGAATGACATTCTTTATGGCGTGGACAAATAGATTTTTCTAATTCACACATGTAGCTCTTATTGAACAAGGATTGTTTTCACACTTTTTGTTACCTGGATTAATATCTATTTCTAATTCTGCTACTATAGTAAAATCATCTAATATTATCAGATCCACCAAATTAATTTTAAATGAGTCCTACAAAGTATTGCAATCACCCATTTCAACTACTATTTAAACTTTCTTTATGGTACAACTCTTTGATAAAGTTAAATCATATCATCAAATTCTGGCAACCCATGATTAAAGCATTTTTTTATTTAAAGGATATTTTTCACAATAGTACCTATTTAACTTTTTCTGAATTGCAACAAAAATGTATTTTACCATCTACTGAGAGTTATGAATAGGAAATTTTGTGCAACTCTGTTCTTAATTCCTTTCTCTCATTCAGAAATTTTCATCTAGTCATTGGCTACATCTGCCCATATTGTTTTAAATGATGTTCAAATGATGACAACATGAATTTTCTTAGTAGTTTTTGGAATAATTAATTAACCAAACCTGTTTCATTGGATAGTTGGTGAACAATATGGCTGGCACACATTTCTGGTTGGCTTCATGTCGTTCATATGAAACTAATTAATTTATCCTATTTAATTGTTTATGGACCCCTTTGAAATTATTTATATCAAAATTGTTAGATTCCCCGATTTTTTAGCATTGTAAACTGAGTGATTGATCTTTAAGACAGGCTTTATTTGGTTGTCCTTTATTTTAACTTTTATGAAAAGATGTTTACACTCTTTATATTTAAGTTCTTTCTTTCAACTATTAGTATCTTTTATATTCAACTTTTACAGGTAGTAGTTCAGTTTATTTATTATGATACAGAACTCCAGTGGAGGTCCACATAACAGAAGCAAAATAATAAAACAACAGACAATAAAACTTATAAAGAAAAGACAACAATTGGAAAAAATACAACCTTTGATCCAATACATTTATCAATACATAACATCAATTATACATTATACAATAACTAAAAGTGGAGAAAAATAGTATATACATACATTCATTGCACCATACATAAAAGGAAGAAGAGAAAATAGATGCTAAAGAAAAACAAATATGACATGTAAAAACATATTAATCAAATATAACATTCGATAACTTCCTTTTCAGGCCTAAAAAACAACAACGTGCACAATATAGTATACAAGATATAAAGTATGCAATAGATCAAATATAATACATTCTCATACGTTCAACCTTATTAAATTGCAGTGTACACACATACAGTTAAAATATACCAAAAGTACGTATCTAAAAATATGATCAGGAAATGCATCTTCCAACACAATCTGTTAGAAACTTCTAAACAGAATAAAAGAGTGAATAAGAGGGTCTTTGGGAAGACATTGCAATAATACTTACACCCACTACTGATGTTCTGGGGCCCTATTAAATTTCTACAAGCGATTTACAAAAGGTTTTAATAAAACACCCACCCATCCTGCCCCAGGGCCCTAATAGATATTCAGAAAGGAATTAAAAAAATGGATACATCTTATTACAAACACTTTCATTCACCGTTGACAGTACAAAATTATGGGCATCCGCGGCAGAAAGAATATTATATTTCTTAAAAAAGGGCCTTAGAAGGTGTCGACCAATATTCTGTAATACGGGACACACAAATAATACATTATTAAAATACTGAAAGCGTAGTTGACACAGCTCATATCTTCTATCGTTTTTAGGGATTTTTGTACCAAATGCCTGTGATCATACGAAATGGGAGCAATTCCAGTCTCACCAGAAGAATCAGCCTTCTGATCCCATGAGGTAGATTTCATAATAAATACAGCTAAGGTTTACTCCCCAGATTACTATCCCGCACCACCCGATTACAGGACTTCACTAACATAGGGCTATATCTCTGGCCAAACTTATCTGGGACACATCGCCGTTAATCAGACTCTTAAAACTGGACTTGGACACAAACCCATTTATATTCAGCTCAACCCCAAAAGCTTAATTTGCCAACTCAAAGGACCTGTAACATGCACTCCGTTCTTTCACAATGAAAAAAATGTCAATCTTCAAGGTTGCCTGTAATGTTCCCTCCTCACCGCTCAAGAGAGAGTTTCCCCACCTTAGAACAGCAGCCAATGAAAGAGAAAAGGAAAATACTAAACCAGACTGCAGGCACAAAGCATGAGGGGATGCAAGAGTGTTCAAATTGCATATCTTATGGAACATTCTACTTTCAATTCCCTCAAAAGAGTGCCAATAACTCATATCCAATGCCTGGGACACATAACACAAGGAAGGCGGGATTTTGACACGGATGCCCAAAATTATGCCTCACACAGGCTTTATAAAATCTGTGCAAAGCGTTAGCCTAAGAAAGAGCCCTGTCTGCCCAGAGTTTAATATGATCAGTATTCCGTCTGTTCTTAGAGAACACTTTCCCAAGATAGAGGTGCGAATCCACAATTTCAAGTTTTTCAGAACCCAAATGCCAATGAAGTTTCCTATTTAGTCTACACCCCTTGTTATGAAAAATGAAGCCTTTACCTTCGCGATATTAATCTTTAAAAAATGGATTTCTGCATACTGTACCAATGCAAACACACGATGCTGCAAGCCAGTTGGGTTCAAATCCATGATGAGTACATTATCTGCGTATAACAGCGAGCCAATGGACAAAGCGCTGATTCTGGGCGAATCGCCAGTTACACAATTTAAAGTGCCTGGAAGATCAAAAGTATAAAGAGAAAACAATAGCGGGCCAACAAGCACCCTTGCTTGAGACCATTAAATGTTTGAACCTTCTGGGATAAACCCCGTTTCCCTCCCATCAGAATTTGGTACCAAGGTTCGTATTTATAGTTTTTGACACAAAACTGGTCTCCTCGGCCGGCGGAGAAGACCGCCACATTACGAGTGTGGCGATGTGGCTTCTACCAAACCGCCACATCCCTGCTGGTACCGCCAGGGCAGTAGGACAGCCGGGCCAGAGGACAGCACCTCTGGGCTGGCTGTCCACTGAAGACCACCAGCGGTATTGGGAGTCAGCTGTCCGCCAGGGTTTCCGCGGCAGTAGCACAACCACAAAAACCCTGCCGGAAAGGCTGCTGCTGACAGGAAATTCCTTTCCTGTCACTGGCAGATATTCCCCCCATATCCCCTTTCCAAGACAGCATCCCCTCCCTCACCCCACCCTCCCTGCATATATGCACACACACACACTCCCCGCATACACGCATTCACCAACATACATACCTATACACATTCACTCGCACCAACATACATGCATTCAAACATACACACTTCAACAATCACACATGCATACACACTTACATTCACACACGCATACACACTTACATTCACACACGCAAACACAACATCCCCCGCCTTCCTACCCCCATCCTCTGTCAGACGATCGACTTAACTTGTCTGGCAAGGAGGTCATCTGCCAGGCAACGGGAGCAGGCGCTTCCACCGCCGACTGCTCGTAATATGGCCGACGGAGTGCTTTTGGCATGGCGGTGATGGCTGTGGAACCACCTCTGCGCTGCCGACAGCCAGCACGACTGCTGAAGAATTTACACCGAAATTGTGGTGGAAATCCTTCAGTACTCGTGATATGGTGGTCAGAAGACCACCAGCACTGGTGGACTTCTGGCACCCGCGGCTTCAGCGGTTTGTGTAAAAGACCGCCAAAGTGAAAATGACCACCTTAATCATCTTACTCCTTTTTACAAAACTCTTCTGCGAGGAAACAGCTTGACGCTGCTGCTGAAGTATGTTTAGCAGAGACCCTGATCCCTGCTTCCATGTTGTTGCTCGAGAGTCTGCTTCACATTGGTGAGAACACACACAAAGTCACCCAGGTATTATCAAGCACTTCCCATAGCACAAATTCAGATAGATTGGCTTTGCCAATGCTTGTAGGTTTTTTGGTGCCCATTGAGGAACTAATCTCATTCTCCTCTTGTACTTACAATGATCCTTAGCGTGTTTGGGCTAGTTTTTATAGCTGGGAAAGATGCTTGAATAAGCCTCAGTAACTTGAAATGCACTAGTGAAAAGCTGTGCACTACATTCACCACAAATAGTAGTAGCAGTTAAGGATTTACTTAATCGGAATTAAGAAAGAAGAAAAGGTGGTAAATCAATATTACTACTCAGCGAGCCAGAGCTTCGTCACACCAAGCAATTGAGCATTTAATCTAACCCTCCTCAAATTTCCCCAACTTTTATACATTTTCTTCACATAGGCAGTTGCATCAGAATACATTAGAAATACAATGAAACCTTAAATAATGGTACTAACAGGCACCCAGATTTCTTGTGCGAAGAGTGAGGAAGGACCTTGGAAAAAAGATACAACACAAGAAATCTCAGACGCTTGAGGAAGCCTAGTGGAGAATACTCTCTTTGCAGGCGTAGGTATAGAAACACATTTGGCTACGATAGAGGAGGGAGCTTGAGCATAGTATAACGTGGTTGCTGCAGGTTATTTATTCAACATGCATAAATGCACAATTAAATCATTAGAAAACAGCAAAACAAGTTCACAATCTCTTCCGTTTTGAACCTCTAGTTACATAATCAAAAGCAGATCTATAACATCAACCAACTATTTTCTATTGGAACGTCATTATGTTTTTCATTTACACGTTCCCTAATATTGCTTTAGCTGTCTTCAACAGTTGCTGACAAAAACGAACGTGCAGTGCCTTTGCTGCTTGTGAGGCTGCTTAGCGCACTAGCATAACTGTGTGCAAATGATCACAGAGAATTAACACTGCAAGGAATATTTAAAAAATCTTCATCCCCAACACAGTAAAATATCATTCAACCATAACCAAATACTATTTCTGTCTAATATAACCTCGCTGGGTACTTCATTTAGTTCCATAACACTGTCTAGTTTGCTCATGGGTGCTGTGTGAGGTATTGAGGAGGAAGAACAACATTCAGAGCCCACTATTTCACATACACCATCCTTGGCAGCCAGGACGGCATCCACAGCCACTCAAGCTTTGCAAAATATCTTCTGTGAGCCTCTAACTGGTCAGAAACAAGACCAATAAAAGATGCAATAGCATTTTAACTTTCTCCAGTACTTGGGCAATGATTTAGTGTACAGCTTGTCTCATCCCGACCTGGAAACACAAAGGTGAAGAAGTGGTTTGTTTCAGACATCGCACAGACTAGTGTTTGACAACAGAATAACTAAACACAGATGTGATGAATGGCAGGAACCAACTTGGCAGTGTAGCCAGTCCTTGACCAGTCTCTGGTTGCTAGACCTCTAGGTAGTCACTCATAGGAGAGTATAAGAAAGAGAAGAGATACATCCCATGCTCTGTATTAATCCAGCTGTGAAAGACCAGGACTGCGACTGGGATTTGAAAGTAAAATGGTGTAACATAGTCCAGGGTGACAAAGGACAATATCACACACACCACGTGTGGAATTTGGAAACCATCAAGTTCTACAGGGCTCTCTGCTGAGCAGGCATCACAAACCTCTATGTGATATTCATTAAAGTATAAATCAAGACAGTTACTTCTTTCGTCAGGAGGAAGACGAATCATTTGTAAGCCCCATTGGACTCCAGTGGACAAGAGAATTTAGATCCAGCAAAACGAAAGCTCCAAGCCATGTCAGCGCTCATCATGCAGATTAAAATATGTGTTGTCATGATAGATAAAGCATTGATTTTGCAAGGGGGCAGCAGGCAGTGTGCAGTTGCTTTGAACAAGTGCCGGAATTTACTTCTATGAGGTATTAAACAGAGTTCCAAGGACATGGCTTCCAGTAAAGATAGACTGCCAGAACCACAGTGAGATCTGGTAGCAGCTGGTCATTCGATGAATGGGATGAAGTTTCTAATGGTGACAAAGTGGGGCTGCATCTTGTGATGACTGAGGTGTAGGGGTGCAGATGCTGTTACAGACTTATTCATCAAAGCAGGTCTGTCATTTGGCGATTGCATAGAGCTGGAGACACAGACGAAACAACTGCAGGACCATTCGGAAGTGCAGGTGCCTATTTACTATGAGAGGAATTAACCAGATGAGGAGTCCTCAACACTTTACAGCAGTGTTGCTGGTTAGAAGCACTTAAAAGGGCCCTCTTCAACATGGCTACAGAGCAGACTTCCATTGATGCACCTTTACAAAAAAACACTGTCTGGCCATCAATAGTTGGCAGGCTTTAGTGGGGCATTCTGACAGGACACTTTTGATATGAGAACGGACACTGATGAGATAGTGAATCAGTTATCTGCCAAATCTGAACACTATGGGGGTAATTTTCACCTCGGCGGTCTTTTTGAAAGACCGCCGAGGGACCGCCGTGCGGAAGACCGCCAGTGGTGGCGGTTTTCCGCTCGGCCTATTATGACCGTTGGCAGCACTCCGTCCTTTTTCGGACGGAGAGACGTCAACAGCCATATTGGCGGGAGGCGGGGAAGTGGAGGTTGCTCCACCTCCACTGCCATGCCAACAGAACACCGCCCAGCGAATCACGTCCTGTGATTCGCCGTGGCGGTGTTCTGTTGGCGGTGTGGTGTCGGCGGAGCTGCCGCCATGGCTCCTGTCCCCTCCCGGAGGATCGTCGGACCAGGTAAGTCGATCGTCTGTGAAGGGGGTGGGGGGCTGTTGGGTGTTGTGTGCGTGGATGGGGGTGTGCGTGTGTGTATGTGAAGGGGGGTGTGAGTGCGTGTATGCTTGCGGGGGTGTTGTGTGTATGGGAATGAGTGCGTGTATGTCTGTGGGTATGTCAGTATGGATGTGTTCGTGAATGTTTGAATGTGGGTGTGCGTGTCTGCCTGTGTGTGTATGTAGGCATGTTTGTTGGCATGTGTGCGTGTGAGTGTGTAGGTGGTGCCTGCGTGCGTGTCGTGTGGGAATGGGTGATGTGATGTTGGGGGTGGAGAGGGGGGCCCTGCCACCTTTGGGGGGTGGCAGGGGTGGTGGGGAGGGAGTCAGAGTGGGGATGGGGGGGTGGGGGATACCCCTATCTGTGCCAGGGAATGAATTCCCTGGCACTGATAGTGCTTACCGCCATGGATTTCATGGTGGTTCAAACCGCTGGAAATCCACGGCAGTAAGCCGGGTCAAAATACCACCGGCGGTATAGTGACGGCCGCCGGGCTGGAGACCCAGGTCTCCAGCCCGGCGGGCGGAACGGAGAACCAGCGGATGACCATGGCGGTTATAATTCCATGGAGGGAGACTGCCAGCCTGTTGGCGGTCTTACCGCTGGTTCTCCGCCTTCCGCCAGGGTTGTAATGACCCCCTATGTCATCATACAGTTGCAGCAAATGAGCAACAGGTGAAACTAAGGGATTTGAAGGCAGCATCATGGGTTGGACCATGACCACTTCTTATGGCTTAAATTTGTTCTTTGTGAAGGAATGGCTCAGATCGACCATAGCATAGTCTATTTCAATTAGGTCTAATAGCATATCTTAATAATTGTATTCTTTATAGTGTAATTACACTCTTTATCTGCCTGCAGATACAGGACGGTAAATACAGTACTTTTCTCTGAGATGGACTATAGAACGAGTTACTTTCCTTCAGTAACACTTTATCTGGAAGAAACTATATCTAGATGCAGATTCCTCATCTTTGATTCTACCCAGGTGTCAGACTGGATCCAGAAGATTTTTCATGAGCAGTACCCCCGTGCACCAGTAGGCGGCGTCGATTGGTTCCGCATCTGTCGTCTGTGCCGGAAATGATGTTGCAGTTCCTATATAGGCACCACCTTGGTGCCCCGACGTCAGTTTCTTTTCACGACTTTCCATGCCAGTAGGGCAGAGCCATGGTACTGGTGTCAAAACTAGGGCCCTAAAAGGGAAGTCCCTGCCCCTAGAAATTCATTCTATTAGCCAGGAGGACGGTTGGGTGGTATGGAATCTGCAGCTAGATATAGGCCTTCATTACAACCCTGGCGGTAAATGCCACTTTTCCACCGTGCAGAAGACCGCCAACATACCGCTGTTGCCGTGGAATGCCGCTACAGCGATTACGACCCACAGTTCGGAATCTGCCATAATCCAGACACCCACACAAGTCCGCCACTCCAAAGGTCAGTGATAAACTGCCAATAACAAAACCTCCACCGTCACGCCAACAGGAATACGCCCACACTATCACGTTCCACTAATCAACACGGCGGTCTTTCAACCGCGGTATTCCATTGGCGGTACACACCACTGCGCTCAAAATACACACACATTTACAAAACACAACCACATCGGACAATTCACAATACACACACTTGACACATATACATACACCACACCCACACACCCAATCCAATATAAAGCACACACCCACAAACCCTTACTACCAGATTTCTGAAACCACCCCAGAGAGAGACACCACCATAAACAACACTAGCATCCACACAACACCATCACTTACACAACATCCAAGCACCTCAAACAACACACACCAACACATCCCCTCACACATCACCCACACCACATCATGGCACCTCAACGACACCCCAGGTTCTCTGAGGAAGAGCTCAGGGTCATGGTGGAGGAAATCGTCCAGGTAGAGCCACAGCTATTTGGATCACAGGTGCAGCACACCTCCATTGCAAGGAAGATGGAGCTATGGCGCAGAATTGTCAACAGGGTCAACGCAGTGGGACAGCATCCAAGAACTAGGGATGACAGTGGTGGAACGACCTATGGGGGAAGGTGTGTTCCGAGGTCTCCAGACACCAGATTGCTTTACAGAGGACTGGCGGTGGACCCCGACCTCCTCCCCCACAACTAACAACATGGGAGGAGTAGGTCTTGGCAATACTGCATCCTGAGGGCCTCGCAGGAGTAGCAGGAGGGCTGGACTCTGGTAAGTCAAATCTTTACTACCTTACCCCCCCACCTGCATGCCATCACATACTCCCACCCTCACCCTCATCACTCCAACACCTCACATATGCCCCACTATCACAACCCATCCATCCCAATACCAAGCCCTGCATGCAACACCAAAGCATGGACACCCATCACCAAAGCATGTCCACTACAGGTACCCACACATACCCCAAACCAAATATAACACAAGGACCAAGACAAGAATGCAAGCACTGGAATACAGGGTCACTCATCCATTGCACACAATGGCACACAGATGCAATAATCATGCCTTTACACCCCTGCAGGACCCCAACCCAATGTCACCGGACAGGTGGTACCAGTCATATCCAAGCCCCCCCACAGAAGAGACCCACAGTGATGACAGCAGCTCTGCACAACTGGATCAAGATGACCAGCCCGGCCCATCAGGGACCTCAGGACAGTAGGTTCCCCTGACACTGGCACAAGCCACCACAGAGCCTTCCCCCTCAGGAAACAACAGCACAGCAACCACCCAGCGGGCCCATCCCTCTGTCCCCAGGACACGTCAATCAGCAGTGTGTCCACCACTACAGAGAACACAGGCAAACCCACCAAACCAAGAAAATCAGGGACCTGGGGGCAGTGGCAGTGGGCACACGGTTCAGGGGACAGAGGCCAGGAAAACAGGGAAGCTGGGAGGACTGCTGTGCGACAGGGGGAGGACAGGCCCAGGGAACCCACTCTCCACGACGCCCTCTCCAACATCATGGGAGCGTACCATCATTCCCAGGAGACGATGGCAACAGTACTGGCCAAGTTTCAGGAGACCCAGCGGCTGCCGGAGGAACACTATCTGGGGATCAGGGAGGACCTGAAGTCCATAAACAACACCCTGGTCACCATTGCAGGGGTGCTGCAAGACCTTGTCAATGCCAGGATGGACACAGTGGCACAACAAGGGGCCCCTGACACTAGCCTGGATGACGAACAGCCCTCCGCCTGCACTAGTGGACAGGAGGCACCGCCACAGGAATACGACACCAGCACCCCACCCCCTGCAGATGGGGAACCACCACCCAAATGGTCCCTGAGATCCAGGAACAAGACAGAGAACATTGCCAAGACCCCTGCCAGGAAATGAGACCCCCCCCGAATGTCACCCTTCTGTCCCACTTTGTCACCCGGTCCATCCTTCAACTGGCATTGCTCCACTTCATATGCCCCATTGGACAATGCACCTGTGAAACAAACAGACTGGACTCTGCCATGGACATTCCTCAAACATCCTCCATGCCCATTTTACAACCCCTCCACTTATTTGCACAGAAATAAACACACTTCAATTACAAAACAATCTGGAGTCAGTCTGTGCTTTCACAAACGTGTAATCGCAATAACCATGGAATATAGCAATGTCAATTTACTTGTGCACATACCGATGTAACACAGCTGTAGGCCAGGGGGAATATAGCAGAGGGCACAAAGTGGGACCCACATCTGTTTAATGGAAAGGCAAAGTGACAAGTCAAGGTCCATACACTGAGTGAAAATGACAGACTTATACCAATAATAGTATGAGATATGGGAGGCAGTGACATTTTCTTACCTGTCTCACTGGAAGTATCGCATGATTATGTTGTTCCTGTTGTCGATATCCTCTTCTTCTGCCTCCTCTTCTTCACTGTCCACAGGCTCCACAGCTGCCACAAGACCACCAGCTGGCCCAGCCTCCTGCAGAAAAGGCACCTGGCGTTGCAAAGCCAGGTTGTGCAGCATACAGCAGGCCACGACGATCTGGCACTCCTTCTAGTAGTAGAGAGAACCACCTGTCATATGGAGGCACTGGAATCTGGCCTTCAGGAGGCCAAAGGTGCATTCAATCACCCTCCTAGTTCACCCATGTGCCTCACTGTAGTGTTCCTCTGCCCTTGTCCTGGGATTTTTCACTGGGGCCAGTAGCCATGACAGGTTGGGGTAACCAGAGTCACCTGCAAATATGGAGGGACAACTGTTAGACGCACACTAACCCGTAGGGACAACCCCATACCCAGACACCTATTCACACTGTATAGGGTCCTTGTCCTCACCTATTAGCCACACACGATGCCTCTGGAGTTGCCCCATCACATAAAGGATGCAGCTATTCCTCAAAATGTAAGCGACATGCACTGAGCCAGGACATTTGGCATTCACATGGGAGATGTACTGGTCTGCCAAACACACCATCTGCACATTCATAGAATGGTAGCGCTTATGGTTTCTGTACACCTGTTCACTCCAGCAGTGAGGTACCAAGGCCACATGTGTCCCATCAATGGCACGAATGATGTTGGGGATATGTCCCAGGGCATAGAAGTCACCTTTCACTGTGGGCAAATCCTCCACCTGAGGGAACACGATGTAGCTGCAAATGTGTTTCAGCAGGGCAGACAACACTCTGGACAACATGTTAGAGAACATTGGCTGGGACATCCCTTATTCAATGGCCACTGTTGTTTGAAAGGAACCACTTGCCAGGAAATGGAGTACTGACAGGACCTGCACTAGAGGGGGAATTCCTGTGGGATGGTGGATAGCTGACATCAGGTCTGGCTCCAACTGGGCACACAGTTCATGGATTGTTGCACGATCAAGTCTGTAGGTGACTATTATGTGTCTCTCTTCCATTGTCGACAGGTCCACCAGCGGTCTGTACACCGGAGGATGCCGCCATCTCATCACCTGCCCGAGCAGATGTGCCCTATGGAGGAGAACAGCGAGTCAGCCAACACTGAGGTATGACAAAATGTCATTTGCACACATTTATTAATCCGACTGTGTGTATTCAAGGCCTATTTGGTGTGACGCAGTTAATATTAATGCCATGTGGCCCCCTGAAATAGCGGCTGCCTGACCTGTATGGTGGGACAAGGGGATATGAGGTAACTGCGCTGGCGTTGTACACTGTCGCGGTGGGCGGTCGAAGACCAGAGCGCAATCCAGCATTGGTTAACATGGGACCCTATGGGTCCAAGGAGCCAATGACGATGTACGCCCGCGGTGACGGTACTCACCGCTGCGGACGTGACCGCCATTTTCTGTCTGTTCACTCACTTGATACCTGACCTTCAACAGGAGAGGACCTACACTGCAAGTGCTGCAGTGACCTGTGTCTGGAAGCGACGATGGCTCGTGTGTCTGGGGAAAGGGCCCCTGCCTTCACTTCGGAGGAGTTGGAGAAACTAGTAGATGGGGTCCTCCCCCAGTACACACAACTGTACGGTCCTCCAGACAAACAGGTGAGTACACTGTGAGCATGATGCATGGGCAATGCCAGTTTGGAGTGATGTGGATGGCAGATAAATGGGGGGGAGGGCTGAGGCCTGCATGTGCGGAGGGTGGGTGTATGTGCGTCAGGGCAAGGGTGGGATCGTGGGTCAATGAGTATGACGGTCCGGGCGGGTAATGATTTTCCTTTCCCCCTGTACTATTGCTCTAGGTCAGCGCCCACCAGAAAAAGGCTATTTGGCGTGCCATCACCAAGGACGTCCAGACCCTGGGGGTCCACCACAGACTGAGCACCCACTACCGTAAAAGATGTGAGGACCTGCGCCGCTGGAGCAAGACGACGGCGGAGGCCCAGCTGGGGATGGCCTCCCAACGTGGGAGGGGTGCCCGTCGCACCATGACCCCCCCCCCGATGTTCCGGATCCTGGCGGTGGCGTATCCGGAGTTGGATGGGCGCTTGAGGGCATCACAGCAGCCACAAGGGGGCGAGTACACTCTCATTCAGCTGACTCTGCGCTCATTACGAGGTGTCTGGGTGGGGGAGGTAGGCAGTGGGTTCCCCTAGGCTAAGGCGATCTTGGTAGGCAAGGTCCCTTGTGAGGGAGGCTCTGTGGCACCCCAACCCCACTAGTGGTTAGTGCCATCTTCACCTAGTCAGGCTCCTGTGACTTCCAGGTGTGCAGCAATCAGTCTTAGGCCTTGTACCTCATGGGCATGTGATTAATCTAGGAACTATAAGTGCATGGCGTAGTGCAGAGGGCTGCTGTGTCTGTTGTGTCCGCCAACGGTAGTGGTGTTGCATGCACTGAACATGTCTTTCTCCTGTCTCCCCCACTCCTTTTTGTGGTCTCCCTGTTATTGTGTGCAATAGCATCATCAGTCGGAGGAGCATTGGCACCGGAGCAGGAGGGAGGCATCCCACTTGGCCCTGGAGGGTGAAACAATGGAGTCTGAAGCCACCAGTGGGACGGAGGGCGAGGAGAGCTCCACGGCAGGGACAGGAGCAGAGACCAGCGTAGGCGACTCCTTCTCTGATGGGAGCTCCCTTGTCGTGGCGGGCACCTCTGTGCCCACCGCATCAACAGGTATAGCCGCCACTCCCCCTACCAGCACTGCCCTCCCAGGAGCCCCACAGCATGTGTCCTGTGCCCGCTCACCCAAGAGGGTGGGCATCTCCTTCGCCCCAGGCACCTCAGGCCCTGCCCCAGTCAGCCCTGCTGCCCTCAGTGAGGAGGCTATTGACCTCCTGAGATCCCTCACTGTTGGGCACTCTACCATTCTGAATGCCATCCAAGGTGTTGAGTGGCATTTGCAAGAAACAAATGCATACCTGGAGGGCATTCATTCTGGCCCGGCAGCCCAACAGAGAGCATTTCAGGCTCTGGCCTCAGCCCTGATGGCAGCCATTGTCCCTGTGTCCAGCCTCACCCCTCCAACTTCCTCCACCCAGACCCAATCCCCTGTACCTCAGCCTATCCCAAGCACACAAGAGTGGCTCAGGCAAACATAAGCACCACACATCTCACATGCACTCACACAAGCATCATACCCATGCACACATACCAACATCCACTGCCTACACTGTGTCCCCCTCTTCCACGTCTCCCTCCTCCCTCCCAGTCTCGTCTCCACTCACACCTGCATGCACTACATCCTCAGCCACTACCTCCATCACCAGCACGCCAATCACCACACACCGCTCACGTACACTCACCACCCCCACTACCATTCACAAATCCCCAGTGTCCTCTCCCAGTGTGTCTGTGAGCCCACCTCCCAAGGCACATAAACGCAGCCACACACCCACCCAACAGCCATCCACCTCATGACAGCCTCCAGCCCATGCACCTTCACCCAAATTAAGCAGACGTACACCTCCTACAACCACTACCTCTACCTCCACTCCCAAACCCCCCTCCATCTACCCGTCCCAGTGTGTCTAAAAACCTTTTCCTGACTAACATTGACCTCTTCCCTACACCCCCGTCCTTCCCCTAGGGCCAGGCTTTCCAGGTCCCAGCCCAGCAACTCAGCCACCACATCCTCAGGCACAGTGGTGCCAGCAACTGCGGGGTCATGGAGTGCGCCAACCATCAGGCTGCCAAACCCACCAACTCAAGAAAATCAGGGACCTAGGGGCAGTGGCAGTGGGCACATGGTTCAGGGGACAGAGGCCAGGAAAACAGGGAAGCTGGGAGGACGGCTGTGCGACAGGGGCAGGACAGGCCCAGGGAAGCCACTCTCCACGAGGCCCTCTCAAACATCATGGGAGCGTACCATCATTCCCAGGAGACGATGGCAACGGTACTGGCCAAGTTTCAGGAGACCCAGCGGCTGCAGGAGGAACACTATCTGGGGATCAGGGAGGACCTGAAGTCCATAAACAACACCCTGGTCACCATTGCAGGGGTGCTGCAAGACCTTGTCAACACCAGGAGGGACACAGTGGCACAACAAGGGCCCCTGACACTAGCCTGGATGACGAACAGCCCTCCGCCGGCACTAGTGGACAGGAGGCACCGCCACAGGAATACGACACCAGCACCCCACCCCCTGCAGATGGTGAACCACCACGCAAACAGTCCCTGAGATCCAAGAACAAGACAGAGAACATTGCCAAGACACCTGCCAGGAAATGAGCCACCCCCCCCGAATGTCACCCTTCTGTCCCACTTTGTCACCCGGTCCATCCTTCAACTGCCATTGCTCCACTTCCTATGTCCCCTTGGACAATGCACCTGTGAAACAGTCTGGACTCTGCCATGGACATTCCTCAACCATCCTCCATGCCCATTTTACAACCCCCTCCACTTATTTGCACAGAAATAAACACACTTCAAATATAAAACTATCTGGAGTCAGTCTGTGTTTTCACAAACGTGTAATCGCAATAACCATGGAATATAGCAATGTCAATTTACTTGTGCACATACCGATGTAACACAGCTGTAGGCCAGGGGGAATATAGCAGAGGGCACAAAGTGGGAACCACATCTGTGAAATGGAAAGGCAAAGTGACAAGTCAAGGTCCAGACACTGAGTGAAAATGACAGACTTATGCTAGCTCCAATAATAGTATGAGGTATGGGAGGCAGTGACATCTTCTTACCTGTCTCATTGGAAGTATTGCATGATTATGTTGTTCCTGTTGTCGATATCCTCTGTGCCCACCTCAGGCCCTGACCCAGTCAGCCCTGCTGCCTTCAGCGAGGAGGCTATTGACCTCCTGAGATCCCTCACTGTTGGGCAGTCTACCATTCTGAATGCCATCCAGGGTGTTGAGGGGCATTTGCAACAAACAAATGCATACCTGGAGGGCATTCATTCTGGCCAGGCAGCCCAACAGAGAGCATTTCAGGCTCTGGCCTCAGCACTGATAGCAGCCATTGTCCCTGTGTCCAGCCTCACCCCTCCAACTTCCTCCACCCAGACCCAATCCCCTCTACCTCAGCCTATCCCAAGCACACAAGAGTGGCTCAGGCAAACATAAGCACCACACATCTCACAGGCACTCACACAAGCATCATACCCATGCACACATACCAACATCCACTGCCTACACTGTGTCCTGTTCCTCCACGTCTCCCTCCTCCCTCCCAGTCTCGTCTCCACTCACACCTGCATGCACTACATCCTCAGCCACTACTTCCATCACCAGTACGCCAATCACCACACACCGCTCACGTGCACTCCCCACCCCCACTACCATTCACACATCCCCAGTGTCCTCTCCCAGTGTGTCTGTGAGCCCTCCTCCCAAAGTACACAAACGCAGGCACACACCCACCCAACAGCCATCCACTTCACAACAGCCTCCAGCCCATGCACCTTCACCCAAATTAAGCAGACGTACACCTCCTACAACCACTAGCTCTACCTCCACTCCCAAACCCCCTCCATCTACCCGTCCCAGTGTGTCTAAAAAAACTTTTCCTGACTAACATTGACCTCTTCCCTACACCCCCCCTGTCCTTCCCCTAGGGCCAGGCTTTCCAGGTCCCAGCCCAGCAACTCAGCCACCACATCCTCAGGCACAGTGGTGCCAGCAACTGCGGGGTCATGGAGTGCGCCAACCATCAGAGCTGCCAGTGTGCCACGGAGCGAGGGCAAGGACATTCCGCCACCTGCCAAGGTGAAAAAGGTGCCCACATCCCGGAGGGAGAAGCCGTAAACACCTGCCACCAAGGGGTCAGGGAAAACGAAAGGGGATAGTGGCAAGACAGCTGCGCCACCATCAAAGGTGGGGAAGGGCCAAAAACTGAAGGGCAGGTCAGGAGAGGGCATGGTGGCACCGACTGAGGGACCAGTGTCACACCTTCTGTCCACGTCAATGACCCGCAGCCAGCACCGCCGACACAGACCCAGCCGCCAGCACTGCCACCACAGACCCCGCCGCCAGCACAGCTGCCACAGACCCCGCAGCCAGCACCGCCGCCACAGACCCCTGCCACCAGCACTGCCGCCACAGACGCCTGGCACCAGCACTGTGGCCACAGACCCCTGCCGCCAGCACGGCTGGGACTGACACCGCTGCATGCACCGCCAGCGGCCCCGCGACATCCTCAGACAGTGGCACCACTGCTGACATGGCTACCATCCCCAGTGGTCAGTCGTCCGAGGCTGGTGATGAGTTCCAGGACCCCGGGCAGCTTCTATGAAGCATCACTGTCATCACAGTTGTCACCTGCATATGGAATGCGAAGCCGCAGCAGTGTGGAGTATATCTCTTCCTCCATGGCGTATCATGCTACCTGTACCTCGGCAATCTCATGGCACACACACCCAGGCGAGTGTATTGTTCCAGCCACACTGCACATAGAGCACTCTGGGCACCATGCCCCCTCCAGAACAATTGGAGAGATGCATCCACTACCTCAGTCCTTGGCAGGATGAAGCACTCTGGGCATCATGCCCCCTCCAGAACCAGTGGAGTATCACATCCACTACCTCAGTCCTTGGCAGGATGAAGCACTCTGGGCACCATGCCCCCTCCAGAACCAGTGGAGACTGTTATCCCCTAGAGAGACTGTGGCTTTGTACTCCCCAGGATGCAGCAGTAGGCAACCCACCCATTGGAAAGACTTGAGACTGTGGCTTTGCACTCCCCAGGATAAAGAAGTGGGCAACCCACCCACTGGTAAGACTTGAGACTGTGGCTTTGCACTCCCCAGGATAAAGCAGTGGGCAAACCACCCACTGGAAAGACTTGAGAGACTGTGGCTTTGCACTCCCCAGGACCAAACTGTGGGCATGGAGCCCCCTGGTGGAGCAGTGGCGTCATGCATTCATCAGGCTGAGGTGCCCCCCCTCCCCCTGAGGTGCCTGTATATTTTTTATGTGATGCCACTCCAGTGTTCTCACCGTTTGAAGTCGGGTATCTAGTGTGGGCCTCGCCCATGCATTTTGGGCCCAGTGGTCCACAGACAATGATTGGTGCACTATCCGGACTTGTGTATTTGGTGTACATAATTGTATATACTGGATTTTGCATTTTGATAATGAATATTTCACATAATTACATTTGTTCAAATAATTTCCTTTTGTCCTTGCGTTCTTCCAGGGGGTTTAGGGGGATGTATATGTAATGTTGCAGCATGTGTTTGTGTGTATGGTGTTCTGGGTGAGGGTGAGGGTGGGGGTGGGGGTGTTGTGTGTGTGTGTGTGTCACTCTCTTTTCCCCCGCCCCTCCCCTGTGTTGTAGGTACAGTACTCACCGTGGTCGTCGCCACTGTCATTGGAGCTCCTGATAGAGGAGCAGGAAGACCATCGCCAGCAGTATCTGCAATTCGGGCTCCATGGTGTCCTGGTTACTCTTGGGGTGTGGAGAGGTGAGTGTTTTCCCTTCTGTGTACTGTTTCCGCAATGTTTTTATTCGCGTTGGTTCTGCTCCGGAAAAGGTGGCGGATACGCGTGTTGTGATAGGGTGGGCGGTACATTGTCTCCCACCTGTCTCTTGGCGGTGTCCGCCGTGCTGTTTGTTTGTACCGCCGTGGCGCTCAGAGTGTTAAAGTGGCGGTCTATGTTGGTGGTTTCCGCCACGGTCGTAATCCCATTTTTTTTCCACCGGCCTGTTGGCGGTATTACCGCCGCTTTAACACCGACCGCCAGGGTTGTAATGAGGGCCATAGTCTCTATCAGATAGGGTGTTACATTAAGTAAGTAACTTGTTCATCTGATAGAGACTTCCAGTTTGCTCACCTTTGAATAGATACCAAAGCAATTCCATCCCTGGAGCTGGGTCAGCGAATCAATTTCAAATGACAAAGTCCTGCAGGAGCGAATAGGCAAAGGGCCCCTCCCTACAGAATGGACTGTCCAGGCAGTAGAGTTTGGTAAACGTATGCAGAGATGCCCATGTGGCTGCTCGACAGATGTTCAGGACCGTAACTCAGCGGCTGCAGCGTTAGCTCCGGTGGAATGAGCTTGCAAGCCCTCAGGAGGGTGATTTTTGGCAAGGGCATAGCAGATCCTAATGCAGAGCACGACCCATCTGGGGACAGTCCACTTCTGCACGGCTCGACTTTTCTTCACACCTACATTCCCCACGAAAAGTTGGTCATCCACATGGAACTATTTTGTATGATCAAGATATAACAACAACGCTCTTTTTGGGTACAGGCGGAGGAGTCTTTTTTCCTTAGAAGGATATATGGGTGCGTAAAAAGTAAGCAAATTGAAAGATTGGCCTACATGGAAAGGTGTGACCACTTTTAGCAGAAAAGAAGCCCTAGTGCAAAGCGCAAATTTGTCAGGGTAGATAGAGGTAGGGCGGCTTCGATAAAAGGTCTGCAGCTCACTCGCTCTGCGGGCTGATGTAATTGCCACAAGGAAGGCTTTTTTAGTGTGAGAAGCCTGAGGAGACAGTGGTGAAGAGGCTCAACAGGGGTGCACATCACAAAGGTCAGAATAAAATTAGGATCCCACTGCGGCATAATAAATGGGGATGGAGGGAAGAGATGAGTAAGACCTTTGAGGAACCTATATACAATAGAAATAGCAGATAAATGGCACTTAAGAGTGCCCAAACCAGAGCCCTGCTGGGCAAGGGAAAAAATGAACAGTAGAACCTCAGAAAGAGGGGCAGAAAGGGGGTCAACACACTTGTCTGTCCATCATGCCACAAACTTCCTCCAACAACAGGTGTATACCGTTTTGGTGGAAGGACGCCTGGCTGCCAAGATGACTTTACAGACTTCAGGAGAAAGGTCAAAAGCTGTTAACTGCTGCTAGTCAATCTCTATGCAAGAAGGCAGAGAGTGGACAGGCTTAGGTGAAGAACCCTCCCCTGCTGCTGAGACAGAAGATCTTCCCAAAGGGGCAGTCTGATCAGAGATCGATGGACATGCTCAGCAGCTCGGGATAGCAGACTCTCTATACCCAGTCCAGGGTCACGATGATTACTTGGGGCCCAGTCATTCCTGATCTTCTTGAGTACTCTGGGCAGGAGTGGTATGGGTGGAAAGGTGCACAGGACGCCTGAATTCCACTCGAGCGAGTACAGACTTGGGACCTCCAGTGCTCAAAACTGCTGAAACTGCATTCTAGTTGGAGATGAACAGATCTACCCAAGGCCCTCCCCACTGCTGAAAGAAACCTTGCACCACCTCCGGATGGAGATGCCATTCACGATCCAGTAGACATTTTTGCCTGAGTTTGTCTGCTCCGGCATTTAGAGAGCCTACCAGATGTTGAACCACCAGAGATATGCTCTGTTGTTTGAGCCATGTCCAGAGTTGAACAGCCTCTTGATAAAGAGTCCATGACGCCACCCTGCTCGTTGAGTACCACATGGCAGTGGTGTTGGCTGTGAACACTTGTACAATCTTTCCCTTGATAGAGGGAAGTTAGGTTTTCAATGCCAGTCAGATTGCATGGAGCTCCAGCATGTTGATATGTAGTTCTGTTTCTGCCGGAGACCAGATACCTCTAATCTTCAGCTCTCCCAGGTGGCCACCACATCCCAGGAGTGATACAACTGTCGCTACTGTCAGATCTAGGTGGAGAAGGGAGAGGGATCATACTCTGGCCAATCACAGTTCAGGGATAGTTTGAGAGGGAGTTAGGTGTGACTTCGGCACGCTCATTGTGAACCCCAGCAAATGCATGACGTTCGCTATGGTCTGGAGGTGGGAGTCAACAGCCTGGGGCAAGCCCACCTTCAAACAGTCATGGAATAGGGGAAGACATACTCCTGGATCTCTGCAGATGAGCTGAAATCATCGCCATCACCTTGATGAACACCCAAGGGGCAACAGTAAGGCCAAAGGTGAGCACGATTAATTGAAAGTGCTTGTGGCCTACCGTGAACTGCAAGGAATGTCTGTGAACACACAGGATGGGGCTGTGAAAATAAGTGTCTTGCAAGCCCAGTGTTACCATCCAGTCCCCTGGGCCCAGGGCAGACCAGACCTGAGCCAGCGTGAGCATTTTCAACTTCTTCTTAAGGAAGAGATAGAGGGCTAGCAGGTCTAGAATAGGGCGAAGACCCTTGTCTTTTTTGGGGGACCAGAAAGTAGCGGAAATAGCAACCATAGCCTACTTCTGGCACCAGAACTACCACTAAGGCTCACATGGCCAGGAGAGCTGCAACTTCCTTGTGGAGAAGTGACAGATAATGCTCCCTCATTAGATGGTGGCATGGATGGCATGGTAGTCACAAACGGGAGGGAGTAACCCTTTCAGATGATACGCAAAACCCACCTTTCTGAAGTAATGGATTGCTAGTGAGGCAGGTGATGGCGAATCCTACCACCAACTGGGTGTCCATAGTGGTAGAGAGGCAGACAAGGAGGGTTTAGAGGACTGCTGGCCACCTGACCAATGAGGTAGGTGGGTCCCATGCATTCAGCCAGGCAGATGCTGGGCAGCATGCGCAGCACAGTGACTGGATGGAAACTGGCGTGGTTGAAAGCCCCTTCTGTAGCCACGAAAAGAGCAAAAGGGAGATTGGGGAAAGACCGGGGTTGGACGAGGGGCCACTGCGAAGCCTAGGGACCTGGCGGTAGCACGTGAATCATTGAAGCACTTGAGCGCCAAATCTGCCTGGTCTCCGAAGAGATGGGTGCCATTGAAGGGCATGTCCATCAGGGAAGCTTGTACACCCCCTGTAAAGCTAGACATCCTCAGCCAGGTATAGCACCTCAGTGCCACTGTAATTCAAACCGCTCTGCCTAGTGAGTCAGTTGTGCCCAGTCTGCAACAGATGGTGAACTTTGCTGCATCTCTCCCGTTGGCAACAGCCTGTGAGAGTACAGTCCGGGACTCTTCCAGGACTTGTGGAAGCACTTGAGCAACCATGTATCACAGCCTTTGGGAATAACAGCCCAAAAGCATTATAGTGATCACAGACCACAATGCAAGGCTGGTGGAAGAGAACATCTCCTTCCCAAAGGAATCTGACCTCCTGGTTTCCCTACCCGAGGGAGGGGAGGGACTGAACCATGGGAAGTAGAGGCTTGGATGACCAAAGTCTCAGAGGTGGGGTGTTGTGTCAGGAAACTTGGGTCCTCAGGTGTGGGTCGATGGCCGGAGTCAACCATCCTATTCATAGGAGTACCCAGAAGGACGTCTGTGAAGGCATCATTGAATGGGAGCAGGGGTTTGGAGGTGGAAGCTCCCAGTTGCAGCATCTCTGTCTTGACTGGCACCACGGGTAGCTGAAGGTCCAGGACCTCAGCCGCCCTCCTCACCACTATGCATAAGAGGCACCTTCCTCCATAGCCATTCTATGGGGAGACAGCATATCAGTATCTGGAGATTTCTTCAGGCCACTGGCTTCACCCAAGTCCTCACACCAGTCCATTTCCTCTTCGAATGGCTGGTATCCTAAAGGGTCCAGCAACACCTCCCAATCTTCCCAAGGCTTAGCCCAACAGAAAAGTGCCCAGGATCCGATCGAGGAGGCAAAGCTCCTGCCGGCGTTGGGCAATGCCCATACGGCTCTATGTCAGGGTGGGGGATGGTATGGCTGGTGGACACTGCCGGTGCTGGGAGCGTCTGCATCATGACTGGTTTTGGACGCTGACCAAAAATGAGATGCATAAGCCTAATAAAATTATTTTAGTTGGGAAGGGGTTGCTCCGGCTCAACTCAGGGAGGCGCAGAGTCGGCACAGATGAAGGTTCCAAGGAACGAAGCCTAGAATGACGAATTTCCCTTGTCGCACTGGCTGATGGAATGGGAGAAGTCGAACGGAGGTTTGACTTCTTACTCTTTCTTGTGCCTTCAACTTACCGATGGTCCCCAAGGACTTTGAGTAGGATGACGATGACTTTAAACTCCACGACCAGTCTGGGGACCTTCCTCTTGTTCGAGACCTTGACCTAACCAGTGTTGCATGCTGGACAGCCATCTGCTTTAGGGACCACTCCCTCACAGCTTTAAGATGCATGGCCTGGCTCTCAGAGCATGGCTTTGGGCCGTGCTCCAAACACAATAAGTAGATGAGATGCGGATCAGTCACTGACATCGTCTGATGACTAGATCCGCAGGGCTTAAAACCTGTCTTCAGTGACAACATCCTCAACATACCAGGAGTAATCTCAAAAAGAATTCGACAAAAAAAAAATCAAAAGACACCAGTCAAAAAATGACTGAGGGGCAGCTCTCTCTTGGATCAGCGCAGGGTGGGGAGGAAAGAAAAGAACTGATGCTGACATGCCTGGGTGGCACCTATTTAGAAACCTCAATATCATTTCAGTCGCAGGTGACGCTGATGGCTGACGCGGAGCCAATCGACTCCAAATACCGGCACGCAGGAGTAATGCTCATGAAAAATCTTCCCGATCCAGTCTGACGCCTGGGGATAATTCAAAGGTAAGGGATCTGCAGCTAGAAGTCTCTATCAGATCCATGATATAGGTTGGCCAAGTTGATGTGTAAAAATTGTGGGGCCATCACTAGCATGAAGCCACTCTTCCACACTTCTGAGGTTCTTTCTACATTTCTGCTTGATTCATGACTTTCTCCAGTATTGAATGCCCACTCCTGCGACAGACAGATCTTTCAATTAAAGCAGAGAAAACACATTAATTCATAAAATATATGTAGTAGCTTCCCCATTAAGAGTTTTTGATGCAATCTTTCTGCCCACCATCTCTACAAGTGTGTTACTTAGGGACAATTCATCTTGTGTGGTCTAGTGGGCAACACATTTCACAATGGATGAGTGTATTCAACAAATTGTGCACGTACATTCTGTTTTTGTTTGTGACTCCTGAAGACATTGTCTCATGGTGCTTCCACAACAACTCACGTCATGACTGAGTCCAAAGGCATATTTGAAGTCAGTAAATATGGCAACCTTTTTTGTAGCAATAATGCAGGCTCTAAGCCAGGGTAGCAAACTTGGCGACTTGAATTGGGTGAACCTGAGGCAGATGTTGCCCTAATTCATTTTGCAGATTTATATAGCAGGTGAACATCCAAAGATATTTATGAGTGTTACATATTAACAATGTGACAGAAGATCTTACAGTGAACCGGAATAGATAAACGAGAAGGAGGGAACACTGGCAGGGAGTATGGAAAAAATTAGATAATTATACATGGGCAATGGTGGGTAAGGACAATTGAAAGAAATGTGGAGTATTAATGGGAAAGGAGGTATGGGAACGGAAAGAGGGAGTTGGTAAAAGGGGATGGAGTTGGCGGTGTAGGTAGGTAGGAAGGAAAGTGTATAAAAGTGAAGAAGCAAAGTAGAAAGGAAAGATGAGGGAAGAGTCCTTCTCACGGGTCACAGATGACAAGTGCAGAAGGTTCAGTCTGCCTGGCATCCTTCGCAAGTTTGGCAGTGATCCGAGGAAGGCCGGTTGAGGTTTCAGCTTTGTATGGATCACCAGCCTGTGGGTGGGGGACACCCTAAGATCTAGTCTCTCTCTGATCAACAGTGTAATTGTGGGTGGGGAGGAGTGAAGGCGCAATGGAGACACAAGCCCTAACTCTGTCTTTCAAGTGACTTATTTGATATTGAAGCATAACATGAGTCCGTTTCGTTATGCAGGCTTGAAACTAATGATTATGTCTATTAGCTTTTTCAAGCCATTTAAAATAAAAATACTGCCCATTGTTCTTTCCACCTTTGCTAGGGGATCCTGCACGCTATTTCTAAAATCTGTAAGTGCTTTATATGTACCGGTGCTACATAACAAGGGTCGGAGTCCATTTCCGTGGGGTTGTGGCTTGCTTAGATTTTTTGCCAGCATTCACATTTCACATACATACAGGAAAACAAAGAAGCCTGCGAGCCTTTTATTGCAGATCATCCCATGGGAGAAAGGAGGAACACAGAAAAACAGGAAGGGAAGGGAGTTTAGTTCATTTTCTTCTTACTGATCTTGTGGAGGGAAGTATGTTTGAATTGTGCTTTCGGCAAACCTCCGGTTAACTCAGTGGGGTCAGCGGAGGAGCCAGGCGACTGGATCAGTGAGCCTCTTTGCACACAATCATCCATATAGGGTCTCTGCTAGGGTCCTAGTGGTCCTTTGTATCTTCCCCTAAAGTCTGCTCAGTCTTTCACCGTAGAAATAACACACTAATCACTATCTCCTGGGGTTCTTTCCACACCTATTTACCTATCCGTTCTAGGCCTGTAGTGTTCAACCCAGACACAAAATGTGCAGATTCTTTAGCACCCAAATAAACAAGCAAAGCAACAGAAAAATAAGCACGTTTAGACTTCACCTTCGTATTTAGCTGCAGTAAAGCCGTCAAATCTGATCCACCACAGTTCCCCTGGATAAACTTCTCCCTAAACTTTGGCACAGGAGGGCATTGTGTGGAGTTCGGTCCAGCTCTCTTCCCATCTCAGGCGGACACCAGGCAGTTCCCAGTCAAGGGGAATGAAAAATATAACTCGTTGTCCACAAACGCAAACATTACAGTAGAGAATGGTCATGTTATGATCATCCACTGCACTGTAGTTTATCTGCAAATAGAGTAACTCGATTTGCTGTGCTGACCTTTGAATATCAAATATATTCCATTTACAGTGTGAATTCCATGGCAAGAGCCACTTAGCACTCAATTTGGACAGTGCATGGTTTACCATTTAAGGGCATCGTACAATGCAGCTATGCCTCCAGTTTCATTAAATATATTGTGCTAGTGATACTGCATTTTTAGATTTTGTGGCAGTTTTTCAAACTGCACAGCCTCATGTTTTTATGTCCCACATTTCTTCAAAATCGTTCCCACATCAAAGTGTGCGTTCAGTACTAAAGGAAGATAGCACATTAATGTCTACTGCTAATATGATTTAATTTTTGTAATTCTGTTAATCGGATAGGTGTGTCAATACTGTAGAATGTAAAGCACGTCACTGCTAAAACAAAAGGAGATACATTCAAAATTAACAGTGGCAGTGAATAAATAAGAGCAGGGTGTGCTGCGGGGAGGGTGGTCTTTTATGCTAAGTACTGCACGGCTGCTGCTTCTTTTACTATGGACTGACCGACTAGAGGTGTGGCACAGCGATGGTGGTGTCGACTGGAGGCTGGGAAAAGCAGCTTGCTTGTGGGTCGTGGCCCCACAGGGTGTAGAGCACAGCAGGCCTCGCGAGTGGAGCTCCAGCACAGAAAGTTCTAGGCAGGGTACGAGACTCAACCAACACACAAAACGAGATGGGAGGGACTCCTGGCTGCCACTGGATGCGGAGGAATAGTGAAGACTCGTGTTTAAGTAAAGCAAAGAGAATAAACAATAGAAATTGCTGCTGTACAGGAACCTCGATGTTAAATACAAAAATGTGAACAGGTCCCTTGCCCCATTCCTGTTGGGAAGAACCTGTCCCATCATGCCATGGGTGGAATCCTCCCGTACTATATGCTGAGAATGGTTATGGCACATTTCCTGAGTGTCATTGAAGCAATTCTGCCATGCCCACTTCCCTTATTCCAACCAAGGAAATCCTTGCTGTTTTCCAGACATACTGGTAAAGTCACTCCAATCAGCAAGCACAGCAGATGCATCCTCCTCTGGTCCCATCCAACCGAAAAGATGAGATGCTTAAGCACAACAAACAAAGTGGTCTACAAAAAGACCCACAAACCCTGTGACTTTCTTAGGCATTCACTTCCTTCTCTGGGCCCCACCCAACTCCCCACTGGAGGTGGGAGACTCACTCTTCAGTAACAACCTGGAAGCAGACAATCTGTGCATTGGTCCTCACAATACAGTACAGTTTTTTTTTTTTTTTTTTCCCAAACAAGTTGCTTACTTTCGGTAACGCCTTATCTGTTAGATATATATGCTACGTTGCGCACCAGTAGGTGGCATTGATCGGCTCCGCGTTCGTCGTCAGCATTGTCCTCGTCATGTATGACAACGTGGGTCCTATGTAGGTGCCCCCCCCCCAGCGTACGTTTCTTTTAACGACTTTCCATGCCTGAAGCACGGAGCCTTGAAGAATAATGACTAATGGTGCGTCAAAACTAAGGCCCTGAAAGGGGAGTCCCTGTCCCTAGAAATCAGCTCACAGAGCAGGGAGGATGGGTGGGTCAGTAAGGAATCTGCAACTAGATTATGTCTCCACTAGATAAGGCGTTGCCAATAGAGTCTTCCAGTTGCAGATTCCGGATCTCTGAATAGATACCCAAGCAATGCCATCCCTGGAGGTGGATCTACAAACTAAGATCATACTAGAAAGTCCTGCAGGATTGAACGAGAAAAGTACCCGTCCTGATGGACCTGACTGTCCAGCCAGAAGTCTTTGGTAAACGTGCAGAGAAGCCCACATTGGCACATGACAGATGTCAAGGACTAGAACTCAACATGCTAACACAGTGGTAGCAGCTGTAGCTTGGGTAGAATGAGCATGCAAACCTTCAGGTGTTTGCTTTTTGGCCAGTGTGTAGCAGATCTTAATGTAGAGTACGACTCATCTGGAGATGGTATGCTTCTGCACAGCCAGAGCTTTCTTCACACCCACATAATAGACAAAGAGTTGATTATTCTCCCGGAATCCTTTTTTTATGATCAAGGTAGAACGCCAACGCTCTTTTTGGGTCCATGCGGTGGAGTCTATTCTCTTCCTTAGGAGGATGTGGGGGTGCGTAAAAAGTAGGCAAGGTGATGGATTGGCCTACATTAAAGGGCATAACCCCTTTTGGTAGAAAGAAGGCCCTAGTGCAAAGCCCCCCCTTTGTCAGGGTAGATGGAAAGGTAGGGCAGCTTAGCTTACTAACCCTGTGGGAAAACGTAATGGAAACAAGGAAGGTTGTTTTCAAAGTGAGAAGCATGAGAGGACAATTGTGGGGAGGCTCGGAAGGATCGCACTTCAGAAAGGTCAAAACCAAACTCAAAACCCATTGGGGCATAACGAATGGGGATAGAGGAAACATAAGCATAAAACCTTTTAGGAACCTATGTACAATAGGGAACTTAAACAAAGAAGGCTGATCGTGCAACCTTAAAAAAGCAAAAATTGTGGACAAATAACTTTTGAGAGTGTCCATAGCACAGCCCTGATGGGCCAGAGAAAGTATACATAACAGAAACCCAGCAAGGGGAAGGAAGGTGGGTCAACAGACTGATCTGTGCACCATGCCACAAATTTCTTCCAACAACAGGTGTATATCGTTTTCGTGGAGGGATGCCTGGCTGCCAAGATAATGTTTCAGACTTCAGAGGGAAGGTCTTAAGCTGTCAACTGGTGCTGCTCCATCTCCACACAAGTTCAGATGCAGAACCCTCCCCTGCTGCTGCGACAGAAGATCCTCCCGAAGGGGTAGTCTGATCGGACAATCAATGGACATGCTCAACAGCTAGGGATATGCAACTCCCTGTGTCAAGTCCAGAGCCACAAGGATTACCTGGGCCCAGTCATTCTTGATCTTCTTGAGAACTCTGGGCAGAAGTGATATGGGCGGAAAAGTGTACGTGAGGTCTGTGCCCCACTTGAGACAAAAAGCACCTCTGAGGGATTGTTCCCTTGGAAAATCTTAACGCACAAAACTGCTGATATTGAACATTCTCTGCGGAGGCAAACAGATCGAACCAAGACTTTCCCCACTGCTAGAAGAGATCTTGCGCCACCTCCTGATGGAGATGCCATGTGTGATCTGGTAAACATTTTCAGCTGAGTTTGTCTGCTCTGGATCTCAGAGAGCCCGCTAGATGTTGAACAGGCATATGCCCTGCTGTTCTAGCTACAGCCAGAGAAGCAGAGCTTCCTGACAAAGGGTCCATAACCCCACCCAGCCCTGCTTGTTGCAGTACAAAATGGCAGAGGTGTTGTCCGTGAACACTTGCACCATCTCCTCCTTGACAGAGGGAAGAAATGGCTTGTATGGAGCTCCAACAGGATGGCCGCCCCATTCCATGAGTGATGCATCTGTCACTGCTGTCAGATCAAGTTGGGGAAGGGAGAGGGATTTGCCTCTATCCCAACTGTGGCTCGTTAACCACCACTGCAGATCTTGCACAGTTCCATCCGAGATCTAAACCTTGTTGGAGAGATTTCATTGATGTTTTGCCTACTGGAACTTCAGGTCTTACTGCAGAGCCTGCATTTGCCATCTAGCATGTGTCACAAGTGGATGCAGGAGGCCATGAGATAGAGGCTGAAACATCAGTATAGACTTCTGAATATCCTGGATTTGCTGCTCAGGAGGATAAGCCAAAAACTGCACTGTGTCCAGAACACCTCAGATGAAAGGGAGAGACTGAGAGAAGTCAGGTGTGACTTTGGTACGTTTATAGTGAACCCCAGCGAATGGAGGAGGTCTGCCGTAGTCTGGAGGTGGGAGACGACAGCCTAGGTTGAGCACACCTTCCAGAGCCATTCTTCAAGATAGGGAAACTGAAACCTGTGATCTGCGCAGATGAGCTGCAACCACCGCCATTACCTTGGTGAACACCCAAGGGGCAAGGGTAAGGCCAAAGCGGCACACAGTAAACTGAAAGTGCTCGTGGCGTACTGTGATCTGCAAGTAACGTCTGAGGGCAGGCAGTACGTGAATATGAAAATAAGCGTCCTGCAAGTCCAACACTACCATCCAATCTCCTTTTTGAAGAAGAGATTAAGGGACCGAAGATCTAGCATGGGATGGAGACCCTTGTCCTTTTGGGGTACCAGAAAGTAGCAGGATTAACATTCATGACCTACTTCTGGCACGGAACTCCCTCTATGGCTCCCTTGGCCGAGAGAGCTGTAACTTCCTCGCTCAGAAGGGACAGGTGATCCTCCATCATCCGATCATATGAGGGTGCAATGAAAGGAGGGGTAGTCTTGAAGGGAGGGACTATCTTCAAAACCCACCTGTCTGACGAGATGGATTTCCAGGGGAGCACGTGATGGCGAATCCTGCCTCCAACTGGCCCTTGATGGGGAGTCAGACTAGGAAGGTTTAGAGGCTGCTGCAGTGGTGCATAGACTGGCCTTACTGTTGGCTCCCTGATCCATGAGTTTGGTGGATCCCACACACTCGGCCATACAGAGGTTGGGCAGCATGCGCGAAACAGTGTCTGACTGGGAATGGATTGGAGGCCCTTTCTGTTGCTACAAAAGGGGGGAAAGGCAGACTGTGGGGATGAGGGGCTGCCACGAGGCCCAAGAACCTGGCTGGAGCAAGAGAATCCTTGAAGCGCTTGAACACCAAGCCTGCCTGGTCTCCGTAGAGACAGCTGCCATCAAGGGCAACCTATACATCCCCCAAAAAGTGAGATGTCCTCAACCACGCGAGGCACCTCAAGGCCACTGTCGACAAAACCGCTCTGAGTCAGTTGTGTCCAGTCCACAACGGATAGTGAACCTTGCAGCGTCTTTCCCATTGGCAACTGCCTGAGGGAGTACAGACCAGGCCTCCTCTGCGACCTGTGTCGGCACTTGCGCAACCGTATCCCAAAGAGTGTGGGAATACCAACCCAAAAGGCATGGGGTGTTCATAGACTGCAATGCGAGGGTGAAGGAAGAAAAAAAACAAAAATCTTCCTCCTAAATGTATCCAACCCTTTGGATTCTATATATGGGGGTGCAGAAGGGAATGCACCCCGGGAAGGTGAGGCTTGGATTACCAAGCTATCAGGGGTGGGTTGTTGCATCAGAAAGCTTGGGTCCCCCAGAGTGGGGTGATGGTGGCGAGCAATTATCCTGTTCACAGAAGCCTCTGTGCTGGGTTTGGAACAGGTACCCAGGAAGACATCCGTAAGGGCTTCATTAAAGGGGAGCATGGGTTCAGAAGAAGACGAACCAGGCTGAAGCACCTCTGTCACGAAGTTAGTCCTGACCGCCACTGAAGGCAGCTCAAATTCCAAGACCCCAGCTGCTCTTCTCACCACCATTAAGTAGGAAGCCCCATCCTCCGTAGCCACGGTAGGAGGAGAAAGCATCCCAGCATCTGGAGAAGTATCCAGTCCGCTGGCCTCACCCATGTCTGTACGTCAGTACACAGGGTATTCTAAGGGTCAAGGATCCCTCTCATTCCTCACCATAATCTAGCCCATAAGGAAAGGGCTTAGGGTCTGACATAGGAGGCAAGGCTCCTACTGGCATCGGAGGCGGACGACGCTCGTCCGGCTCTATGTCGAAGTCGGCAATGAGAATAGGGATGGTGCTGCCTGTGGTGGTGCCGAGAGCATCTGCGTTGGGAAAGGTTGAGGTGATAGGATCAACACCGGTCCAGATCCAGGACTCAAACTATGGGTGCCCCTCGGCACCAAGGCGGAAGCCTCTGTCGTGGAACCCGAAGGGGCTCTTTTTGACCCTCAGGGCCCAAAGGGTCTCCAGTGGAGTCTGGCTGCCCAAAAATGAGGCACATGGCCTCATAAAATTCTCAAAGTTGGGCAGGGGTTGCTCCAGCTCCTGGAAACTCTTGGACAAGGAGAAGTCAAAGTATGCTTAGACTTCTTATTTCTGTTCTTGTGCTGTGACGTACCTGATTGCATCGAGTACTTGGAGTGGGACGATGACGATGGAGGACTCAGCGACCGCTCCCGGGAACTTCCACTCGACTGGGAACTCAAATTGCGTGGAGTCGAGCATCAGGGCACCACCAGCTTCAGGGACCACTCCCTCATAGCCTTTGGATGCATGGCCCGACACTCGGAGCATGTCTTCGGGTTGTGTTCGCACTCCAGGCACCAAAGACACACCGGGTACGGATTTGTCCCGGACATTGTGTCATGACAGGAACCAGTCAAAAAGTGACTGAAGAGTAGCTCTTTTCGGATCGGTACTAGCTGGTACAGAACGATGTCAGTGCACCAAGGTCGTGCCTATCTAGGACCTGTGATATCATATCTGGCGCAGATGATGCCGACGACTGACATGGAGCTGACTGACGCAACCTAGTGGTGCACTGCGGTACTGCTCTGAAAATTCTCCAAATCCAGCTGACAGCTGGGAGAAATTCAAACATAAGGAATCTGCAACTAGAAGTCTCTATCAGATCAATCACTCAGGGTACCTACTTCTGCTCACTATTTACTGGCGAAGTAGGTCTACTTTTAGTGCACTCACCAGACTAAGAAAAACTTTAACTTTCACCCAGTTTTCTTTTTTCTTTTTCTGAAAAAAAGACGGAATCCCATCACCTACATAATAGTGGCATGTTTCATTATAGACACTTCTCATTAGCAAAGATGTTTTTCGGCAGGCTCTCCACAAGCCCTTTTGATCTAATTTATTCTGTGTGCGTTTCCTGTATGCATAGTTTTCAATTCTCCTAGTGCTAAAATGTGGCCTAGCACTGTTAAAAGTGTGTAGATTTGGGACAGATGGTAAATTCATCCCAGTTTCCAAACGACAAGGTTAAAACCTCTGTCAATAGGCTTGGGTAATTATGGTTTCCCGTCTGTAGGTGTTACTTGATCAACATGTTTCTGTCACTATCTCTATGCTTAATTGTTCATGGGCATTCTTCAAAAGCATGTAAAGCTTCATCTAGTTCTAAACTTTATGCTGTAAGGTGGAGAACAAACAAACCTAATAATATGATCATTATCCTTGCCGATCAGGTATCAAACTGTTGGTTAGACATTTATGGAGAAAAACTACTAACAACACCTTTGTGTTTTATAAATGAATGTTTTTCACTATGAAATGGATTAATTTCAATACTCTGTGTGCTCATTCCCTTAGAATCAGCCATCAAACAGATGGAGCCAAGTACCTCGCCATCACACCTTGTTATCTCGGTAGTAGTGCTTCATGAACATAGGCACCAATGCCCACCTTGCAGCCTGGCAGATGTCAAGCACAGGCACCCCCTTGCACCAATGCAATTGCATTAACCGTGACCCTCGAGCAATGGGGTCCCGTTTGTTCCAGTGGCTGTTTCTTGGCCAGTGCATACCAGATCTTAATGCGGCTCCAGAGAACCCGACAAAAGGTTAATCATCCACACAATATTCCTTGGTTTGAACTATGTAAAAAGCTTAATGCCCTTTTGGTACCCAACCAATGAAGCCTCTCCTCTTTTGAGCAGTGTAAGTCAGCAAATGTTGATGGAGTAATGGACTGCTCAATATGGAAGGGAGTATGACTTTTAGTAGAAAGGCCACCCAAGTACGAAGTACCAATTCATCAAGGAAAATGTGAGATGGGCAGTTGCAATGACAGTGCCTTTAATTCACTCATGCAAGGAGAAGACAGGATCAAAATGAGAAATGGGGTCTTCAAGCTCACAGTAAGCAGCTTTGTGTAGGCTAAAAGAGTGCACACATGAGGAATGGTAATGTCTCACTGTGGCATCATAAGCAATCAGAGAGGAAAACGTTAAACGTTTGATAAATCTCATCACAACCACTGACAAGGATGGTTGGATAGGCAAACACAGAGAGGCTGAAATGGCCAGCAAATAACCTGCAGTGCCCACAGCAAGCCTTTGCAGAGCTAACGACAACACAGACAAAAGGACGTTCAACAACTTTGTAAGTGATCAGTGTCTCAAACATCACAGCAGGTTAACAATTTCTCCCAGCACCCAGAATAAATGGGTTTTGTGGAGGGACATCTGGTGGCAAGGATGTCTTCGACCACTTCACATGGCAAATTGAACACAGTCAATTGTTGCCACTCAATATCCAAGCATGAAGATGTAAATTACATAGATTCATGTGTAGGATCACCCCTAGTGCTGGGAAAAGAGGTTCACATAAAGCCGTAGCTAAATTGGAGGACACATGCACAGGGGTTCTGGGTAACACTTCTTGGACCAATTTAGGGATACAAGAATGACTTGGGCCTGGTTGTTGTTGATCTTCAGAATGTTGGGCAGGAGAGGTAGTCTCAGAATGGTGTCCACGAGTCTCTTCATTTCACCCCGAATACATCACCATATGAGTAGTCATGCATAAACTCCAACACGTAGAATTGTTGAGGAAGGCGGGTTGGGAGCACACTGCCTCACATCCCAGTCGTGTTCGCCCCTTTGCATCCTGGTAAATGCAGTTCAAATTTAACGCTTACTTGAAAGTGTCCGTAGTTTTTCACTAAAGTTAGTGCAGTCATTGCTGTTCATCTCTATACATGTGTTTCAGGGTAATTGCCCTTCATCAGTAGAGAGTAGAAAGCATCAAAAAATATCAGGGGTTGCTGGAAATGCTGCCAAAATCGTCTCGGGTCTAGTACCACTCACAGGCTCACAAGCGTCTCCAGAGCTAGTCAGCTCAGTGGCTCAAGGGAGCCTTTTAACAGGAAGGCGGGTTGGGAGCACACTGCCTCACATCCCAGTCGAGTTCGCCCCTTTGCATCCTGGTAAATGCAGTTCAAATTTAACGCTTACTTGAAAGTGGCCGTAGTTTTTCACTAAAGTTAGTGCAGTCATTGCTGTTCATCTCTATACACGTGTTTCAGGGTAATTTCCCTTCTGCCAGCTCATAATAAACACATGCTAAAAACTGACGCTTGAGAGTATGGGTGAAGGGCTCATTGAGGCAGCTCTGGTTCAGGTTCTTGAAAGATAAATGATTTACTCCTCAACATAAACATGTTGAAATTAAAGGCTATGTTTCTAAGACTCTAAGTGTTTTTTTAGGTAGTGTAATCTAGGGTGTCAGTGATCTACAATGACAATACCACATATCTCTAGGTAAGGAAATAGTGCAACAGCCACTACCCTTGATCTACCAGCAGGCAGTATTTCTGTGGAATTGGATCTTATGTAAACAGTTTGTTCCAAGTAATCTCTCACTTTTCAGTGATTGACAATATCAGAGTGGGGAGCTTAAGCAAGAATCTATACAATCTACAGAAAAGGGCAATTCTGCATCACATTTTTTATCTTATTTTTGAGGATTTCGTCCATCCGTTCACCGACTTGTTTATGACTTTACTGAACAACAGATGACATAAGTCCTAGTAAGGCAGGAGGGCCAGATCCCTGGGTGACACATCATTAATGTGGGATGTGACAGTGCTCTTGTTACATATGTTCTGTCTGACTTCTCCAATTCTCAGACGTTCATAGACAGCGTAACATGCTTGTCATCCCTATAGATACACCTTGGCCTTTCCAGGTGTGGTTTTATGACCCACACTATCTTCACCTGAAGGGTAAGATCTGCCTTTATAGGACATATGATCTCTGGTCCTGAGTTAAAGACTATGGACCCGTCTTCCATCACTTAACATGCACACAGGGTTTCTTAAAGCTATGCTTTACACATTGGGACTATTTTCAAAGCACCTCTATCCTAGAGAATACTAGAATCTCTTCAAATGGAGTTCAGTACATGAGCAGATCGAAGAAATTCTGCAAACACCATTCAAATAAGGAGCATGCGCAATTTTTTACAAGATTTTAATAATTGCTGTTTGAGGAATTTAATTTAAAAAAAGGTATTTGTTCAGACTCAAATCTACAATTGGGATATTTGTACTCACTATAAGTGATAATCAAGTAAGTTCTGTTTTTCCCCTTTGTTCTTAGTAAACTAGAGAGCTGTTATTTAATATATGTAGCACTAACAAAATTGGCTTTTCAGCACTACTGAACAATTACTTACATTCAGTAACAATCTTTCCAGAGATTACTCCTTTTGAATATTCCACAGGTGTCAGAATGGAATTGGAAACTTTAAAGCAGTTCTCCTGCACGCTGGTAGGTGGCATTGAACGGCTCTGTAAAGATGTTGCTCTGTTCTACAAATGAAGAGCAGAGTCGCACACAAGTGCCACACATGCACAGACGTCCGTTGATTTCTAGGCTGCCTGTACCTTTAGACACACAGCAATTTACAGATTGGCATGGCCAGTGCAAACATCCCTAAACTCAGGACCTTTTTAGATGAGAAGAAAATCAATTTTACAGAACAGGGAGGCGAGAAGGTTGGTAGGGAATCAGTGATTAAATAAAGCAACCATATAGAATGATCATTACCAAAAGTAAGCAAATTGTTCTTCTGATGGATACTGCTTACAGCAGATTCCTTAACTTGTGAATAGATACCACAGCAGTGCATTACAAGCTGTTGGATCAACTGGCTCATACATAAAATACTGAAGGTCCAAGCAAGGCGAATGCTCCTCTCGGCAGACTGGACTGTCCAAAATAGAGCTTCATGAACATTTGTACAGACACCCAGGCAGCCACCTGACAAATGTCATAGGACATGCACTCTGTGTGCTAAAGCAGTGGTAGCAATTTTTGCCCTAGAGGAGTGAGCCTGAAAGCTTTCTGGAAGCTGCTTCCTGCCAGTGGGCAGCAGATCCCTATGCAAAGAACAATCTATTCTTTACATTGGAGATTGTCCATTTTTGCACTGCCTTGCCCTTCTTTGCTCCAGAGAGTTCTACAAAGAGCTGAGTATCAAGTCAATATTCCTTGGCATGATCAAAATAAAAGATTAGTTTTCTCTAAAGGTCCAAATGATGGAGTCTCTCTTCCTCTCTGGAAGGATGAGGTGGAGCAAAGAATTCTGAAAGGGTGATAGCCTGCCCTAAATGAAAGGGAGTGACAATTTTCGGTAGAAAGGAAGCTCAGGTTCTCAACACAAGCTCATCTTGGAATAAAGTGCCATAAGGCCCGCAGTTCATGCACAGGTCTAGCCAATATTATAGTAATAAAAAAGGCGGTCTTTAAAGTCAGAAGTATCAAAGGATAACTGTACAGCTGCTCAAAAAAGGTGCACATCGAAAAAGTGAGGACTAAGTTAAAGTACAACCATGGCATCACAAAGGGTTTTCCTGGGAACAAATGATACAAGCCTTTCAAAAATCTCATCACAACGGGATTTAAATGAGGAAGGCTGATCTGGGGCTCGCAAATAAGCAGAAACAGACGATAAGTAGCCTTTAACAGTACCCAAAGAAAGTCCTTGCAGGGCTAGGGAGGGAACAAGCCACAAAACTCCAGACAACTTTGCTTGTAATTGGTCAACTTGTAGGGTGTTGCACCAATCCATGATTTTTTCCCAATGATTGGAATACAACGATTTTTCAGAGGGACGCCTTGCGGCCAAGATTATACCAGTGGCCACAGGAGAAAGGTCTAAGGAGGTCAACTGCCACCGCTCAGTCTCCAAGCACTGAGATACAGACTATGCTGGCCTGAGTGCATCTCCTGTCCTGCAGCTGTGATAGAAGATCCTCCGGCAGCAGCAGCTTGATTAGAGGACAGATGCTCATGCCCAGGAGTTCCGGGTACCATACCCTCTTGGCCCAGTATGGTGCCACTAAAATCTCTTGGGCCTTGTTGTTCCTGATCTTCAGAATTCTGGCAGGAGAGGAATTGGCAGAAAGGCCCACAGGCGTCCCGAGCCCCACTCTAGACGGAAGGTATCTCCAAGGGAGCTGCCTTTGTAATGCCAACATGCAAAAGTGCTGATATTACGTGTTCTTCGCAGTGGTGAAAAGATTGAGGCAGGGTTCTCTCCACTGCTGGAAAACGCCCTGCGCCACCTACAGCTGCAACTGCCACTTATGATCTAGTAGGCATCTGTGACTGAGGTAATCCACCCTAGCATTTAAAGATTCCATTAGGTGGTTTACCAGCAGAGAAATTCCCTGATGGTGCAGTTACTTCCAGAGGTGCAGAGTTTGCTAACAGAGGGTCCAAAATCCCACCCATATCCTGCTAGTTGCAATACCACACGGCGGTGGTGTTGTCCGTGAGCCACTGCATTATTTTTTGATGGTGGGCAAACAGGCCTCAATACCAAGCAAATCACTCAACTCGTACAAAATGATGTGGAACTGAGTCTCAACCAAAAGCCTCTGATCAGCGCCTCTGCCAGATGGCATAGCAAACTTAGTAATAATGCATCCATGACCAGAGGAACCTGCCACTGACCTAATTGCTATCCAGTAGCCATCACTGCAGATCATTTGCAGTTTTTCGAAATCTTGGCACAATGCAACATATTTTCCTTATGATGTGTCTAACGGTATCTGAGGTCCTACTACAGAGCCCGCATAGGCCATATCGTGCTCACTGTGTCACAGGAACCAAGCTACATCCAACTGAAGACTTGTATATGGCTGGGTTCAAACTAAGAGGGCATGGTGGGCAAAAGAATGATAAGTTTGAATGTTTCCCTGACCAAGTGGTTAGTGGTTACACAAAATGCCAGTATTCCTCCCATCACCATTTGGGTGCCTGATGTGCCATCGTAAGTACAAGGCATGCCCAGACTGGGTCTTATGCACACTACCACCGAATTCAAGCATCACCCAACTGAGCCCCAAGCAGGGCAAAACCGGTCTTGGGTTGCTTGTGTTCCAGTTCAGTGAGGACCTTGCCAGGCAGTTTGGGCTGTACTGTTCCTTTTGAAGCAGAAGGAAGACTGATTTGAATATGCATGGGTACAAACTCAGGTGACATGGTGGGCAAAAGAACAATGGGTTGTCATGCTACCCAGAATGCCTGCCAGTAGTTAGACAAATTGCAAGCATTTCTTCCATCCCCCTTTGGGTATTTGATCTGGTTTGTCTGGGCAGCAGGATGCAGGAGGCCAGCAACCCCAAGAGCCTTAAGAGTCATCCGGCCTGACATCCATGACAGAGGTTGAAACGCCTGGATTATAGCCTGAATGTTCAAGACTCTCTGTTCCAGTGGAAAGGCACGGAACCATACAGTATCCAGAACAGCTGATGAAAAGTATTGTCTGCAAAGGGGTCTGGCATGACTTTGGGAATTTGTCTATGAACCTTTATGGCATGAGGAGTTTTGCTGTTGTCTGGCGGTGGCTGATGATTGCTGATGAGAGCCCACCTTCAGCAGCCAGTCATCAAGGGAGGGGAAGGCTGGTACACTAACCACTGAAGGGGTGCTGTGACTATCAACATCACTTTCATGAACACGTGAGGGGTGCTGATGAGCCCAAGAGGGAGCACTGGAAATAAGAAAGCCCGTGGCCAAATGTGAATTGCAGGTAGTGCCTCTGGGCCTTCAAGATGGGAATATGAAAATAAGCATCCCGCAGGTCTAATGCCACCATCTAGGGTCTAGGTCAGATAAGACCTGGCAAGTGTGAGCCTCCTAAATGTGTCCTTCGTCAGAAAGACGATGAAAGTGCAAAGATCCAAAACAGAATGAAGACCTCTGTCCTTCTTTGGGACAGAGAAGTATTTGGAGTAACACCAAGTTATTACTTCAGAGGCCAGAACACACTCAATGTCCCCTTCGGCCAAAAGAGCCTAAACTTCCTGCTGCAGGATGGGCATGTGGTCCATCAGCCACCCAGCCAGAGTGGAAAGAAATGGGTGCACATAGCCTTGAAGAACAATTTGGAGGATCCACTTGCCTGAAGTAACTGCTTGCCATCCTTAGAGGAAATATCTGATCATACTTTCAACAGAGTGTCTGCATTCAGACAAGGAAAATGAAAATGTTTTGTGGCTGCAGCTGCTGAGCTGCATGTTGTCCCTATCGTTCTGAACACTGTCCCTGAGAACTGCAGCCCCTGCTAGGCGGCAGGAGATGTCTGACATTGTCAGAATGAAAACCTTCATCACAGCAAAGAGGAGGGGAAAAATTGCTGGTGAATTTGTCTTGTTAAAGATCCAAAAACTGTTCTTTGGCACTGCTCTCCTTAAAATGTTCTAATGCGGAGTCCTCTTTTTCGCTGAAAAGGAGAGAGCTGGCAAATGGAATGTCCATTAAGGATGCCTAGACATCCCAGCCGACCTCATCCAGGCTTCGCACCGAAAAGCACCACTAGGGCCCATTGTTCGCTGTAAACAAATGGTTGTGTTCAATCCAGAGCAAACTACAAATTTTAATGCATCACTACCGTCCAGAATAGGCAAGGTAATGTACATCTGGAGGTCATCTGAAACAGCCAGTAAAATGTTTGCCACAGAGTCCCGAATGGCATGAGAATACAACCTAGAAGACAGCTGGCATTAACAGATCTGATGGCCAGGCTGGTGGTTGAGCAAATCAATTTCCTACATCTCTCTATAAGCTTGGGTTCACAACCAGGCAGAGTAATAGGGAAAACATTAGGATTAACTTTGCTGGTGGACGCTTGTGCCACCAGTCTCTGTGGTGTTGGGTGTTTAGTGAGAAAGTCTTGGTAATCTGGTGCACGGTATTAACGATATGTAACATACCTGTTGACTGGCAGACCTAAACAAGATTTCAACCAAGAGCATCCGTAAAAGCCTTATTAAATGATAGGCACTAGTGGCTCTGTGGCAGCCTGACCTGGTTGAGTACTTTTTCAAGAAAACAGTCTTTTACATATTGTAGTTGTGGCAAACATGCGCAGTATGGCCTCTTTGAAGGCCTACACTTACTGTAACATCAGCGATGGACCTGGGAATACGGATGCACTGGGAACCAAGCTCAGAATCAGCTCCGATAGAGATCAGGAGGAACAATGACTTCCTTGCGCGCCCCCTCTTGAGCTCGTGGGTGGTTGGAAGGGCTCTATTCTCGCTTCAACTTTTTGGGTGTTTTTCTTGGACATATCCAAAGACTTCAACTGATGGAAGATTCTGCTATGGGGTCGACATCTGCAGTGAGAACAGTACATTTATTTTGACTTTGACTGGTTTGTGGCGTGGAGTTTTATTGCGTCTAGCTACTTAATGATTGGTCTCACAGACCCACATGGCATTCAAGTTCATATGGATGCAGACAATCCAGGTCTCAGAGTCATGGTCTGAGCGCAGCACATCTGTTAACAGTCCCTACATGGTTTAAAGCCTGTTGTTTTAGGGGTTGAAATTTTCTCTAGTACACTGGATAATTTTGAAGAAAACAAATTCAGTCAAAAATGTTTATGATCTACTTTTGGAGGCCTGAAAGAAAGAAACTGATGCCACTGTGCATGGGTGGCATTTATTTGCAGCTCTGCTCATCACTTCCATTTTAGAACTAAGTTAGCAAGGAGCTGTACAAAGACACCTGATGGCACACAGGAGAACTGCTTTAAAGTTTCCACATCCAAACTGAAACCTGGGGAATATCCACAAAGTGAGGAATCTATGATGAGAAATATCCATCATATATACAATTGCTTCTGGTGGTTTGAGCTTTTATAGCACTCTGTGTAGCTCCGAGCCATAACCCGGCCATTGCAGTATTATGTTTTGATATAGCAATATATTAACTCATTTAAAAGTGAAGACAATGCAAAAACAAAGCAATGGCATTGCCAGCATACTACTTATTCATGGAGGTTGTAGGTTTTATACCCATGGATACATAACTAATGAAATTCATAAGGGTTATAAAAAAAAGTCTTGTATTAAGGTAAGTCAAGACCCCAAATTTGTCAAAAAATATGGACCACATTGCCACAGCTAATTGAAAAAACATGTAATTGCACAACTGCATCCCTGAAGCATTTATAAACAAAGGACAGGATTGCCCCGCAATCGCTTCATCCAGTATGCATGACAGATTCAAGGAAAGGAGCCAACTGAGCTCTCTGAAAAATTCTACCAAAATAACAAAACAAATTATTCTTTTGAAAGGCAGGAACCAACTTTGCACTAAGCTGCAAAAAAAACCTATAAACCAATGGAAAAAAAAGAAAACGATCGGTCATGAGGATTTGTGAATAGCACCTTGAAGGATAACCTCTACTTTTGGAAGGGGGTTGAGGATTTCTTGTGGATCAAATTCTTTTATCACTCAGCCTAATTCAAATCCAAACCAATCGTGAGCTGACACATTAAACATAGATCTTAAAAAATACATTTATTTGATACTTCAATATATTTAAACTCATTGTTTGACAAAAAATGAAGGAACATTCATTTTCATCACAAATACTGTAGCATTAAGATACTTACCAAAATAAACAATGTGATGGCATACATACATAATGTATAAATTTACATATAGTGAATTGAATATTGCTCTTCTTTTCCACAAAAGCACATTATAAATAGATTTGCATTGGAACGCTTTCCTCCCTGTGTTTATTAAAAATACATTCTTTACAACTGAAGCAGTGAATGCTAGTGCAAGTCCATGGCTGGGCTCATCTTTCACTTTGGTGGCACCTCATACTTAAAAACAACGCTGAACAGCTTGCCTCCTAGACGATCAGCGAGCCATGAGTTTTTGATGACAGCAAGTTTGAGGCTCTCGCATTCGAGGGCTGCGTAATAGTTGGTGTGGATAGCACGGCCCATCCCCTCGATGACGACTAAATCCGTCTTTCGCTCCCTCACCAGCATTGATAGGCCTTTGTCCAATCGGCTGCAAAACAAGAAATCATGAACAGTTGGGACTATCCATGAGGTGCCAACTTGCTATACAACAGAAAAACTTACAAATGGGGCAAAAGTTATAAAAAATCTCCCGGATATAAAGATTGTTTATTCTAGAACATGTTAGTCAAAATGGACAAGTTATCTTCGGAAATGCCTTATATTGTAGAGACTATGGCCCTCATTACAACCCCGGCGGATGGCGGTAAAATGGAGAAAAGTACTGCCAACAGGCTGGCGGTACTTTCTCCCATAATATGACATTGGTAGTTTGACTCAAGCCAAACCTCCAATGTATCACTCCGTCCGCCAAGGCGGTAAGAGCCACCGGGCCGGAGACTTCAGACTCCAGCCAGGCTGCCATCACTAGCCCGCCTGCGGAATTATGACCCCGCCTACCGCCATGGTTTTCGTGGCTTCCTTACCATCACGAAAACCATGATGGTAAGCACTATCAGCTACAGGGAATTCCTTCACTGTCACGATAGGGGTCTAACCCATATCCCTCCCCCTCCCCAGATTTCCCCCCTCACCCGCCCCTTTCCACTCCAGACCAGTCCCACCCCCACAGCATACACACACCTTCACACACCATCGTACACACTCATACCCACATTCACCCATTCATGCATACATCCATTAACAAACACTGACATACAAAAAAGTACACACACATTCACACAACACAACATAAACGCACTCACACACCCATACATGCACACTCATACAAAAGGCAACACACACACAACACCCCTTACCCTTCCAGAGCACCCGACTTACCTGATTTCAGGGGGTCCTCCGGCAGGAGACAGAACGGGGAAGCTGCTGCCAGCAGAACACAGCCACGCCGTATTATGTGTCATGATACGGTCTGCGGCAGTCTACTGGCGTGGCGCTGCTGCTGGCAGCAGCGCTACCTTACTGCCATCCGCCGCCATGGCCGCAGCCGGAATTCCACCATCCTTCTGGCGGAATTCCGGCTACGGTCATAGTTTGGCAGAGGGCTGGTAGCCGCGGCGACGGTCTTTTGTCGGCCGTGGCCGTGGCAGTAGGCGTTTTTCACCGCCAATGTTGTAATGAGGGCCTATATGTAGCAGCAGATTTCTTACCTTTGAATTCCCCACAGGCGTCAGACTAGATCCGGAAGAATTACTTGAGTAGCACCCCTGTGCACCAGTAAATGGCATCGATCGTCTTTGTGTGCTTTGTCATCCGTGCCAGAAATGACATCACGGGTCCTTTATAGGCACCACCCAGGCACGCCAACATGAGTTTTTCATAACTTTCCACACCAGAGGTGGAGAGTTGTGAAGAACACTGACTACTGATGAGTCAAAACTAAGGCTCTGAAATGACAGTCCCTGCTCCTAGAAATCAGTCGCAGAGCAGGGAGGATGGGTGGGTCGGTAAGCAATCTGCAGCTAAATATAGTCTCTACCAGATAAAGTGTTACTGAAGTGAAGTAACTTGTCCATCTAATAGAGACTTCTAGCTGAAGATTCCTTATCTTGGAATAGATACCCAGGCAATAAATACCATCCCTGAAAGTGGGCTACAAACCAATTTCAAACCAGAAAGTCTTGCAGAACTGAACGGGCAAAGTGCCTGTCCCTACAGACCTTACTGCCTAGGCAGTAGTTCTTGGTAAACGTGCGCAGAGATGTCCATGTTGCTGCCTGACAAATGTCCAGGACGAGAATTCTGCATGCTATTGCAGTGGCAGCAGCTTTAGCTTGGGTAGAATGAATGTGCAAACCCTCTGGGGGTTGCTTTTTGACTAGGGTGTATCAGATCTTAATGCAGAGTACGACCCATCTGGAGATGGTTCGGTTATGCACTGCCTAACCTTTCTTTGCACACACATACCATACAAAGAGCTGGTCATCCACCCAGAACTCTTTTGTGCGATCAAGATAGAATGCCAATGCTCTTTCTGGTACAGGTGGTGAAGTGTCTCTTCTTCCTTAGAAGGACTGGCCTACATGAAAGAGTGTAAACACTTTTGGCAGAGAAGAGACCCTAGTGCAAAGCATTACTTTGTCGGTATCGATGGAAAGGCAGGGCAGATTAGATGGTAAGGCCTGCAGTTCGCTCACTCTCCAGGCATATGTTATTGCCACAAGGTAGGCCATTTTTAATGTGAGAAGTCCGAGAGGACAATTGTGTTGAGGCTCGAAGGGAGTGCACATCAATAAAGTCAGAACCTAATTCAGATCCCACTGGGGATAATGAATGGAATGGAGCAAACTACTTACAATAGGAGGCTTAAAGAAGGTTGGTCAGGCAACTGCAAAAAAGCAGAAATGGCAGACAAATATCACCCTAAGAGTGCCTAAGGCAGAGCCCTGCTGGGCAAGGGAAAGAATGAACAGTAAAACCTCAGGAAGAGAGGGGCATAAAGGGGGGCAACAGACTTGTCTGTGGACCATGCCACAAATTTCTTCCAACGACAAGCCTATACCTTTTTGGTGGAGGGATGTCTGGCTGCAAAGATTACATTACAGACTTCGGGAGGAAGGTTCAAAGCTGTCAACTGCCGCCACTCAATGTCCACGCAAGAAGGCGGAGAGTGGATAGGTTCGGGTGAAGAACCCTTCCCTGCTGTTGCGACAGAAGATCCTCCCAAAGGGGAATAGTCTAATCAGATGATCGATGGACATGGTCAGCAGCTCAGGATACCAGACTGTGCACAGTCCAGAGCCACAAGGATGACTTGAGCCCAGTGTTCCTGATCTTCTCGAGAACTCTGGGCAGGAGTGGTATGGGGGGAAAGGTGTACAGGAGAGGCATGAACTCCACGGAAGACTAAAAGCATCTCAAAGTAATTTCTGCCTTGGAAACTCCAACGCTCAAAACTGTTGACATTGCGTTTTCTCTGCGGAGGGAAACCGGTCTAACCAAGGTTCTCCCCACTGCTGAAAGGGACCTTGTGCAACCTCCGGATGGAGACACGATTTCTGATCCACTAGGGATTTTCGGCTGAGTTTGTCCGCTCTGGATTTCAGACAGTCCGACAAAAGTTTACTACCAGGGATCTGCCCTGCTGTTAAAGCCACATCCACAGGCACAGAGACTCCTGATAAAGAGGCCACGACCCCCCGCCCTCTTTGTTGCACCACATGGTGGTGGTGTTGCCAGTGAACACTTGCACCATCTTTCCCTTTACACAGGGGAAAAAAGGATTCCAATGCCGCATGTTGATGTGGAGTCTCGGATTCGCTGGAGACCAGATACCTCTAACCTACACCTCTCCCTAATGGCCAACCCATCCTAGGAGTAACACATCTATCACTACTGTCCCAATCGGGATTTGTTCACCACCACTGCATATCTTGCACAGTTCCCTCCGAGACCTGGATCATGTCGGAGAGATTCCCTTGATGCTGCACCCACTGGAACTTCAGGTCCGACTGCAGAGCCTGCATATGCCATCTGGCCTGTCACCAACAGGATGCATGAGGCCCAGCAGCATATAATCATTCTCATTGAATTCCAGTCACGGCTCACGCTGATTAAAAGGGGTGGGCGGCGTGCGCGGGGGGGCGGGGGAAGAATGATATTAAATTAAAAATAATAATAAAAAAAAAACACACCTGCGTTCCCACGCCACTCATCTGCCTCCTCCCATCTCACTGCACGCAGGCACTGGTTCCCACCCTGCCCTGCACCAATCTGATGCTGCTTAGAGCAGCGTCAGGATAGGCTGGGAGCACCTAGCCAGGGCACTCCCAGGCAGACTGGGGGCCTGTGTAGGCTCTCTCTCGAGCCCAGCAACTGTGTTGCTTGGCTGGAGAAAGCCCTGTGCGGATGTGTGTTTGGCCGGCCCTGGAAGGCTGGCCAAACAAACATGTGCTAAGAGGGGGAGTGCTATCCACTCCCTCTCTTTGTTTGCCACCCCGTGACCCCACCCCTTTCCCCAAAAACTATCATAAACATAGTTTATGATCGTTTCTTGGGAAAAGGTTTGCAGCTGCCGCTGCTGGCGGGTCGGGGGTGACCTTCCTCCGCCCATATGGAGGTGTAGTCCCCGCCAAATTCCAGCATTGATGGCTGAAACATCTGTATCATAGCCTGAATATCCTGGACTAGCTGCTCGGGAGCATAAACCCAAAACTGCACTGTGTCCAGAACAGCTCAGATAAAAAGGAGCATCTGAGAGGGAGTCGGGTGTGACTTTGGCACGTTTATAGACCCCAGCTAATGCAGGAGGTCCGCCGTCACCTGGAAGTGGGAGACGATGGCTTGGGGCAATCCTGCCTTTAAAAGGCAGTGGTCGAGATAGATGAAGACTGAAAAACCCCTGATCTCGGAAGGTGAGGTACAACCACCTCCATCACCTTTGTGAACACCCAAGAGGTGCTGGTAAGGCCAAAGGGAAGCACGGCGAACTGAAAATGCTTGTGGCCTACCATGAACCACAAGTAACATCTGTGGGCAGGCAGGGTGTAGATGTGAAAATAAGTGTCCTGCTAGTCCAGCGTTACCATCAAGTCTCCTGGGTCCAAGACATGAGCCAACATGAGCATCTTGATCTTCTCCATTCTTCAGGAAGAGATTGAGGGATCAAAGGTCTAGGATAGAGCAAAGAACTTTGACTGTTTTGGGGACCAGAAAGTAGCAGAAATAGCAACCGCAGCCTACTTCTGGGACTGGAACCACCTTGATGGGTCCCTTGGCTAAGAAAAACACAACTTCCTCATGGAGAAGGGACCAATGATCCTCTATCATCTGATCGTAAGATGGTGGCGTGGACGGAGGAGTAGTCTCAAGCCCCTTCGGACTATCTGCACAACCCACCTGTCTGCAGTGATGTATCAATAGTGGGGCGGATGATGGCAAATCCTGCCACCAACTGGTCCTTGGTGGGCAGAGGCACACTAGGACAGATTAGAGGCTGCTGCAGAGGTAGGGTTAGTGGCATATGACCAGTTTGCTGACCACCTGACCTTCAAGGTTGGTGGGCCGGCACCCTCAGCCATGCAGAGGCTGGGCAGCATGTACAGCACGGTGGCTGGATGGGAATTGGCGCAGTTAGTAACCCCTTCTGTAGCCATAAAAGGGGCAAAAGTTAGACTGGGGAGGACAAGGGGCCACCATGAGGCTCAAGATCCTGGCTGCAGCACGAAAATCCTTTAAGCGCTTGAGTGCCGATTCTGCCTGATCTCCGAAGAGACAGTGCCATCGGAGTGTATGTCCTCGAAGAAGCCTGGACATCCCAGTATAGCCAGACATTCTCAGCCAGGTGTGGCCTCAACGCCCCTGCTGTGGAAACCGCTCTCCCTATCTAGTCTGTCGTGCCAAGTCTGCAATGAAATTTGAACTTTGCTGCATCCCTCCCATCGACAACAGCCTGAGCCTCCTCTGGGACCTGTGGCAGCACTTGCACAACCGTATACCACAGCATGTGGGAATAACAGCCCAAAAGGCATGCAGTGTTCACTGACCACAATGCAAGGCTGGTAGAATAAAACATCTTCTTCCCAAATGATTTCAACCTTTTGGATTCCCTATCCAGGGGAGTTGTATGGAAAGTGGCGTGGGTGGTAGAGGCTCGGACCACCAAGCTCTGAGGGGTGGGGTGCTGTGTCAGGAAGCTTGGGCACCGGCGTGCAGGTCGATGGCGGTAGGCAAATATCCTGTTCACAGGAGCCCCTGTGATGGGTTTGCACCAGGTACTTAGTAGGAGTTCAGTGGGGTCATCACTGAATGAGAGCAGTGGTTCTGAGGACAAACACATGAGGTGCAGATCTGTCACAGACATCACCTGATGACAGGGCTTGAAATCAGTCTTCCTATGAAAACTTCCCTGGACGCACAAGGCAAAAATGTCTCCCAAAAAGCTTAACAAAAGTAAAAAAAAAAGACCAGTCAAAAAATGACTATGAAGTAGGTCTCTTCAGATCAGCACTGGTTGGCATGGAAAGAAGAGAACTGACGTCCGCGAGCCCGAGTGGCTCCTATATAGGACCTACAATGTAATTTCCGCCACAGACGACGCGACTGACGGACACGCAGCCGGTCAATACCACGTACCTGGGCACAGGGGTCCTGCTTACAAAATGCTTCCGGAACCATTCTGACACCAGGGGAGGGATGGGGGGGGGGGGGGGTGGTGAATTCAAAAGGAGGAAATCTACAGCTAGAAGTCTCTATAAGATGCAGCTATCACTGTTTTGTATATCAGTTGTAAAACAATAAGGTCACGCAGCACGATGATCAACACGCTAGCTCTATTACTGGATTCCCATGTTACTAAATTTTTAGATCCTGGCAAGCAATTACATATTTGAGCCCCAGTTTCCATTAATTCTCAAGATTTGAAGTGCTTAAAAGTAGACTAAAAATGGCTTTTAAAATCAGTTACATGCGTCATTCAAATATCAACTGCTGCTAGAGAAAATATGTGCAATTTGATAAAATTGAAACAAACGTTTTTGTTAAGTGACCATGTCTGATCCAGAGTTAACAGTTCCATTAATTAATTAAGGATACGGTATAAACCTTAAATGTCACCATCTATCCGGAAAAGAAAAGTAGTATTTAAATGAACGTTGAGCATTTAGATAAGTAATACAAATCATCACTTACATATTATTTTATTTATGATGTTGAGGCTGAATCTCCATTCGTCCATTTTTAAAGTGCAAAGCTTCTTATACCATACTCACAAATTACAATCTCCTTCATAGTACGCCTCTTCGCATGCACCACCTTTCCTAGAAGATCCTACACTTGCCACATTAGGTCACCATGCACTAAAATACTACTGTGATAATGAACACCCTTTAACATTTCATCCTTAGGTGTCTGTCTCAAAAGGGAATACTTACTTCCATTAATGTATAATTCTTTTTCCACAACAGTAAGAAGTATGTAGTGAAACAATGTTGTTTTTGCATTAGTTTGCATCTGGCCATCAAATGATATCAGGATACATTTGGGTCTGTCTGGCCTCTAATTGAAATGCTCACTGCTCATCTGTTTGCCAGAATAAATATTTCCCTCATGAAAAGAAGACAACACAATGCTATCTTTAGGTGTGGCATGCCCTCCATGGAAGGCTGCCATTAACTGTAAAGAGATAAAATTGTTAACACTTTCACAAGGCCTTCACCAATACTTGACCTCTGCTAATTGGCTCACCCCTGAAAAAAAAAAAAATATATATATATATATATAAATATATATATATATATATATATATATGGAAAATGTCACTTACCCAGTGTACATCTGTTCGTGGCATGGGACGCTGCAGATTCACATGGTTTGCACATCCCGCCATCTAGTATTGGGCTCGGAGTGTTACAAGTTGTTTTTTTCGAAGAAGTCTTTTCGAGTCACGAGATCGAGGGACTCCTCCCCTTTCGGCTCCATTGCGCATGGGCGTCGACTCCATCTTAGATTGTTTTCCCCGCAGAGGGTGAGGTAGGAGTTGTGTATTATAGTAATAGTGCCCATGCAATGGAGTAAATATGTATGTACATAATGTGGTTTAAAGTGATATATTTACAAATTTACAAATGTTCAAGATCAACTTCGAAACGGCTACAGGCTCCCGGGGAGGCGGTGGGCGCATGTGAATCTGCAGCGTCCCATGCCACGAACAGATGTACACTGGGTAAGTGACATTTTCCGTTTGATGGCATGTGTAGCTGCAGATACACATGCTTTGCATAGACTAGTAAGCAGTTATCTCCCCAAAAGCGGTGGTTCAGCCTGTAGGAGTTGGAAGTTGTTTGAAATAAAGTTCGTAGTACTGCTTGTCCTACTGTGGCTTGTTGTGCTGTTAACACATCCACGCAGTAGTGTTTGGTAAACGTATGAGGCGTAGACCATGTGGCTGCCTTACATATTTCAGTCATTGGAATGTTTCCTAGAAAGGCCATGGTAGCACCTTTCTTTCTAGTTGAGTGTGCTTTTGGTGTTATAGCCAGTTCTCTTTTTGCTTCGAGATAACAGGTTTGAATGCATTTAACTATCCATCTAGCAATGCCTTGTTTGGATATTGGGTTTCCTGTATGAGGTTTTTGGAAAGCAACGAACATTTGTTTCATTTTTCAAATTTGTTTTTTTCTGTCAATGTAGTACATTAACGCTCTTTTGATGTCTAATGTATGTAGTGCTCTTTCAGCTACAGAATCTGGCTCTGGAAAGAACACTGGTAGTTGTACTGTTTGATTCAAGTGGAACGGTGATATGACTTTTGGTAAGAACTTAGGATTTGTTCGTAAAACTACTTTATGCTTGTGTATTTGAATAAATGGTTCTTGTATGGTAAATGCTTGTATCTCACTTACTCTTCTTAGAGACGTGATGGCAATTAGAAATGCTACTTTCCATGTTAAGTATTGTATTTCACATGAGTGCATGGGTTCAAACGGTGGACCCAGGAGTCGTGTTAAGACAATGTTAAGGTTCCACGAAGGAACTGGTGGCGTCCTTGGTGGGATAATTCTTTTCAGACCCTCCATAAAAGCTTTTATGACTGGGATCTTAAATAGTGACGTTGAATGCGTAATTTTCAGATAAGCTGAAATAGCGGTGAGATGAATTTTAATAGATGAAAAAGCTAGCTTTGACTTTTGTAAGTGCAGTAGGTAGCTGACGATGTGTTTAGCAGATGCGTGTAAGGGTTGTATTTGTTTATTATGGCAGTAATAAACAAATATTTTCCATTTATTTGCATAGCAATGTCTTGTGGTTGGTTTCCTAGCTTGTTTTATGACCTCCATACATTCTTGTGTGAGGTCCAGATGTCCGAATTCTAAGACTTCAGGAGCCAAATTTCTAGATTAATGGATGTTGGATTTGGGTGTCTGATCTGTTGTTTGTGTTGGGTTAACAGATCTGGTCTGTTTGGTAGTTTGACATGAGGCACTACTGAGAGGTCTAGTAGTGTTGTATACCAAGGTTGTCTTGCCCAAGTTGGTGCTATTAGTATGAGTTTGAGTTTATTTTGACTCAATTTGTTTACCAGATATGGAAGGAGTGGGAGAGGGAGAAAAGCGTATGCAAATATCCCTGACCAACTCATCCATAATGCATTGCCCTACGACTGATCCTGTGGGTATCTGGATGTGAAGTTTTGGCATTTTGCGTTTTCTTTTGTTGCAAATAGGTCTATTTGTGGTGTTCCCCATCTTTGGAAGTAGGTGTATATTATTTGGGGGTGAATCTCCCATTCGTGGATCTGCTGGTGATCTCGAAAGAGAGATTGTCTGCTAACTGATTCTGAATCCCTGGAATATACTGTGCTATTAGGCGAATGCGGTTGTGAATCGCCCAATGCCATATTTTTTGTGCCAGGAGACACAACTGTGTTGAGTGTGTTCCTCCTTGTTTGTTCAGATTATACATCGTTGTCATGTTGTCTGTCTTGACAAGAATGTGTTTGTGTCTTATTATAGGTTGAAATGCTTTCAACGCTAGAAACACTGCCAGTAGTTCTAAGTGATTTATGTGAAAAAGTCTCTGCTGAGAGTCCCATTGTCCTTGGATGCTGTGTTGGTTGAGGTGTGCTCCCCACCCTATCATGGAGGCATCTGTCGTTATTACGTATTGAGGCACTGGGTCTTGGAAAGGTCGCCCTTGGTTTAAATTTATATTGTTCCACCATTGAAGCGAGGTGTATGTTTGGCGGTCTATCAACACTAGATCTAGAAGTTGACCCTGTGCCTGTGACCATTGTGATGGTAGGCACTGTTGTAAGGGCCGCATGTGCAATCTTGCGTTTGGGACAATGGCTATGCATGAGGACATCATGCCTAGTAGTTTCATCACCATCTTGACTTGTATCTTTTGTTTTGGATACATGGCCTGTATTACATTGTGAAATGCCTGTACCCTTTGCGGACTTGGAGTGGCAATCCCTTTTATTGTGTTGATTGTCGCCCCCAAGTATTGCTGTGTTTGACACGGCTGAAAGTGTGACTTTGTGTAGTTGAGCGAGAAACCTAGTTTGTGGAGGGTTTCTATGACATACTTTGTGTGTTGTGTACACTGTTCTTGCGAGTTGGTTTTGATTAACCAATCGTCTAGGTACGGGAACACATGTATTTGCTGCCTTCGGATATGAGCAGCTATTACTGCCAGGCATTTTGTAAAAACTCTTGGCGCAGTTGTTATCCCAAATGGCAACACCTTGAATTGGTAATGTACCCCTTGGAATACAAACCTTAAGTACTTTCTGTGTGAAGGATGTATCGGTATATGGAAGTATGCATCCTTTAGGTCTAGTGTTGTCATGTAGTCTTGTTGTTTGAGCAGTGGGATTACGTCCTGTAATGTCACCATGTGAAAGTGATCTGATTTGATGAAGGTATTTAATATTCTGAGATCTAAAATGGGTCTTAGAGTCTTGTCCTTTTTGGGTATGAGAAAGTACAGAGAGTAAACTCCTGTTCGTTTTTGTTGAATTGGTACTAATTCTATTGCTCCCTTTTGTATCAACGCTTGGACCTCTAGTCCTAAAAGATCCATGTGTTGTTTTGACATATTGTGTGTTTTCGGTGGGACGTTTGGAGGGAATTTGAGAAATTCTATGCAATAACCATGCTGGATAATTGCTAGGACCCAAGTGTCTGTTATTTCCTCCCAATGTTTGTAAAACTTGATTAGTCTCCCCCCCACAGGTGTTAGGTGTTGGGGATTTGTGACGTGGAAGTCACTGCTTGTTTTGAGGAGTTTTGGGACTTTGGAACTTCCCTCTACTCTTTTGGAATTGTCCCCCTCTATATTGTCCCCGAAAACTTCCCCGCTGATATTGGCTCTGATAAGTGGGCCTTGTTTGTGAGGTTGTGGGTTCTGTAGTTTGTCCTCGAAACCCCCCTCTAGACTGCGTTTTGCGAAATGTGCCTCTGCTCTGTGGGGAGTAGAGTGCGCCCATGGCTTTGGCAGTATCAGTGTCTTTTTTATGTTTTTCGATAGTAGTGTCCACCTCCGGCCAAAACAACTGCTGTCTGTTAAAAGGCATATTAAGCACAGCTTTTTGTATTTCCGGCTTGAATCCTGACGTACGCAACCATGCGTGTCTCCTTATGGTTACTGCTGTATTTACTGTCCTAGCAGCTGTATCTGCTGCATCCATTGTTGACCGTATCTGATTATTTGAGATACTTTGTCCTTCCTCCACCACTTGTTGTGCCCTCTTCTGGAACTCCTAAGTGTTCAATGAAATGTTGCATTTCGGCCCAATGAGCCCTATCATATCTTGCCAGCAGTGCCTGTGAGTTGGCAATACTCCATTGGTTGGCAGCTTGTGCTGCAACCCTTTTCCCCGCAGCTTCGAACTTGCGACTCTCCTTGTCTGGAGGTGGTGCGTCTCCTGAGGTGTGAGAGCTTGCTCTTTTGCAAGCTGCCCCTACTACCACAGAGTCTGGTGTTAATTGCTGCGTGATATATACAGGGTCTGTTGGCGGTGGCTTGTACTTTTTTCCTACTCTTGGAGTTATTGCCCTGCCCTTCACAGGCTCCTGAAACACCTGTTTGGATTGTTTTAGCATTCCAGGTAGCATAGGTAAGCTTTGGTATTGTCTATGAGTCGAGGATAGTGTATTAAACAAAAAGTCATCCTCAATCGGTTCTGCGTGCAAGGTGATGTTATGAAATGCAGCTGCTCTTGACACCACCTGTGTATAAGCTGTACTGTCCTCAGGTGGCGACGGCCTAGTCTGGGCTGTTATCTGACTCTGGCGCATCATAAAGATCCCATGCGTCGGGATCATCTTGACTCATTCCAGTATGAGTTGGGGATTGCATCAGTGGTGGAGTAGCTACCGGTGATGTGTGCGTTGATGGTGGTGGGGATGGTGGCGGTGTTGTTTGTTTTGCCACCTTTGCCTGTGGCTGATTGTCCTTTTCTTGAAAGGCAAGTCTTCTTTTCATCCTAATTGGGGGAAGAGTACTTATCTTCCCTGTGTCCTTTTGGATGTGGAGCCTTCTCTGAGTGTAGTCTGGCTCCATTGACTGTAGTTCTTGTCCGAACTTATGTCCTTGCATTTGGGAGGACAGTCCCTGTTCCTCTGTGTAGGAACCTGATTTCGGTTCAGAGGCTGGATGTTTCGGAATGGAAATCTTTTCGGTAGCCTTTTTCGGCTCCGACGACACCTTTATTTTGGCGTCCCGGTCTCTCGGTGCCGACTTGTTTCGGTGCCGCCCTCTCTGTGTCGAACTTGCTCGGTCCCACTGTCTCGGGCTCGAGTTTGCTGTGTGCCGGTATCTCGACCGGAGTCGGATGACTTCGACACATGCGTGCCCTTTTTCGGTGCCGATGGTCGATCAGCTATTTTTCGGGTTAAGCCATGGCCTGCTGGCGGTGGCGTCCCGTGGGCTTTTGTGTCCTTCTCGTGAGTTTTGTGTGTCGACGTCTTACTCACGGTTTTAGGCATCTCTTCGGGATCGAGCTCTTCTGAGTCCGAGTCCTGGATGGAGATGGTTTCTTCTTCCTCCTCCAAGTCTCTTCGTCCTGTCGGCGCCGACGCCATTTGCAGTCTTCTTGCTCTTCGGTCTCTTAGTGTCTTCCTCGACCGAAACGCTCGACAGGCTTCTCAAGTATCTTCCTTGTGTTCTGGAGACAAACACAAGTTACAGACCAGGTGCTGATCTGTATACGGATACTTGTTGTGGCATTTGGGGCAGAAGCGGAATGGGGTCCGTTCCATCAGCCTTGAAGAGACACGTGGTCGGGCCGACCAGGCCCCGACGGGGGATTGAAAAAACCCGAAGGGCCAATGGAGCTCTTCAAAAGTCGGTGTTGATCTGTTGTAACTAACCCGATACCGAACGCAAACAGTACCGTCGAATTTTCCGAGATTCTAACTATCTTTCCGAACCGAAACACGGAGCAAAAAGGAACACGTCCGAACCCGATGGCGGAAAAAAAACAATCTAAGATGGAGTCGACGCCCATGCGCAATGGAGCCGAAAGGGGAGGAGTCCCTCGATCTCGTGACTCGAAAAGACTTCTTCGAAAAAAACAACTTGTAACACTCCGAGCCCAACACTAGATGGCGGGATGTGCAAAGCATGTGTATCTGCAGCTACACATGCCATCGAACATATATATATTGGGCTCGGAGTGTTACAAGTTGTTTTTCTTCGAAGAAGTCTTTTCGAGTCACGAGACCGAGGGACTTCTCCCTTTTCGGCTCCATTGCGCATGGGCGTCGACTCCATCTTAGATTGTTTTTCCCGCAGAGGGTGAGGTCGGAGTTGTGTATATAGTAATAGTGGCCATGCAATGGAGTAAGTATGTATGTACATAATGTGTCTAAAAGGGATTTATATTTACAAATTTACAATTTTTATCAACATCTAATATATATATATATATATATATATATATATATATATATATATATATATATGTAATATTCATCAATTTATAACGGCTACAGGCTCCCGGGGAGGCGGGAGGGCGCATGTGAATCTGCAGCGTCTCAGGCCACGAACAGATGTACACTGGGTAAGTGACATTTTCCGTTCGATGGCATGTATAGCTGCAGATACACATGCTGTGCATAGACTAGTAAGCAGTTATCTCCCCAAAAGCGGTGGTTTAGCCTGTAGGAGTTAAAGTTGTTTGAAATAATGTTCGTAATACTGCCTGTCCTACTGTGGCTTGTTGTGTTGTTAACACATCCACACAGTAATGTTTTGTGAATGTATGAGGCGTAGACCATGTGGCTGCCTTACAGATTTCTGTCTTAGGTATATTTCCTAGAAAGGCCATTGTGGCGCCTTTCTTTCTAGTGGAGTGTGACTTCGGTGTAATCGGCAGTTCTCTCTTTGCTTTAACATAGCAAGTTTGAATACACTTAACTATCCATCTGGCAATGCCTTGTTTGCATATTGTATTTCCTGGATGAGGTTTTTGAAAGGCTACAAACAATTGTTTTGCGAAATTGTTTTGTCCTATCAATGTAATACATTAGTGCCATTTTGATGTCTAATGTATGTAATGCTCTTTCGGCTACTGAGTCTGGTTGTGGAAAAAAGACTGGGAGTTCCACAGTTTGATTTAGGTGGAACGGTGATATAACTTTTGGTAACAATTTGGGGTTTGTGCGTAAAACCACTTTATGTTTGTGTATTTGTATAAAGGGTTCTTGTATGGTAAATGCTTGTATTTCACTTACTCTTCTAAGAGATGTGATAGCTATTAGGAAGGCTACCTTCCAGGTTAAGTATTGCATCTCACAAGAGTGCATGGGTTCAAATGGTGGACCCATGAGTCGTGTTAATACAATATTGAGGTTCCATGAGGGAACTGGTGGTGTTCTTGGAGGTATGATTCTCTTTAGACCCTCCATAAATGCTTTTATGACTGGGATTCTAAAGAGTGATGTTGAATGTGTAATCTGCAGATAGGCAGATATTGCTGTGAGATGTATTTTAATGGACGAAAAAGCTAGCTTTGATTTTTGTAAGTGTAATAAGTAGCTTACAATGTTTTTTGTGGACGCATGTAGTGGTTGAATTTGATTATTATGGCAGTAATAAACAAATCTTTTCCATTTATTTGCGTAACAATGTCTTGTAGTAGGTTTCCTAGCTTGTTTAATGACCTCCATACATTCTTGTGTAAGGTCTAAATGTCCAAATTCTAAGACTTCAGGAGCCAGATTGCTAGATTGAGCGATGCTGGATTCGGGTGTCTGATCTGTTGTTTGTGTTGAGTTAACAGATCTTGTCTGTGTGGTAGTTTTATATGAGGTACTACTGACAGATCTAGTAGTGTCGTGTACCATGGTTGGCGAGCCCAAGTTGGTGCTATTAGTATTAGTTTGAGTTTGTTTTGACTCAATTTGTTTACTAGATACGGAAGGAGTGGGAGAGGGGGAAAAGTGTAAGCAAATATCCCTGACCAACTCATCCATAACGCATTGCTCTTGGAGCGAGGGTGTGGGTACCTGGACGCGAAGTTTTGGCATTTTGCATTTTCTTTTGTTGCAAATAGGTCTATTAGTGGTGTTCCCCAGTTTTGAAAGTAAGTTTGTAGTATCTGGGGATGAATTTCCCATTTGTGGATTTGTTGGTGATCTTGACTGAGATTGTCGGCTAACTGGTTTTGAATTCCTGGGATGTACTGTGCTATTAGGCGAATGTGATTGTGAATCGCCCAATGCCAAATCTTTTGTGCTAAGAGACACAGCTGTGATGAGTGTGTCCCTCCCTGTTTGTTTATGTAATACATTGTTGTCATTTGTCTGTTTTGACAAGAATGTGTTTGTGTGCTATTAATGGTTGAAATGCTTTCAATGCTAGAAACACTGCTAGTAGTTCTAGATGATTTATATGAAGCTGGCTTTGTTGAGCGTCCCATTGTCCCTGTATGCTGTGCTGGTTGAGGTGTGCTCCCCACCCTATCATGGAAGCATCTGTTGTAATCACGTATTGAGGCACAGGGTCTTGGAATGGCCGCCCTTGCTTTAAATTTAGAGTATTCCACCATTGAAGCGAGGAGTATGTTTGGCGGTCTATCAACACTAGATCTTGAAGTTGACCCTGTGCTTGTGTCCATTGTGTTGCTAGGCACTGTTGTAAGGGCCGCATGTGTAGTCTTGCGTTTGGGACAATGGCTATGCATGAAGACATCATGCCTAGAAGTTTTATCACAAACCTTACTTGATAGTGTTGGTTTGGGTGCATGTTTAGTATTACGTTTTGGAATGCTTGTACCCTTTGTGGACTTGGAGTGGCAATCCCTTTTTGTGTGTTGATTGTTGCTCCTAAGTATTGTTGTATTTGACACGGTTGTAAATGTGATTTTTGGTAGTTTATTGAGAACCCTAGCTTGTGAAGGGTTTCTAAGACGTATTTTGTGTGTTGAAGACACTGTTGCTGAGTGCTGGTTTTTATTAACCAATCGTCTAGGTAAGGGAATACGTGTATGTGCTGTCTCCTGACATGTGCAGATACTACCGCAAGGCAGTTCGTGAATACTCTTGGTGCTGTTGTTATCCCAAACTGTAACACTTTGAATTGGTAATGTACTCCTTGGATTACAAACCTTAAGTATTTCCTGTGGGAAGGATGTATGGGAATGTGGAAGTAAGCATCCTTGAGATCTAATGTTGAAATGTAGTCCTGTTGTTTGAGCAAGGGAATCACGTCTTGAAGTGTCACCATGTGAAAGTGATTTGATTTGATGTAAAGATTTAGTGTTCTGAGATCTAAGATGGGTCTCAGTGTTTTGTCCTTTTTTGGTATTAGGAAATACAGGGAGTAAACACCTGTTCCTTTCTGATGGATGGGTACTAATTCTATTGCCTCTTTTTGTAACAACGCTTGGACTTCTAGTTGTAATAGATCCAATTGCTGTTTGGACATGTTGTGAGCTTTTGGAGGCACATTTGGTGGTAATTGTAGGAATTCTATGCAATAACCATGTTGGATAATGGCTAGGACCCACGAGTCCGTAGTAATGTGTTTCCAATTTTGGTAATAATCTGTGAGTCTCCCCCCAACTGGTGTTATGTGTTGGGGATTTGTGACGGAGTCACTGTTTAGTTTGTGGGGTTTTTGGGCTTTGGAATTTCCCTCTTGTTTTAGGGAACTGTCCACCCCTATATTGTCCCCGAAAGCCTCCTCTTTGGTATTGGTCCTGGTATGTGGGTCTAGCCTGTGAGGTAGAAGGCTCTGTGCTTTGGGCCCGAAACCCTCCTCTAAAGTGTGGCTTCCTAAAGGTGCCTCTGCTGTGTGGAGAGTAGAGCGCGCCCATGGCTTTGGCCGTATCAGTGTCTTTCTTTAGCTTTTCTATAGCTGTGTCCACCTACGGCCCAAACAATTGTTGTCCATTAAAAGGCATATTCAGTACAGCCTGCTGGATCTCTGGCTTAAATCCGGAGGTGCGTAGCCATGCGTGTCTCCGAATGGTGACCGCTGTGTTTACTGTTCTGGCGGCTGTGTCTGCTGAGTCCATAGTCGATCTTATTTGGTTGTTGGAGATACTCTGGCCTTCCTCCACAACCTGTTGGGCACGCTTCTGAAACTCTTTGGGAAGGTGTTCAATGAAATGTTGCATTTCATCCCAATGTGCCCTGTCGTATCTTGCCAATAAAGCTTGCGAATTGGCAATTCTGCATTGATTGGCTGCCTGTGCTGCCACCCTTTTCCCTGCTGCATCGAACTTTTGACTTTCCTTGTCGGGTGGTGGTGCATCCCCAGAAGTCTGTGAGTTTGCCCTTTTCCGGGCTGCTCCTACTACCACGGAGTCAGGAGTTAGCTGTTGCGTTATGTACACAGGGTCCATAGGGGGAGGTTTGTACTTCTTCTCCACCCTAGGTGTGATGGCTCTGCCTTTGACGGGGTCTTGAAACACCTGTTTAGCGTGTTTAAACATGCCTGGAAACATAGGCAAACTTTGGTATTGGCTATGTGTTGATGACAGGGTATTGAATAAAAAGTCATCCTCTATAGGCTCGGAATGCAGTGCTACGTTATGAAAAGTAGCTGCCCTGGAGACCACCTGCATGTAAGCAGTACTGTCGTCTGGTGGTGATGGTCTTGCCAGGTAACAATCCGGACTATTATCAGATACTGGTGCATCGTACAGATCCCATGCATCTGGGTCATCTTGGCTCATCCATGTGTGCATTGGTGATTGCATCATTGGGGGTATTGCAATTGGGGACAGTTGTGGTGAGTGCGATGGTGATGGCTGTGGTGAAAAACGTGGTGGTGTTTTTTCTTTAGCCACGTTTGCTTTTGGCTGTTTTTTTTTTCCTGGAAAGCTAGTTTCCGCTTCATTTTAATTGAGAGAAGAGTTCTTATTTTCCCTGTGTCCTTCTGTATATGGAGCCTCCTCTGTGTATAGTCTGGGTCTCCCATCTCAAGTTCTTGTCCAAATTTATGGCCTTGTAGTTGTGAGGAAAGGCCTTGTTCGTCGATATAGGAGCTTTGTTTTGGCTCAGAGGCTGGATGTTTCGGCATTGAAACCTTTTCAGCAGTCTTCTTCGGCTCCGAAGCAACTTTTTTAGTTTTCGGGGTGCCGATCTCTCGGTGCCGAGTTTGTTCGGAGCCGGTCTCTCGGTGCTGAGTTTGGTCGGAGCCGGTATCTCGACCGGAGTCAGATGTCTTTGGCTGGTGTGTGCCCTTTTTCGGTGCCGATGCTTGGTCACTGTGCTTACGGGTAAAGCCATGGCCTGTTGGCGGTGGCGTCCCCTGGGCTTTCATAATTTGAGTGAGTTTTGGCCGGGGCTGTTTTACTCACGGTTTGTTGCCTCGCCGGCTGCTCACTCTTTGGCTCGTCCGAGTCCGAATCAGGAATGGAGAATATCTCCTCTTCTTCGACGTCTGGGTGTCCAGCTGGCGTCGACGCCATTTGAAGCCTTCGAGCTCTCCGGTCCGGTAGCGTCTTCTTCGACCGAAATGCCCGACAGGCCTCGCAGGTATCCTCTTTGTGTTCGGGGGACAAACACAAATTACAGACCAAATGCTGGTCTGTATAAGGACACTTAGCGTGGCATTCGGGACAGAAGCGGAATGGGGTCTGTTCCATGAGCCTTGAAGACGCATGCGGTCGGGCCGATGAGGCCCCGCCGGGGAGTGGAAGCCCTGAAGGGCTGCCGGAGCTCTTTTCTTCGGTGTCGATGTGCTATTACTAACCCGATATCGAGCGCAAACAATACCGTCTAATTTTCCAATTGTTAACTAACTTTTCCGAACCAAAACACGGAGCGAAGAGGAACACGTCCGAACCCGATGGTGGAAAGAAAACAACCTAAGATGGAGTCGACGCCAGGGGAGGAGTCCCTCGGTCTCGTGACTCGAAAAGACTTCTTCGAAGAAAAACAACTTGTAACAATCCGAGCTTATATATATATATATATATATATATATATATATATATATATATATATACACACACACATACACACACACACACACTACATATTACCTAGTTAGGACCATATTTCCTGAAAAAGCATTTTTTGGCTTGCCTATATCTTTGGCAACATATGAGGAATCTTTGCAAAGCTTTCCCAAAAAAAGTGCTCTGGTTGTTCTTGCTGTGAACGGGGATACGTTAAGCGGGGGGCGAGAAAAAGAGGGGGGATGGGGAGGGGGGGGGGGGGGGGTAGTGGGTGGGAGCCGGGTGTCAAAAAAGTTGTGTTTACCGTGTTAATTCCCACAGGACCTTTGAACACGACTACTGCCCGAACTACTTAACGGAATTACACCAAATTTGGCAGAAAGCTAGCTTTCGGTACGCAAACTACACTTTTGTGTATTTAGTGTAAATCCGCCCAGTAGTTTTTGAGATATTAAAGGGAAAATACGTTTGTATATCTAGGGACATTGATCCTTTACAAAGTACAAGCTCATGTAGGGATATATATATATATATATATATATATATATATATATATATATATATATATATATATATATAATGGAAGGCCTCTGCTATTATCACCCTAGCAGCACTACAGTGCTATTTCACAACAATGACTGCATCTATATTTCAATTAAATATACAATATTTGCACCAACTGGATTCCTGATTCATCTTACAAGAAGGAAGCCAAAAGGTACCATTGAATACTCGTAGCCCCCCATGACAAACAGATAAATGCAGACAGCTAATATTATTTAAACAAATCACACCACAATGCTATTTACAGTCAGCATTATATTTTTTCTATAATTTCTGCAAGGCTGTTGCTATCAAGTAGGCTGATAGTATGGCTGTGTGCTTACATTAGAGTAGCTGACTCAAGCTGCAGTAATTCATTGTCTCCATCTTTCCAGTCAAATTTCTGGGCAGTGCCAACTGACGAAGAATGGACACAATCTGAGGGGGTCTGCACCTTGGGGGGTTACATTTGACAACAAGTTGTCCACTGAAAGTCACATGAATAAACTTCTAGCGCATTCTTTTCACTACTCAGGGGTCTCTGGAATTTCCTTCCACTGTTGCCTTCCACCGCAAAAACTCTGATTGTACGTAGTGTTATTTTAAGCAGGTTAGCCTATGGTAATACCCTCCTGCTAGGAGCACTGGAATTCCTGTTAAAAAGACTACACAGAATCCAAGTCTCTGCTGTCAACCTGGCATAGATCATCAGCTTCTAAGGCATTGAAGAATTTTCACTTGTTACCATTGAGACCAAGAACAGTTTTTTAAATTATCATTTATTGTTTTTAAAGCACAACAGAGTTATGGCCCAGTGCCCCTGCAAAACAGAACAATGTTCTCCAGAGAGATGCCTTAGCTCCTCAATAGCTAATATTGTCGGTATTGCTAAATTCAGGAAGACAAGACAAGGTAGGTGAGCTTTTCTGGTCAGAGCAGGCCAGCTCTGGAATCAGCTACATGCCTCCGTTAGATCCTTGTCTGATCTACTACACTTTGGAAAAGTCCTGGAAACTTGGCTTTTTCCTAAATAACCACCTCCTTACATCATATGACTTTATAGCTGCAGTGGTCTTCTCCTTAGTCATGGTAGAGGCTTAGCAGCAGGATAACAGTACGATGACAGTGTGCTCTATAAATACTATAAATGAATAAATTAAACGATTTCAAAGCTAACATAAATGATGAGCTTCAGTCACATTAGACAGGATGGCTTGAAAACAACCAAGAAGTAAACCAGTATTTGGATATGCCACAAACTACGCAAATGGTAATGGGTGTTTGCAAAGGGCAAGTTCTCCATACACACCAAAATCCGAGGGCTTTTCCTGCTGATATTTGCCCTAAGCCACTCCATATGCTTTTTGGCTTCCAAATTGTAAAGTGTTGTTTCCTCAAGGTAGCCAGACGTCTGAAGAGAAGGTAGGAAGATGGACATCACAGTTGAGACACAGTTTGTAGAAAGCATGAGAGACTGGCTAGTGCAGCAATCCTATCTGGATATACAGATCAACAAAAATGGCCTATATCACTTATTTATTCAAGCCAGAAAATAAGGTGAGCATAAAGTCAATATGTGAAAACAGTCTGAGGCTAAACCTTCCAGTACAGCAGATCAATCAATCATATATTTGTATAGCGTGGCTCATCACCCCAGGGGTGGCAGGAGGGGCTTCAAAGCTCTGGTGGGAGGACGTGAATCAGTTGAAAAACCAGGTCTTGAGATCCTTCCTGAACTGAACCACTGAGGGGGACTACCTAAGGTGAAGCAGCAGCGTGTTCCAGGTCTGCGCAGTGAGGTAGGAGAAAGATCTTCCACCAGCCGTGCTCTTCCGGGTCCTAGGGATGGTGGTGAGGGCCAGTTGGGCGGAGCAGAGTTACTTGTGGGGTGGGTAGGAGAGGCGGTGGTTGAGGTAGGCAGTGGATGTCAAGGATGAGTCTGGCCGCGTGTTCCGTATTCTCTGGAGTCTTATTTGAAGTTTCTTGTTAAGGCCGGTGTAGAGTGCATTGCCGTGGTAAAGTTTGCTGCTGTCGAGTGCATGGGTGACTGTCCTCCTCACATTGATGGGAATCCACCTGAAAATCTTCCAGAGCAGGTGGAATATGTGGAAGCACGAGGATGAGATGGCGCTGGCTTGGCAGGCCATAGACAGCAAGGAGTCAAGAATGATGCCGAAGTTGCGTGCGTGGTCAGTGGGAGATGGGGCAGTTTTGAGGGCAGTAGGCCACCAGGAGTTGTCCCAGGCAGTAGGGGTGGGGCCAGGATGAGGCTCTACATCTTATCGGAGTTGAACTTGAGGCAGTAGTCTTTCATCCAGTCAGCGACTGCCTTCATTCAGTTGTGAAAGTTGCCTTTGGTTGTTGATGGTTTTTCAGTGAGGGAAAGAATTAGCTGTGTGTCGTCGGTGTATGGGACTATGTAGAACCCAGGGTATCTGACGATCTTGGTGAGCAGGGTCATGTAGACATTGAAGGGGGTGGAGCTCAGAGAGGAGTTTTGAGGTGAAATGTGGAAGCCTGACTCTCTGGGTTAGGCCAGTGAGGACGGAGCAGATCCATTCCCAGGCTTTGCTGTGGGTGCCGGCATTGTTTAGTCTGGTGCATAAAGCGGTGTGGGAGACAGTATCAAACGTGGTGGAGAAGTGGAAGAGGAAGTGGGCAGCTGTTTCGCCATGGTCCAAAAGGGTGCGGATGTCGTATGTGGCTGCTAGATGTGCTGTTTCAGTGCTGTGGTTACTTCTGAATCCAGATTGGGAGGGATCTAAGATGTGGTTTGTCTCGAACTTGGTGAGCTGGGTGTTGATCACTTTTTCCATTACCTTGGCTGAGAAAGGGAGCAGTGTTATCAGTCTGTAGTTTTTGAGCTCTGTCAGGTCTGCGGAGGGCTTCTTAAATAGGGGGTTTATCTCTGAGTGTTTCCAGTCATCCTGAAAGGTGGCAATCTCCATGGAGCGGTTGATGGTACAGCATAGTTCAGGGGGCGATGGTGGCGCCAGCTCGGCTGAAGATGTGGTGGGGGCAGGGGCCGAGGGAACCCGGAGTAGACAGAACTAGTGAGCTTCAGAGTGTCCTCTTGGGTGAGGAGGGTCCAGTGGTTCAGGGTCGATGGGGGGTTGGAGTCCATGGTGGTGCTGGTGGACGGGGTGGGAGGGGCTTGGGTGGGGGGGGGTTAGGGGTGAGGGGGGCAGGTCTTGGCTTCTGAATCCTTCGCAGAGGTCCTGGATTTTTTGGTGAAAGAAGGTGGTGAGGTTGTCACAGAGGTCTTGGGAAGGGGGGGGGGGGGGGTGGTTTCCTTGCTGTTGTGTGTGCTGGTGTTGATGCGCTCCTGAATGACTAATTTTCTAGCTGATCTTATGAGCCAGTGGTGCGATGTGATGGCTTCTTTGAAGACTTTTTGGTCTGTCATGATCTTGCTGTGTCTCCACTTTCTCTCATCTACCAGTGTGCTTTGATTCGTGGAGGTCAGGGGAGAACCCGCTGGGTTTCCTATGTGTTGATTGCCGGTGGGTTTTCTTAGGGAGGGGGGGGGGGAAATAGGAGTTTGGCACAGTCGGCGATCCATTGGTGGAGGATGTGGGCCAAGGCGTTGGCATCCATGGTGGGGAGTGGCGGAGTGCATCGGTGAGCTGGGCTTCGGGGACCTTGCTCCAGTTTCTGCAGGGAGGGCGGTGGGTGTGATGGCATTCGGTGGTCTTGGTGAAGGAAATATGGATGCATTGGTGGTTGGTTCAGTGGAGTTCAGAGGTGTGTGCGAGGAGATGTTTCCGGTAGAGAAGACTGGGTCCAGGGTGCAGAGTGTAGGAAACACCCTCCCCGCCTGAAGAACACCAACTATATGATCACAAGTGCTTCTAACCTACAACCACCCTAGACGTCTCTTTCCGGCACCACTAGCACGGGCACCCTCACTTCTACTTGCCACAATAGAAAATGCAACACAATATGGTTGCAGCATCTGCAACCTAGCTATGGTTTCTGCAGGTGCACTCACTGTGACACAACACAACAAAAAAGCTTTAAAGTAGGAAACTCCTTTGAATTAAAATGTATTTCATAAAAGGTTCCTGCAAGTTCCCTTGCTACACATTCCATTGTGTTTTCAGTGGAAGATGGGGGTGTCATCCCTTAAAAGACAGACAAACTCACACTTCTCCACTACTGAATAATGCTGCAGGCAAGTTATCCACACACAATCATCAAATTATTGTGAAACATCTCCCTACCATGGAAACATTCGAACGTTTCTTAAATAAACTAAAATCTAGAAAGGATTTACAAATTTGGGATTGAAGCCAATTTACCATAATCCTGAAAGTCTTTCACAAATGCCAAAAACAAAGATTGCTTGATCTCCTGTTGGACTGTCAAAGTACATGTACTCATCAGCAAAGAGGACAGGCGCTATATAAGCTTAAGTTTACCGTAATACCATTATCAAAGATTAGGATAAGAGTTTGTTTAGAAGAGGGCATTTGAGCAAATTGCCCATTTTAGCTTTTGCAGTTCACAAAAGAAAGCTACCATGTTGTTTGTCCATATCACCTAACCAATTCTACCATCATATCTTGTAGATCTACAGTGTTTTTGCTGCACAACTTGCGATGCAGACAAAACGTAGTCCCCATAAAAAGCAGTTTTCTTATTTATATAAATTGTATAGCAAAGTATCCAGCTGTGGTCTGCCCTAGAAGTACAGCTCTGCAGTTTATGGAAACAGACCACGGTTATGGTGATTTAAGAGGGACACTAAGTCAAGGCAACAGGGCTCAAGACGGACATATGAAGAGTCAAAGATCTGAAGATGAACATTTATTAACTTCTGACATCTGATTTTCCTAGCTGAAGTCTCTTTGGAGAGTTTCCTTGGAACTGCTTACTGCCATACCGAGCTTTTGTTTTGGGCATACTCGATAACAAGCAAAAAAGCCAATTCAGCTCTTGCTATAGAAGCATTAGCTCCAAACATTGCAACTAAGCAGCCTGATACACTGCTAGATAGCAACGTGTTAAGAGTATGTAAATAAAGAGTCTCTTCTAATGTAATATGATGTCTGAAACTTTCAATCTGGGAGAGTTGGAAGAGGTATTAAAATCCCTTAGAAAATTACTTTTAAATAGTCTTAAAGAATGCATCCAGGTTATAGCTACCATGTCACCTTTCTGTAGCTAGCAAATTGCGTTAAATCCATTCCTATTGTACAATGTTGCTCCGAATTAATACTGGAAAACAAAATTTAGTGCATGGTCGCTGAATGTGTCAACTGTTAGCAGGACAAAAAAGAAAATTAATCAGTTGATAGTTCTCAAATGATTATACATTGTTTAAACAGGCATATCTCAAATGCACTGTCAATATATCACAAGACAGCAACAATACAAATTCTTCATATCTACAAACAATAAGGATGGCGTGAGGATGTGCACCATCACCAATGGGTGAAAGATGTGCCTTGGGATCCATTAATAATCTAGGGCAGACTACCTTACATCTTGAATTTATAAAGACTGGCAAATTACGAAAGACATTGCTAGATTTCATAACATTCACCATTTTTTTTTTTTTTATTATTTTTTTTAGTCCGACAGTTCTAAAACCAGCCCAGTGTTGTTTTTGTTTGTTTTTTAATTAAAGAGTTGACGAGTAGGGGTTGTAGTGTTACGTGTTTCTCATCCATACACAGGTTTAATGGGTCAGGGGGTCTGTGACTTAAAGAATTCGCTAAAGGCACGCCTTCACTGTTTGCAGTCCTCTAGTGGTGCCGTATTTGAGACATTAAGAGTAAGAGTCGGAACAACGACTAGTAGGTCTTCTTTTCATTGCTCCGAAATGACGTTACTAAATAGCTGTGCAAATTGGATGCACAAGAAGTTAAAAATGGTGCGAGAAGCTAATGAAGCATAAATAGCTGAAGAGTGCATATGTTCGTGCACCCCGATGCTGATGTTTTCCGATGGATTTAATGCTGCATTAAGTAGACGAGGTATAACACTAAAGTTCTATCCAAGTCAGACTACATTTGATAGTGAGAATAATGAAAGGAAGCTCCGGCTTACAGTGAAAGACAGACGAAAAAAATATCCTGCCTCTTTAAGCAGCCAAATAGCTTCACAGCATCAAATTATGCCAAAGTAGCAGCTTGTCCCTCATTACATTTCTGCTTTCTCCTGAGTAGATTCTATGACATAGAAGGTTGTCCTTCATGTTCTTTTTCAACAAAAGATGTTCTTGTTGAAGCACTTTTTGCAATGCACATGGAGGTCTCTTCACTAAACCTGGCCTCGCAGGCAAATCGCTCTTTTCAAACCGGCAAAAGATTAAAAAGCTACGGGCCACCAGAATAACAAGGTCAATCTACTGACCTAGGCCCTTCCTGAAATTATTCCAAAAGGAAGCTGAAAATAAACCACTTATTCTGGAGCAGAAAGTGATTCAAGAATAACCTGTGCTGGTATAATACACTTGCGGCGGTATGGGAAACAATGTGCTTAAGTTCTTTCTTTTTTTCACTTTCAAAGTGGGAGGAGGGGGCTGTGGAGATAAAGGCAATTTGGGTAGAAATGCTGCTCCAAGTATTTTGTTATTTTCCAACCTTTTCACTGATGTATTTTTACGCATACATAGAACAGGTGGGGAAAAGGAAAGATTACATCAATAAAGAAGTGCTTTTAGTTATAAATATATAGGCTTCGTGCTCCGACAGCCTTACAGAAGCTCACACCTGAGGAGCGATATTCTATGTGTATGAATATTAACGTGGACCAGCTGATGGGGACTTTAGTTAACTATGCTTCACGTTTAAAGGCCAATTCAACTTAGTAGCTTGTGGCTTTGTGGGTTTAAATGTCACAAAAATATTCGCCCTTTGACTTAGGTTAAAAGGATGCCACTGTAATTGCAGAGAACAGCGAGGTTTCCAAGGCCCACTCCATAAGACCAGAACCTCAGCAAGAATCAATGCCTGTGGTTTGGGATGCAAATATTTGAACGGGGACAATATTTTCTTTCCTAGAAAAAGCATTTGTCTGGGACGTATTCAAACCTTTTGCTATTAAACATAAGTTATTTTCACAGGATGACATAATTAAGCAAAGAAAGTAGAGTAAAGCAAAAGACTTTAGACCTCCTGGTTTTTCCATAATTTTTTTTACCGCCAGACCACATCAAAGCTCTTTGGTGTGATTAAAGATGAACTGTGGTTTGTGGGCCGCAAAAAGAAAAACTGATATACCTGCATCCTTTCTAGAGCCACCAGGTGCATATCTTTTGTCTCGCAACACCATCTCTAGCGCAATTCTCCACACCTTATGCCAAGTGTACATTGCTCACTCAAGCTTGAAAGCAGAGGTGGATATAGAGGAGACTATAGCAAGCATAGGTGTAACCGAAGATCCTATCGAAGGCTGTGACACTTTATAAGCAGTAAGCTAACAATTCTGATCTTAACACAGGTGGATGCAAGAACCAATGAGTAATCTGACAAATTGAAGAGCATAACAGGAATCATGCCAGTGACCACATGCAACTTCAACATTACTCAGGTTAAAGGGTGTAATTTCACTGTTTTAATTCGAATTCTTTAAAACCCTGAAGGGGATGGCAGTCTCTACAACAGGCTAAAATCATTAGAAACTATATTTACACACACTCTCGCTTACCGTGAATGAGTTGCTAAATGCACATAATGTGGCGAGTAAAAGGGGCTTGACTTAGAGAGTAAGTGCACGTCTGAAATCGAATAGTTTATGTGCTTTATTTTATGGAATTTCCTATCAATACAGTGCAGTAAAGTAACAACTATTAGTGTGGGAAGGGAGGCGGAATAACTAAAAGGAGCCACTCCCTCTTGTTCCTTCTATAAGGTTATCTACAGCCTTTTATCTCATACCACCAACACTTAAATCTCCTGGGTCCGCTCCGTCCTCTGCATTCCCTTCACCTACACTGCCACGTGACACCCAACGGAGGACGGTTTAGTAATAACTCACTGGATGGCTCCTGCTGACTCGAGATTGCAGCAGAGGTGCTGGAACAATTCTCAGCGTGGGGTTGCCGCCTTCAATGTTAGGTCACTGAAGTCATAGGGATTGTGAAAAATTCAAGTGTCACACGACGTACAACTGTAGCAAATGAGTCACGCCCATTCATCAGGAGAGCAGCAGTGGTGTAACAGAGCTGGTGGTGGCGTTCAGACGCACACAGTCACACACATATTACTAACGCATGGTGTGGTTACACACACTCGTTTACAGACAGCACATTTTCTATTAAATGACCACACTACATCTGTACAGGCATTCAGTTTTAATAATACAACTATGTAGCACACAAACGATAATTTGTGGAAACTGATATCCTAAGAGCTAAGATCTCTGTATTTTAGGCCTAACAGCGACACCACCAGGTGGAGTTATCTCAAGATTCTCATTCACTCATGGGTTTCAACACACCATTTGGGGCACTCTGGTTCCTGGTGCATGCAATTTGGGCCTGCCTCAGTGGCATCGGTGTTTGATACTGATGTACCAGATTTTAGGGGGTGTGGAAAGAGTATTAGCCTTTCTTGATATTCATAGACTCTTCACTTTCACCTCAAATTGTTAGATAGAGTGTTGGGAGTGTGCACAATTATGGCTTCACGGTGAAGCAAAAGAAATGCAAGTTCATTGCTGACAATGTACAATACTAGGGGCACAAATTGTCAGCGGCAGAAGATTTCTTAAAAGCCAACCCATTGCCCATCTCCTGCATACAAATATCGCCTGAATCTTTTTTAGGATTATGCAAGTACTTGTCGACATTTGTGCAGAATTTTGCTTTGTAAACAGAACCTCTTCAAGTTGGGGGCAAAAGGGAGGCAGTGGCATGTGTTTGAGTTGCAGGTCGTTTTCCAACCTATTTGTGAGGAAAATAATTCATGATGGTCACTGACCACAAGCCGTGGGAATCGCTGTTAAATAAAAACGGCTTTTGGAATGCCAGTCCCTGGCCAGGCAGATAGCTGTCTAAAATGTATTAGTGCAATTTCAAAGTCAATCTCATACCTGGAGTGAAACATTGCAGGGCGGATTATTATTATTATTTTTTTTTAATCAAGGTGTCCAGCAAAAGGGGAGAGATTTCAGACATAGAGGAAGAACTGATGGTGGGTTTGGTACACGGTGTGACAGTCACAGAAAAGATTATCCCTTTACAAGAGTGGCGGTTGAGTGTTGATAAGGATGGGTGTTTAAAGATGATCCAGGAGGTAATCACCCATGGGTGGTCCAGAGAAGGTTCAGTCCCAAGTGAAGGGTTTCAGTAAAGTGAGTGATAAAATAGGTGTGAAAGGAGGATTACTCATGAGGGGGGAAATGAGCAATCTGAAGGGAGAGATGAGAAACAAACCTATTGGATTGGCGCATCAGGGTCATACTGGAGTGACAGGGATGAGTAAGAGGTTAAGGCTGTATTACTGGTGGCCAGTTATAGACGCGGATGGGCAGGTTTCGCTTAATAGGTGTTCAGAATGCTCTCTGGTGGACAAGTTGATACGTACTCACAATAATCCTTTGTGCCATGTTGAATTTCCCAAAACACCATGGAAGAAGTTGGAAATTGACTTCATAGGACCTATGAATGTGTTGGGAGAAAACTTGAGATTTTCAGTGGTTGTGGTGGATTACCATCTAAATGTGCTGCTTCCACATTTCTAAGCGAAGACTAAGGTAGAAGAGTAACAAATAACGAGATAGGGTAGATATGACCATTTAAAAAATGTCAAAGAGGTAAAGTTTCAGGTTGGGAATCAAGTAAGAGTTAAGAAACCATGGGGTGTTAAGAAGGATAGGTCAAAGCATTTCCCCAGAAATACAGTGGTTCAAGCCTCCAAACACTCAGTCAAGGTTGAGGATGAAAAGTGGTGGAGCAAAAGAAATCTTGGGTGAAGATATGGGATTGAAGAACAAGGCTAGAGGTACTAGTAGTTGAAATTATGATTTCTTCTTTGGCACTTCTGGTAAGGTGATTCTGGCTACTGCAGGAGCTGGATCAGAAGGACCTAGCAGTTCTGATTACGCTATATGTCCAAGCAGTTCTGGTGATTTTTTTAATAAATACGGCCAACTGTTTCAGGTCTCCCTCTCCCAAACCTAGGAGGGTATTTGTTAAGCCAAAGTATTTGGAGGATTATGAAGTGGGTTAATTCTCCAAACACTTTCTTTCTGTTGACTACTGGAAGAAACTGTCAAGTGACATTTGGGAGTTGTGTAGGTTTCGTATTTTATTTCTGGGACAGATGTTGCCATGCTTTGTTTTCATTTGACTTAGCATCAATGTACTGTATGTTATGTTATCTTAATTAGTGTGCTGTATACATTTTATTGTGCATCTTATTTTGTTGTTAGATTTTGCATTCACTTATTTTGTAATGTAGTTTTATTATTACCATTATGTTTTGTATTATAAGGAGGGAGGTGTGTTATGTGTGGTATGAAATGGAATGGCGGGGGTACAAAGTTAGCTGGTTTCTTGGAGCTGGAAGATTCTTGTCCAGGCAGTTGAAAATATGATTTGGCGATGAGCAGGCGGAGAGAGATGCAGTGTGCTGTACTCAATATGAGAATTAAAAACTTGGAAACGTTACAGAAAATCCGATCGTCTTATTTACCTCCAATACCAAGGCCATCTTTGATAGTCTTCATCCAGGTCCTGCAACCAACCATCCACAGTTAGCTATTCACCACTGCAAACAGCCTTTGGCCATATGTAGTGGAGGTTGACCATGGGGTCAGACATACGGATCCACTTAGCAGGCCTTCAGCTACGCACAGTGGTATCTTGATGCAAGGTCTGGTATCAGCCGCTGCACTCACAGAGCAAAATGAGCTTGTTTCATACTGTACCTAGTGGCACTATGACTTTTCCATTTTATTTATTTTGTGCACACATAGCAAATAATCCACAGAACCAATGTGCTGCCAATGGTTTGAGGGCACCAGTGAACCCACCTGGAACTCCAGAGATCCCGGAACGGGATCAGTGGACCACACATGAATATAAGATGCATATCTATCTACCGAGGGTCAGGTGAATGCTCCCTTACACCCATATGAAATATTTTATGAGATACAAGCTCACAGTCTTGCAGCTGTAAAGAAATGCCTCTTTTTGCATGACCACCGCAAAGTTTTGGACTGATACTGTTGGTTTTTTGACTCAAAGTGCACTGAGACCTGCTAATCAGACCTCCGTGCTAGTGTTCTAGCCCTTTATAAAATGTATGTTGAATTGGCTCCCCACAATTGGCATACATTAACTATAAGTCCCCAGTGGTCTGTAAGTTAAAGTCCACTCAGGGCAGCAGCACTGATTTTGCCAGCCTGAGTGTGATAAGGGCAACATGAGTCCCAGCATGCCACTGCAGCCTGGAAGAGCAGTTTTAAACTGCTAGTTCGACTTTTCAATTTAAACTAATGGCAGAGCCCACATTTCCCCTAATAATGTATAGAAGTTTTCCCAAAGGAATACCTATTAAGCCCCAAGGCAGGAATTAGTGTATTATTAAGTGGGACATGTACTTCAATATGTACTAATAGTAAAAGACCCAAACTGTTGTTTTTACTGTGGAAAAGCGAGTAGCCCCATTGGCAAAGTTTAGAGTTATAATCTGGCACCTCAGCCCTAATAACTTCTAAATGGGACTACTAAAATGGGTAATTCAAGCTATCTAATTAATCTTGACATTAAACCTGACTTGACGGCCAAGTCCAATTTAATGTCAATTTTAAGGAAAAGCAACTTTTAGAAAACTGCCACTTTGTTGCCGGATTTTGCTGGTAGCTACTTCCAGATGATGGCCACCAGACAGCCTTCTGCCGACTTGGAGAGAAGTGTAAAAGACACCTAAGTGTGGGAATAGAGGCCTGCACTAGAGGGAGATGTTCCCTCCCCCTTGCAGGAAGCCCATACAAGGTGTTCTCCTAAAAGGTGAGCTTCAAAGGCGAAGCCACCTTTGATGGGCAAATGGCAACCACACTTGAGAGGGTCTGAAACTTTGTTCAGGTAGATGGACTGGTGGTGGGAGCGGAGGGTAGGAACCACTTGCCAAACCATTTTTTCTGCGGGCACGTGACCCTTTGGTAGCCACACCTCAAGGGTGGACTACCAAGCTCTCCATACAAGAGAGGATTTCATTCATTTTGGGAGTTGGCTGAATTGTGCACTCTGTGATAGTTAAGATGCCACTCACAGCTGGAAGTCCTCATAAGGTGGGAGGGAGCCTAGTAGCCCATTTGGCTTGTGACCTCTTGATCCCCCTGGGTACTTTTCTGGTCTTACATATGGCAATCCCTGGCACCCAGAACTCAAATCACATCCACACTGGTCAGAGGACCACAGAAGGACTGTCCTGCTGACATATGGACCTGACATGAGGGGCTAAACCAACTGCTGGACTGCATCTGATGCTCCCTGTGCTAGCAAAGAGAGGACTGTGCCTGTGGTGCCTGGATCACAGACACTCCTGAGGCCCAAGCAGAAAAGGTGAACGCCAGGAGTCAGTCAGCTGACTCTCTATTCCAGCACCATGGCCATAAAAGCTGAAGTAGCCCGTTCTGGCTTCAAACTCCTACTACTCTTCTTCGGATCTCCACTAACCACCTATGTGGAGCCAAGACGACTCCTCAGCGCTATGAAGTTGCACTGGATTCTGTGGGGCCCATGAAAGTCATTGGAGTGCAGATTGGTTGCTAAAGACAGTCCCCCAGCCCTCACTAAAATAAAACTGCTGGACCTACTGTGATGAATGACCAGTAGCCCAGTCCTAACTGAACTTATGCTGGCTCAAAGAGGGCTTTAAGGGATATCGACTACTGTGGCCCAAGCCATCCCACTTCACCCAAGGACCAAGGATCAGCATCCTGTATCCTCAGCATCAGGACAAACAACACTGAAGTCTATGACAGTCCTTGTGTAAAGTGTGGAACTGGATTAGAAAATGTCTTGACGTCCAGGTACTCTTTATTGGCGCCCCTAACCTCCTTTGTCCCTGTCACAATTGGCCGCCCTGTATGGGCTGGAGTAGTCAGGTTTCCAACCTTTATGGTTACTAGTGCTTGTTTAATCTTTAGACTAAAAAAAAAACTAAGATTTACATTGTACTTAAAAAATTCTACATCCAGTGGATTTTGTTTGTTCTGGTGGTCTTGTTGTTGGATTGTGTGACCTTATTCTGTTTGGTGTGCCTATTTGCTCTCTTTATTTAAATCTTGATGCTCAACAAACCAGCCTGACTGACCTCACAGTGCAATACGCACACCAATATGTCTTGGGTCCACTAAACCACCCTATATAATACCCCACATACCTAATAGTAGCACAAAAGCTGCTCTCACGGCCAACTAAAGTCTGAAAGGGAGTGCAGACCCAACCTGGACCATTTACCCCACATTAGACAAATCAAAAAAATGCTTTCAAGTCCAATTGAATAGGTTTATTTTGTTTTAAGTTTCGATATGCAGATTTTTTTTAATCAATGCAAAATTTCACAGTAACATTCAAGATAAACATTTGAAATTCAGGACAGTTTTCTGTTACCCAAATATCTTTAAAACAAATATATATATGGAATGCGCTTACACTAAACCACAAAAAGGTCCTAATTTGCATAAAGTTCTAGTTTCATGCAAGTTTGGTTTGATTCATTCATGCAGGTTTATTTTAGTAGACAGCTAAAATCCCTATGGCCCCTACATGCAATCTTTGCCAGATATGCTAAAAGACTGACTTGGCACAGATATGTCAACTGGGACCAACATTAACAAACTATCAAAGGCTTCTTAAGTCGGAAGTAAGACTTAAACATTACTACGAATCCCCTGTTATGAGCGCTGTAACATACACCTAATCACATATTATATACTGGCCACTTGTACCGCCTAAGATCAGGCCTATACTTCCTCAAGATAAAGAAGGGTTTAATAGATAAAAATAACATCCCCAAGCGTACAACACTCACTGCCCTAGTAATATAATGAACGCTGAGACGTTGACAGGGATGTAGTGCAATGAGGTACGGTCCTACTATGGTCACCAATCTGAAGGGGTGCGTTAATGCTAAGAATACACGATTAGAAGTACGTACATTACCAGCTATAAAGAAAGCATGTGTTACATAAAATATGAACCCGGGTTTTAAAGTTAACACTATATTTTTCATTTTTTCTGAAAAATACTGCCATCGGGAACGAGAAATACTTTTATACAGCTGAAGAAATCAACCTACTCCGAACTTCCAGAATCAGAAAGTAAAACTGTTATCTTGAGCCCTCGGTACACACACGCACGACTAATATATGGAATTCGGTAGCCCACGCTGTACGTTAAAAGGATTTCACAAGTCCACATGGAATTTTGGAAAGAGGGACCCGAATAAAGGCAGAAAAGTCTCACCTTTGTGTTATCTTGCATCTGTTTGATGAGTACGTCTGGTTTTGAGTTCAATAGCGTGCAACGTTCTTTATGAATATATGTGAATATATGTATGAATAAGGTTGGGTGAGAAAAATAACGAATTTTCCGTTTTGCTATGCACTTGTTTATTTCGCGCCAGCTGTCACTGCACTGGGGAAACAAGCATGTTGGGCCCTCTTGCATTATGGGACGCACTGCCAAAGCTCACATGCTCAGAAATCCTGCCCACTCGTCGCCATGCAGGTGCCATGTAGGCTCTGGGTTGGCAGAAACTGAGGTACTAAAAAGATATTAGCAACAGACGATTTGTCGCTTTTGTCATCTGCAGAACCCTTTTTCACGGCTTAATGTGCATCTGGGGCTTTCAGCCAAGAGGTCCCTACTTAGCAAGAGAGCGCATCTTAAAAGAATCTGCACGTCTACACGTAAAAAAGATTTTTTATTGACAAAAAGTTTTTGATCATTAACCACTAATGATGGAAAGGAAGATCCTGACTGAAATTAAAAGAATAGTCTGTAAGAATGATGGGAGGAAACATCCTGAGGGTATTTAAACTCTTGAGACAAACTGTTTCAGTGTCATCAGTTGCCTAAAGGTAAGTTTAGAGTGTGGGCAGCTAGGCCAAGGAAAACAAATTCCACTTAGTCGAACTTTATTAACCGTCCATAGAGGAAGAAGAGGCAGAGATGCTGATCAACAGGGTCGCACTGTCGGAATTCTCCATACAGTTGTCATTTTCTCTGAACTGAACCCTGTAAATGTTTTTAAGTAGATAGTGAAACCAAGATGTGGGGCAGACGACTCTGGATGTCCTCTGCCTTACTCGATGGCGGGGTGTATTTTGAGTCCACCACCCCACCTTGCCCCAACACGGCGGTATTTGTGCCCCTTTTCACAAGCCTTGCCTAAGGGCAGAGGTATGCTATTACTTTACACCGTCTTTTCCCAAGGGCAGGGGTATGACTTGTCCTTCACCCAACTTGCTTGTCCAAGGACAATATAGTCATTGTTAGGTCCCAGGGAAGGAGGTCGGCATTCCGCCAACCTTATGGCAAGGGGGGGTGCCAATTTTTAAAACCCTATAGAAAGGCGAGTGGTGCCAAAGAGGCATTCCCCCTCCCCCTTTGTCAATGGGTGGGGATTCTCTGTAAACACCTCCTTGCCCTTTCGCTAAGTCAGGATGTTTATCACCCATTTCACCCGAGGGAATGGCAAGGTAAAGGGGAGGCTGCTGCTAATCCACCCACCGTCCTTTGGCAAACTAAGCAGGCGTGGCTCCTCCGCTATGGCGGAGGAGTGCTGCCCCCCCCACCAGCAGCAGCAAACCATTTACCTCAAAACGATAATAAACTGTGTTTATTATCATTTTGTAGTAAAAGGGGCTGGGCCACAGGCTATGACGGGTACAGAAGTGGACTGCTCAGCACCCCCACCCTCAGTGCGCACGTATGTTTGTGTAACCCAACACTGTTGCTGGGCTGCAGAGAGCAGGCACAGGTTCCCAGGAGGTCTGCCCGGGAGAGCCCTGACTTGGTGCTCAGGCCAATCAGAACGCTGCTGTCATGCTGCAAGCAGCATGACTGCAGCATTCTGATTGGCCGCTGGACAGGCTTGGAGCCTGTGCCTGTGCCTGCAACTGCAGCAGAGAAGCTGCCTAGGCAATAAAAGTGTTTTCTGAAAAAGAAAAAAAAATCCACCCTCCCTCCCGCAATGTGCCACCTCACCCCTACAAAGTGCTGCAAACCACTCCTGAAATTAAATAGTGTTCTCTGCAATCCAGTCTTCACCCTTTGGTGAGTGAGAGAGGGGCCACTTCTCTCCTTGACTTTGATCAAGGCAAGAAGGGTTTAGTTTAGCATACCGCTGCACTTCACAATACAAGTGAATGTAATTCCCCCATTTTCCACAATACTTACTCTTGATGTTCGGTAACATTAGGAGAGACTTAAAAAAAAAAATGATGTAGGAGGATTGATCTAAATCTGGCAGAGAGGATGTCATTACGGAACTCGATCCTCCCTCTGCCAAAGGGTGTGAGGATTGTTTAATAATCACTACCCCTGCCTTGCACAAATCTCACCCTGCCCAGAGGCGAGAGGTGACCCTCTTCTCTTTGATGCACAACTTTGTGGAGGACTGAGAAGGGTAGGCCAGCAAGCACCCATTCGTGCACCTGTTCCCAACAGGATGAGAGCACAGGAGTTGGTACCAGTTAACCCACTCATCCATACCACATTACAGGTGCCAGGTGAGTGAATCATTTGACATCTGCCTCTGTGCCCTGTTCTCAACTGGGGACAGGGCAAAGGAGTGGGTGCCAGCTTACCGCCTCCTTTTAAAAAAATCTTTTCCTTGACCATGGGCAAAGAAGTGGGGTGGGGTGGGGGCATTGTCTTCCTCACCCATGGGTAAAACAAGGAGGGTTGTCCTAACCTTTGGCAAAGCAAAGGCCGGGGCGTGGTAACCCCCTCATCCTCTGGCAAGTGGGGAAGGGGCATTCCACCAACGGCTCCTTTTGGGAAGGAGAGGTTGGGATGATGATATTTCCCCCCTTCACCCCTGGGCAAGGTTAGGGATTTTTCCCTCCTATTTATTTAAGGTTTGTTTTAACAACAAAGAGTTACAGTTAACAAGCAGTAGGTCTCATATGCAATGTTAAAAATCGCTGTAAAAAAGTGACTACTCTCATATACAGTGTACATAAGCTATTAGACAGAATGGGAGAGGTCCAGCACAATACCTATATTGTAGGTAGTATTGATTAACACAGATTTCCAGTTTACATACCACTATGACCCTCGCAGGCATGCACTGGAGAGGATGTGTGGGCTGCAATAGTCACATTGTCCAAGGTGGAGTTTAGTCTTCGGGACAACTCTCGGCCAAATATGTTTGCAGTGGTGGCCACATGTCCTTCGGCCTAGCTTTCACAGGCATTAACATATTTGGTTGACGTATTGGAGTATTTCCAATCATTAACTAAGGACACCAGTGTTTTTTGTTTGGGGGGGTTGGGGGGGGGGGGGTCAACCTCTCCCCATTTCACCAAGAGTAGCACCAATGCTGTAGTTCAATGTACATTAGTTGGGATACTTTTTTCCATATCCTAAAAGCGCTATTATGGGACATGAGCTATTTTACAGAGAAGTTTAGGGGGAGGTCAACATTCTTGTATATTTTTTAAAACTAGACACCTAGGGGTATCCAGGATGGGGCGACTTGTGGGGCTCTCACCAGGTTCTGTCACCCAGAATCCTTTGCGAACCTCAAAATCTGTCTAAAAACACATTTTCTTTATATTTCTGTGATGCAACGTTCTGGAATCTGAGGGGAACCACAAACTTCCTTCCATCCAGCATTCCCCCAAGTGTCCCGATAAAAATGGTACCTCACTTGTGGTTAGGCGTAGAGGCCGTGACTGGAAACGCCCGCAAAAGCAACGTGGATACATCACATTTCTTTTCACTGAAAATGGGCTTGTTTGTTGCAAAGTGCCTAGCTGTGGATTTTGGGCTGTCGCTCAGCCGGCACCTAGGGAAACCAAGCAAACCTGTATATTTTTTAAAACTAGACACCTAGGGGTATCCAGGATGGGGAGACTTGTGGGGCTTTCACCAGGTTCGTCACACAGAATGCTTTGTAAACCTCAAAATCAGTCTTACAAACAAAACAGGTTTGCCTCACATTTCTGTGATGGAACGTTCTGGAAACTGGGGGGGGGGTACAAAATTCCTTCCACCCGGCAACCCCACCCACCCTGGCCCGAGTCTCCTGATAAAAGCAGTACCTCACTTGTGTGGGTAGACGTAGTGCCGGCGACAGGAAATGCCTAAAAAACACATGTATGCAGCGCATTTTTCCAACAAAAACGGACTACCTTTTTCCAATGTGGGTAGCTCTACATTTTGGACCCTACCTCAGCCGGCATCTATGGAAACCTAGCCTACCTGTACATTTCTGCAAACTAGATACCTAGGGAAATCCAGGATGATGTGACTTGCGTGGATTCCATTAGGTTTTCTTGCCCACAATGCCCCACAAACATCACACTTTTCCTGAAATTACCCATTTTCCTTTATTTCTGTGATAGAAACATCCAGAATCTGCAGAAATCCACAAAATTCTTACCACCCAGCATTGTAGCACCTGTGGCAATAAAAAAAACTGCCCCACCTGTGTAGCTAGGCCTAGTGCCACAGCAGGAATGGATCAAACCAAGGACAATAGAAGCGCTTACGTGGAGACACCTATTGACCTCAGTAGGATCTGTTCTGGTCGCTGGCACTAGATCTAGCCACACAAGTAGGGCAATGTTTTTATTGGCTCAGGTGGGGCAATGCTGGGTAGTAGGAATTTTGTAGATTCCTGTAGATTCTGAAAGTTTCCATCACAGAAATGTAGGGAAAAAGTGTGACTTCAGGCAAAGTTGGAGGTTTACAGGGCATGGGGGGGTGTAAGAAAGTGGTATGGGGTGCATTTGAAGCACACCACCATGGACTTCCCCAAATGTCTACTTTTCAGAAGTGAGTGGGTTTGGTAGGTTTTTCCAGGTAGCAGCCTACACAAGCCCAAAAAGTGCAGCGGCTCACCATTGGAAGTGGGACGATACTGGGAGTTAGACAATCTCTGCTGGTTCATTTCTGGACTCAACACCCAAAAGAGTCAAATCTCCTTTTACTTGCCATTGGGATGAGATGCTTCAGTCTGCAGGGCGGGCAGAAAGACTCTGCCCATTTTAAGGGGTGGGGGGCATTGGCCGGCCCATTCTGGCCACCTCTAATAGATCCTGGTGCCAAGCAGGCTTTCTACTCCCCCGGGTAACAGAGCAGGGGATATTGCCCCCATCTGCCCCCCCAGCGGGGGTGGGGGGGCAGAAAGATTGCCCCTTTTTTATGGAGGGTGGGAGCATTGCCATGCCCATACTGGGCAGCCCCCACCCCTACACTAATAAAAGTAAAAAATCCAGAGTGAGCTTTCTGTCTCCACCCCCTTCAGTTTAGACTGGGGCTATTGCCCCCCTATGCTCCACATTTATTTTGGGGGGTGGGGTAATTGACAGGGATATCATGGACCACCACCCACTCCTACCCTACACCAACTAAACAAAAAAAAATCCCTGGCATCCAAGTGGGCAGCACAAGCAGGGATCCACTTCGGAGGAGTACCATTGGAAAGGGGAAATTCTCCCCATTCCAACAAAACCTGTCCCGGCTGCCTCGTACTCGGAAGATGAGACAGCCCCCTCAGCACTGAGGTAGGGAAACTGAAATGAGCCGGTCGGCTCATTTCACTTTCGTTGTCAGCGAAACTACGTCAGCGCACCACACGCACTGATCGGCATTTCAATGAAAACCAAAAACAGCCTTGGGCCTCCCAAGGCTGTTTTTGCAGAAAGAAAATCCCTATGGTGCCTGCACCAGAGGGATTTCCCACTCGTGTGCTGAGGACGGAACGGTTACGTCCTCAGCACACGAGCACCGTGCCTGAGGACAGAACCGTTCTGTCCTCAGCATGGAAAGGGTCAACAGGAGTCAGAACTCAATTTCAGGTGTAACGTGTAACTTCAGCTTCAACATGTACCCATTGCTTTGTGTTTCAATAGTAAGGTAAAGCATGTTTTTACTACAGTTCCACCTTCTGAAATCCTTAATGAAACAAATTCTCTGCCTTTTACTAGGGGAAAATTACAAGAAATTAGGTGTAATTATTTAAAAGGAAAATCTGCCATTTATAGTTATAGTTTAGAGTTCTAGTTGTTCACGCTGTCCTTGAACTGCCAAAATATAATTTTACAGGTTAACAGCAATGTAATTATGTGGCATAATTTCAGGAATGTCACATAACAAACTTTGCCAAATTCCCCAAATAACACTGGCATAATTTACATTTTGCCCTAACCTAAAATTTTTACTACACTCTAATAGCAGTGTAAAGCCCCTGTTCCCACCATATTTTTATCATCGGGAGCAAGGTGATCAGCAGCAAGCTCACTACCATCTTCAACTCATTCATAAACATAGCCACCTTCCCCGAAGTATAGAAACACGCAGAAGTCAACCCCCTTCTCAAGAAATCTTTCGCCAATCCCAGCGAACTCAATAACTACTCTCCCATCTCTCTGCTCCCCTTCTCCATCAAAGTCCTCAGAAAGGCCATCAACCGCTAACTCACAAAACACCTGGTGATCAACAATCTTTTGGCCCCCTCCTGATCCGGATTCTGTCCCACCACAACACCAAACTATCCTGACTGCTGCCACTGACATCAGAACCCTCCTCGACTGGGGAGACCCAGCGACACTAATCCTCCTCGACCTCTCAGCAGCATTCAACACTATATCCCCCCCATACCCTTATCAATAGGCTTGGATTGCACTCTTCGTCACTGGAAGAACCCAGAAAAAATGCATAACACCTTTCACCTTGGAACCCAAGAACATCATCTGTGGCATCCCTCAAGGCTCGTCCCTCAGCCCTACACTGTTCAACATCTGCATGACCCCCTTGGCCAACACTGTCAGAACCCACAGAACGAACATCATATCCTATGCAGACAACACCCACCTCATCCTCTATCAGAAGACCCCTCCACCACGAAGGTCAACATCCGCAGGTGCATGACAGGCATCATCTACTGGATAAATAACTGCCTAAAACTCAGCAAAGACAAAATGGAAGTGCTGTTTGGGAACAACACCTCCCCATGCTGTGGAAGGACTCCCGGTGGCCTACCAAACTAGGACCAGCCCCCACTCCGACAGAACACACTCTGAACCTTGGCATCATCCTGGACCGCAAGTTCACCATGAAAAAACAGATCAACGCAGTCTCCTCGGCCAGCTTCCTTACTCTTCCCATGCCCCGTTAAGATCTTCAAACGGCTCTCCGTCAACACGAGACGAACGTCACTCAAGCCATCGTCACCAGTTAGCTTGACTACGGCAATGAACTCTATGTAGGAATCAGCACGCAGTCCTGAAGAGACTATGGACGTTACAGAACTCAGCAGCTAGACTCATCCTCAACCCCCTCAAATGAACCCATACCACACCCCCACCTGAAGAATCTCCACTGGCTCTCCTTGCATAAGAGATGTCAATTTAAGATGCTGATCCATACCTATAATGCCCTTAGCAATATAGAACCAGCATACATCAACAGACGCCTGAACTTCTACCAACCCTCCAGACACCTTCACTCTGCTTCTCTCTTCCTCACATACAACCTCTGCATCCGCCTAAGCAACAGTGGGAGGCGCTCCTTTTAACCTGGGGCTAAATCCTGGCACAACCTCGCCCCTTTACTTACGAACCTCATCCTCTCTCCTGGAATTCAGGAAAGGACTCAAGACCAGGCTGCTCAACTGAACCCCTTAGCAGCTATGTTGTCAGAAGCAAGTTAACCTTGCAGGTGATTAGCCATGCTCTATCAATCCTGTTTGATTAATTGATTGAGTATTTTTTCCTAATGTTTTGAATAAAAATTTCCCCATTTGGGAAAAACACTCACTTTTTATGCTAACTGTACCACAATAAACATATAATATAAAAACTAGACAACAGGTAACCTGTCGTATTCATTTTACCATCTCTGTGTTCTGGTGACATTGAAAAACTCCTAGGCCTTTGCCCTTCACTTTTAAGATGTCACTAGAGCCTCTGGAATCTAGAGAATAAAAACTACGGTAGTATGACATTTGTGTAACTGGCTTTTGAATAACTACACCAAATTTAGAGAAAATTAAGCACAATTATACATCATTACCTGAAATGCGAACCCATCATTTAGCACTTGTTTTTAGAGTGAAATGTGTTGCTGTGTCAAATTGTTAACCTATGACAGATTGTGCTGTAAAAAGTGCAAAAACACATTTTGCAAGCAATGGCTGTTTGGGTTCTGGCCCTTCATATTATTTAGAAGTGCTCATACCATAAACTGTGCATAATTATGTGATGCAGCATAATTTTGGTAATTTACATAAAGTACTTAGGCGGAAATTAAATTTCACCCGGGCCTAATAACAGTTATTCATTATACAATTTATATATACACTTAATTTTTACATTGAAGTTCACACTGCAGGAATATAATGAAAAGTATAATAATGAAAATGTCACTTACCCAGTGTACATCTGTTCGTGGCATCAGTCGCAGTAGATTCGCATGTTCTGCAATAGCTCGCCATCTGGTGTTGGGCCGGAGTGTTACAAGTTGTTTTTCTTCGAAGAAGTCTTTCGAGTCACGGGACCGAGTGACTCCTCCTTTTGTCTCCATTGCGCATGGGCGTCGACTCCATCTTCGATTGTTTTTCCCCGCAGAGGGTGAGGTAGGAGTTGAATTGTAGTAATAGTGCCCATGCAATGGAGTGACTAAGTATGCACCTATTTAAGGTTGAGATGATACATATATAAATAATTGAAGGTAACTTCCAAACTGCTACAGGCTTCCGGGGAGGTGGGTGGGCACATGCGAATCTACTGCGACTGATGCCACGAACAGATGTACACTGGGTAAGTGACATTTTCAGTTCGATGGCATCTGTCGCTGTAGATACGCATGTTCTGCATAGACTAGTAAGCAGTTATTTCCCCAAAAGCGGTGGATCAGCCTGTAGGAGTGGAAGTAGTCTGAAATAATGTCCTTAATACGGCTTGACCTACTGTGGCTTGTTGTGCGGATAACACGTCTACACAGTAGTGCTTGGTGAATGTGTGAGGCGTAGACCATGTGGCTGCCTTACATATTTCTTGCATTGGGATGTTTCCTAGAAAGGCCATGGTAGCACCTTTCTTTCTGGTTGAGTGTGCCCTTGGTGTAATGGGCAGCTGTCGTTTAGCTTTAAGGTAGCAGATTTGGATGCATTTAACTATCCATCTGGCTATACCTTGTTTTGAAATTGGGTTTCCTGCATGAGGTTTTTGAAATGCAATAAAGAGTTGTTTAGTCTTTCTGATGTTTTTTGTTCTGTCAATGTAATACATCAATGCTCTTTTGACATCTAATGTATGTAGTGCCCTTTCAGCTACGGTATCTGGCTGTGGAAAGAACACTGGAAGTTCCACTGTTTGATTTAGATGGAACGGGGAAATAACCTTTGGCAAAAATTTAGGATTGGTCCTTAGGACGACTTTATTTTTGTGTAGTTGTATAAAAGGTTCCTGTATAGTAAACGCCTGAATCTCGCTTACTCTTCTCAGGGAAGTAATGGCGATGAGAAATGCCACCTTCCAGGTTAGGAACTGTATGTCGCAGGAGTGCATGGGTTCAAAAGGTGGACCCATAAGTCTAGTTAGGACAACATTTAGGTTCCATGAAGGAACAGGTAGTGTTCTTGGTGGTATAATTCTCCTAAGGCCCTCCATGAATGCTTTAATGACTGGTATTTTATATAGGGAAGTTGAATAGGTAGTTTGCAGGTATGCAGATATTGCTGCAAGGTGAATCTTAATGGAAGAGAAAGCTAGGTTAGATTTTTGTAAGTGAAGCAAGTAACCCACTACATGTTCTGGAGTTGTGTGTAATGGTTGTATTTGATTAATATGGCAGTAGCAAACAAACCTCTTCCATTTACTTGCATAGCAGTGCCTGGTGGATGGCCTTCTTGCTTGTTTTATGACTTCCATACATTCTTGGGTAAGTTGTAAGTGCCCGAATTCTAGGATTTCAGGAGCCAGATTGCTAGATTCAGCGATGCTGGATCTGGGTGTCTGATCTTTTGGTTGTGCTGTGTCAACAGATCTGGCCTGTTGGGCAATTTGATGCAGGGTACCACTGATAGGTCTAGTAGCGTTGTGTACCAGGGTTGCCTTGCCCAAGTTGGTGCTATCAATATGAGTTTGAGTTTGCTTTGACTGAGTTTGTTTACCAGGTAAGGAAGGAGAGGGAGAGGAGGAAAAGCGTAAGCAAATATCCCTGACCAGTTCATCCATAGGGCATTGCCTTGGGATTGTTTGTGTGGGTATCTGGATGCGAAGTTTTGGCATTTTGCGTTCTCCCTTGTCGCAAACAAGTCTATGTGAGGTGTTCCCCAGAGTTTGAAATAAGTGTTCAGAATTTGGGGGTGAATTTCCCATTCGTGGACCTGTTGGTGATCTCGAGAGAGATTGTCTGCGAGTTGATTTTGTATCCCTGGTATAAACTGTGCAATTAGGCGAATTTGGTTGTGAATTGCCCAATGCCAAATTTTTTGTGCTAGCAGGCTTAACTGCGTGGAGTGCGTCCCCCCCTGCTTGTTTAGATAATACATTGTTGTCATGTTGTCTGTTTTGACGAGAATGTATTTGTGAACTATTATTGGTTGGAAAGCCTTTAGTGCTTGAAAAACTGCTAGAAGTTCTAGGTGATTGATATGCAGTTTTGTTTGATGTACGTTCCATTGTCCTTGTATGCTGTGTTGATTGAGGTGTGCTCCCCACCCTGTCATGGAAGCATCTGTTGTTATTACGTATTGTGGCACTGGGTCTTGGAAAGGCCGCCCCTTGTTTAAATTTATGTTGTTCCACCACAGAAGCGAGAGGTAAGTTTGGCGGTCTATTAACACCAGATCTAAAAGGTGACCCTGTGCTTGAGACCACTGTGATGCTAGGCATTGTTGTAAGGGCCTCATGTGCAGTCTTGCGTTTGGGACAATGGCTATGCATGATGACATCATGCCTAGGAGTTGTAATACCATCTTTGCCTGTATCTTTTGTGTTGGATACATGCGTTGTATGATGGTGTTGAAATTTTGAATTCTTTGTGGACTTGGAGTGGCTACTCCTTTTGATGTGTTTATTATGGCTCCCAGGTATTGTTGTACCTTGCGTGGCAGAATTTTGGATTTTGTGAAATTGACGGTGAACCCTAGTTTGAAGAGGGTTTGTATGATCTGATTTGTGTGATTTGAGCACTGTTTGAACGAATGGGCCTTGATTAGCCAGTCGTCCAAATATGGGAACACATGTATTTGCTGCCTTCTTATGTGTGCAGCGACTACCGCTAGACATTTGGTAAAGACTCTTGGTGCGGTTGTTAATCCGAAAGGCAGTACCTTGAATTGGTAATGTATTCCTTTGAATACAAACCTTAGGTATTTCCTGTGCGATGGGTGTATTGGTATATGGAAATAAGCATCCTTGAGGTCTAAAGTTGCCATGTAGTCGTGTAGTTTTAGCAATGGCAGTACTTCTTG